>NC_137461.1:115453448-115781481 GCF_964235325.1 Thermobia domestica | reverse complement strand
GAGATCCGGACAAAGTTTAGTAGACAATCTCCTAAACAGTAAGCAAAATGAGTATTCTTGATATTGGAAATACATCTGAATCAGATAGTAACAGGGAAATGAGCTTTCCTGACCTGGCCGATCTCATTAAGCAACAAACGGAACAGATGAACGAAATGAACCAACATATAGGACAATTAAAGCAAGATTTTGCTGACCAAATGAACCAACATATAGGACAATTAAAGCAAGATTTTGGTAACCGAATGGATCAACAAACGGAACAGATGAACCAACATATAGGACAATTAAAGCAAGATTTTGTTAATCGAATGGATCAACAAACGGAACAGATGAACCAACATATAGGACAATTAAAGCAAGATTTTGTTGATCAAATTAAGCAACAGATGGGACAGTTAAAGCAGAATTTTAGTGATTGCATGAATCAACAAATGAAACAAATGAAACAACTCGTCAGTAAAATCAACAGTAACAATGAACCTTTATCAGAACAGATTAATCAGACAAATCAACGGATTAAACAAAATGAACCTGAACCTTGCATAGAAACAACAGAAAATGCAGATCCTGAGTTTGCATTAGTGACATTTACTGAGTTTTCGCTAAAACATACTGCAGTATTGGTTGGATCGGATTATTCTGACTCTTCATTCGAATGTTTTTGATTGTCTTATCGATGCTGCGTGTAATGAAGATTTTGGTATGTATCAATGTGCGAAAAGTTATGATCATCTTCGTCTAGTGAATGCTATTGACTGCTTGTATTCACGATATATTCAATATGATATTAATCCCAGAGATGAATTAATGGTAATAGAACCGTTCAATGATATGTATACGACATTGATTCATGTAGCAGAAAGAGAGTTGATTCCAGTATTTGTGAAATTCAGAGAGGAAATGTGTGTTCCCACCAATGCTTGTAATGATTGTTCGATTGAGTTAGAGCTATTGAAATGTTCATTCAACGAAAAGACTAAAATGATAATAGTGAACAATCTGATGGTGCCTGTACAAAACGTGATGCAATATGTTGACTTTAAGGGGGCAGACTACTAAATATTTTTGAAAGACTAATAATTTTTCTTTTGCCCGTTTTTCGTAAGTGGAAAGAGGTAATAAAATGTAACTTACCACAATAATAGATAATGCTATTCTACACCCGAAAATACGGATCGAAAGAATTTTCAGTGTTGCCATCCATAGAAATAACAGTGTGACCAGAATTTGAATTACTCAAAAATCTAGGTAAAGGCAGCGACTAGAAAAATAAACTCAACGGTAATTGATGACTTATCATGCTGTCTATCCTTCTTGTTTACTACTTTTTAAATAATATTTCTATTTATTTTATAAACCTTACATAAATTCTTACAAAATAAATAAGTCATTACAAAATAAATAGAAACATTATTTAAAAAGTAGTAAACAAGAAGGATATACAGCATGATAAGTCATCAATTACCGTTGAATTCATTTTTCTAGTCGCTGCCTTTACCTAGATTTTTGAGTAATTCAAATTCTGGTCACACTGTAATTTCTATGGATGGCAACACTGAAAATTCTTCCGATTTGTATTTTCAGGTGTAGAATAACATTATCTATTATTGTGGTAAGTTACATTTTATTACCTCTTTCCACTTACGAGAAACGGGCAAAAGAAAAATTATTAGGTTTTCAAAAATATTTAGTAGTCTGCAGCCTTAATCATCTAGGTATGACATTGCAAAATTTTGAAAATCCATCAATGGTGCAATACAGTACTAACCTGAACCAAACTAACCTTAATCAAAATCAAATTCGAAGTGTCCATATGAGATTAAAGTGTGATACCAATGTGAAAAGTAATGTTAAATTCATGTGTACCGGTAATGTAATCGAACATAATTACAGAAGAAACAGAAACCTTGGTAGGACAGACTCCCGGGGATATCGTGAAAAGGACAAGTACAGATCCATTAGGAGACATGACATTTCGCCACCAGTAAAACGAATGAGAACTGAACCTAATTTTACCGGTAAGATAACCGAACCTAACCTTATTAGCAACACTAATAGTATTCGTACACTTAAGAAGCATATACTCATTAGATCTAATTTCGTTCGAATTGGATTTCGTAGAAATTTCATAGATGGTACAAATTCTCAAAATAAGAAACAAAGAACTGTAGAACGTGCAAGACTGTATTCCGATTTGTGACTTTCAATGCAACTTGAATGGATTCGTTGGTCATGTGACTTAAGCTAAAGTTACGGCGTCCGAGAAGACCGTATTCAATTGATTTTTGCTTTATTTCGCTTTAAATATCGTTATGATTTTGTTTGTTATTCGTACTTCATTTGAATTCTATGAAGATAATTCAATGAATCAATGAATGGAATAATTCGTACATTTGTGATCTTGATAAGAACTTAATTATCGTATTTTGTTCTGGATGTTATCGATATTTCAATCTTAATTTATATTTTGTTTGATTATATCCTATATTTCATCCTTCCTTGTTCATAATAGTAATTATGTACATGTCGATTTCTGTTCGCGATCTTCATAATTCTTAAACTGAGATGAATTTTATCAAATTACCTCTTATGTTATGTATCAATGGCCACAAAAGGACCTGAAAGCTAAACAACTGTTATCCGAATGTACCTTTCTGTTCGACGTTGATATATATATATATATATATATATATATATATATATATATATATATATATATATATATATATATATATATATATAAAGTGAAAATAATTAAGATGTTCCAGTAAAATATAAAAATAATATTGTTGTGAAAGTGAAATATGAGATATAATAATGATGAGAATTTAATTTTACATATACAAGGGTCATTTGGAAAGTCCAATATCTCGTTTGTAATAGTTAACGGCCCAGGATTTCTCTTTTTATTTTTAGAAAAAAAATAAAAAGATCCATTTGTTCAAGGCGCTATTATATAACGATACGTGTATTTTTCTACTTGTACTTTAACATCTTTGGGCAGAATGTACTTCAAGTTGATGCACAAGCTATTTAAGAGAAGAAAAAAGAAATATATAGAAAAAATGATATATAAATGTAATTGTTTTGATGTTGATATACGTTGCTGTTTTTGTGCTAAAATAGAGATTCGTTGTCATAGCAACGAAATATAAATAACATATAATTCCAGAACCATCTTGTGTAAACTACATGCACAACTTTTAAGGTGTATAAATGTTTAATTTGTTACACGATATAATAAAAGGTAATATCTTGATGCAGTGTACGAAATGGTTTCAGATGAATTAGTAGCCTAGTAATTGCTATATAAATTTATACGAACTGTGGGATTTCGTCGTTATATAATTTGATGGTTCTCGCCGCAGGATTGCTGTTATATAATGAACTATGTTTATTGAGTTCTTACTATTAGAAATTTGACTTTGAACTTTCTAATAATCTATTATAGTAACTATTTTATAGTATCTATGTCTGGTCACATTGAATTGGAAAAAGTAAAACGGAAGAAATATTTGAGTTCTTTCAAGTGAAGGTGTGAGCATGATATTTTTAAAGTGTAGAAATTTAAACTGTATTAAATTGTAGTGCAATTGTTAATGAAATAAGTTTGATGTGAAAAGGACTAAGGAAGTTACGGTCCTCTTTCCATTGGGGAAAGTATCGGAGATAAGTATTTTCTTATATTATTAAATACGGGAACTTCGAAAGTTGGAGGAACTTACCCTCTTTTACCTCTCTATATAATTCTTTTTTAAATAATAAAATCCAGTAATTTGTACTTAGCTTATACAGAAATATATATATATATATATATATATATATATATATATATATATATATATATATATATATATATATATATATCCAGAGAGAGAGAGAAGGAGAGAGAGCATGTATAGAAAGGAACTAAATACAGCATTGTCCCAGGAATCCGAACTACGCAAAATTAAACAATACTGTACCATAAGTCAAAAAAATTAAAATATTAAAGAAATAAAAATCAAAATAAATTGTATCAAATCATTAGCTAAAGGGACAGTAAATTCTTAAATCAAATTAAGAGTGCAATTAAACTAGTGGTTGCAACCTCTTATTGTCCCAATTGACAATATTTTATTAATGAAACAACTGACTTACAATGGTAGTATAGTGGATATTTTTGTAACAATATAACTTATTTAACAGTGAGCATCCAAGAGTACTGAATTCACAACCAGACATAGTATGTCAGATTAATTGTATAACAGATCATTATAATTTTACCCAATGCTTAACCAAACGGAAATAAGCTAAATATTTAAACATTCAAATCTGCCTATCACTTTCAGAGACCTCCTACTTTCATGTCACATGCAAAATAGACAGTTAAAAGTTCTCTGTAGTCATATTTTACCTCATTGCATAATTCGCTTGGTCTTGACCGGACAATGGTCTTTCTTGCGGCATTTGTAATTTCGTATAGACCATTCCATTGCGATTCTGAATACAGGACCCAGAATGCAGAATGCAGAATGCAGAATGAAAACTTGGTCATTTTATATGGACTATTGTCCTTGTTTGCCTTAATTATTTTTCCTTTTAACTTTGCCGAAAGCCAACATAAAAATTTACAAAATCTTAGGAAAGTCCTAATTACATTTCCTGACAAAATATTGTTGTTATCTAATGATGTAAAAATAAGTATTTTTGGATTTTAATTTACCCTGAGGTTTGCTTTCATCTTTTTCGTGATTTTATCCGAATTGTTAATTACTACTGACAAGCAATGCTATTTGACTACAGGTGATTCTTGACTATTTTGCTTCTGCTTCCAACGATTTCTTGATTACAATTACTGTCCTTGTAAGTTTTTAAAAATAATGTGATGCATTTATCCAAAAGTTAAAATATTACAGAAAACTTAGTTCCATCTTCACCTACCAAATTGCCATTATAATTTTTATGAAAAAATGATTTTTTAAATTCTCAGTTCATGGTTTCATTACAATACGAAATACGATCGAAAAATCGGAGCTCCTTCGTGGCTAAACGGTTAGAGTAAGCGCCTTTGGCGAAGGAGACCCTACATGTGACAGCATGTGACCCACTGTGACCCACCACCCACGATGACCCACTGCGACCCACCACCCACCATGACCCACTGCGACCCACCGACGCAGTCTGATCTACCGACCCACTCTGCTCACTGCATTGTAGACAGTATCTTCTGAAGACTGGTAAATTTGTCTTCGTTTTACTTTCTTGACCTTCATTTCCCTTCCCTTTTCATTTGTTTCTGTCTGCTTACCTGAGGTGAGTTTATCTAACCAAGTGTAAAAGAAACTTTAGGCACTTTTGGATATTGATATTTGTAATTGTAATAATAGCAATAGGGCTTATACTACTACTTGGCTTTCGAGACCTGTGAGTTTTTAGAGGAGTTAACCACTGGAAAAAATACATTTTTGAATCACTGTAATATATAAATGATTATATAAAAATTGAATGTAACTATGTATGCCTGATTATCACGGTCAAATTGCAAAGTCAAATGAAATTACTTTTGGTATATAATTAGGCCTTAATCCAAACTGGGATGATATATTGCTTTCATTATAATACATAATATCCTAAGGAGGTAGTGAGGATCCGAATTTTTGCGAAAAAAAGAGTATCTCACAAGCTGTTAAACTTACGGAGCTGAAAGTCAGTGTATTAACTCTTTTATTGAAAATAAACAGAATGTGTCCTAGCATTTTTTAAACTCTCCTTTGTGGAGGGGGGCACTTTGTATATATAGAAAATTAGTAGTGAGTTGGGTTGTAAAAATGATCGAAAACGATCGATATTAGTTTAAAAAATCAGAAACAAAAAATTACAGTGCTTTGCTTCATATATCCATTGCTTTCTACTATAATAATTGTTGAAGCTTATGTTTATTATATGGAGCGCTTACAGCACAAGGCAATCAACCTATAAAATTGCGAGAAAAATAGACATAAAATTTGTACTGCAAGCTTAATTACACGGAAATTTTAAGTTTGGATTGTACGCATAATTATATGGAAAATTTTACTCTTTTTTTTTTTTTTTTTCCTTTTCGTTGGTCCACTTACCTTGGTTTGGGACTTTCAAATTTCATCCTTTTTTCCACTGAAAAGTATCGATAATTCATCAAGGAAATAATTATACTATAATAATTTAATTGAAATTCATAGTAATTTGGCTCATGGCAAACAGCAGTGTGGTAATTGAAGGAGAAGAAAGACGTAAATTCCCATTCACCTCTGAACACTTTCCAGGAACCTCGTTCCCTTTCGCTTTCTAGAGGGGGAAGGAAACTTGGTAATGGCATCAAACCTTCATGTGTAATTACAAAAATTAAATTTATAAACAAATAAGAAATCATCAGTTTATCAGGCTTTAATTCAGGATACTTCTTGCTGAGTAATTCAAAACTGACCGAGAAAAATCGTTATCAGACTTAAGTCTAACAAGCAGATTGTCGATGAAGAGTTGCAGAATCGGGTAGAAGTATTATCAATTTCCACGACAGAGTGCGAACGGGGATTTTCCCTTATGAATTTACAGATGACTGATATTAGAAATAGACTAGAATAAGTGCTCAAACATTGTCTAACTTGTTGTTCATTAATGTTTGTTGAGTTTTTTTATTTGTGTGTATTCATTTAATTGATATATTTTTATCTTGCTAGTTGGATATAGTGCAGTGTTAAAAATATGCAGTGTGGAACTACACAGCAAACAGAATTTCCCATAATTGCAATCAAAACAGTTCATACGCATCAAAGACAATTAATTACTAGTTTGATCAGTACATTAATGCAAGTAGTTTATTAATTACTATATATATAAATGCAGCATTTACTGTAAGTACCAAATATATAATTATTTGTATCATAGCAATATAAGTTGTATAAAGACTTGTTTACAACGAAGCAATAATGCATGTAGTCATTGTAGTATGAATCATATTTTATATATGTAATAAATTCATAGTATAAAAATAACAAGGCCAAATCTTAGAATCAGCTTTAATAATACAGTCCACAAGGTGTTGTAGCAATACCTTAAATGACCCATTGCTAGACAAGCTTAAAGTAGATGAGCTAGTTATTTCTTGGCTGAAGGATGGACATCATTCCGCTGAAAGAAAAACTTTTGTCCGTTTCCATAGAAACCGCCGTTTCCAGGGCAACAGATAATGTCACGGTTAGCCAATATTGAAAGTAGACGAAGAAAAGAGCGCTAATGTAGAGGAGTCGCTACAAATTAATTCTCTTTAACGAGGACGATTTACGAAACATCATCTACTAATTGAAGTCATGATTATTTTCCAATACAGTAAATTTCAATAAACTTTCTTGTTATCGTTAATTACTCCATATCGGACTCCCGAAGAAAACTCATCGAAACAACTTATTGACCGTGCAAATAGCGACTACTCTGTCATGACTCCGTTTTCTTTCATTCAGAAATAGGAAAGAAAGAGAAGAAAGTAGAAGGGTAAAAGAAGGAGGTAGGAAAAGAAGAAAGAAAAGAAATAGGGTATTTTAATGAGAAACAGATTACTGGATAATTCCGGAAATATAGTAAAAGGTCGGGAAAGTCGTTGAAAGATGAATCATTCTAAATGTTATTAACGACTAATCAATTTTGGAATGCTTCGAAATAGACACATGTTCCCTCATACCACCCAGACCTAGCTCCAGGCACCACGATCATGGGGTTGCCCAGACCTAGACCTGGGAATGAGAAAAGTGAAATTTAATTCTTTGTACTGTTATTCCAACCGGTAATTGATTTCCATCCAGCATCTGGACTCTGTTCTCTAGGATCGACCACACATATGAATTAGCCAAGAGGAAAAAAAAAATCAAACTTATCAACTCAATATAAATTTATGTATCGTATCAATAAGAATTTCAACTTCCTGGAAGAAAGATGTCGTATTTAGGCTCATCCTGCTATTTTTGTTTCACTCCTAGAGCCGATTTAAACCATTAGTAGCGGTCCTTCATGACCTAGGTTATTTACCTTAACACATCTATTAAAACATGTCACATATATTACAGATGTTAATATGACAAAGGATATCACTAAAATTACCTAAATTAAATCTATCGTGCATTCACACGCTCACTCACTCAGGACAGTGTACATATGGTTAAAGGAAACCAACTAACTACAAAGATACAAATAATTTATTACATCCATAGTGAAAAGAAAAGACAAACAAATAATTATGAAGAAAATATTAAAAGCACAAGTTATTGGTTATATATCAATAGAATACAAAGAGTTATATTTTAGTAAATTTTTATATATTCAATCATATTGACAAATGAAAAAAAAATAAATAATTACATGTATCATATCTTAGGCATGCTAAAGCCAAATTATGATTTGCGACATACGCAAATAAGACACTTATTTCACTTTTAAAAAAAATTGGACAAAGAGGAAAGAAAAAAAAACTTTTGGTGGATTAGAACTTATATGAGTCTCTACCTCACATTGGGTAATAAGATGTTAATGATTTTGAGCGTTCAAATCACAAATCACGCACTACTCGTAGTGTCCAAAACATTTCGCTCCATTTAACTTAGTTTGTGGTCATTTATATATCTATATATATATATATATATATATATATCTAACTATCGGTTTACGAAAACCATTTATCGTCTATATTTGGTTTGTAAGTCGTAACAGTTTATGTCTGCAATCGCACATTACGACGCTTTACCCATCTAGGGATGTTGAGAAAATAACTTTCACTAGAGGATGTTTCTCCTCTTAGACGATCCATTTCCACACTTATTATTCGCTTAGTTTTAAGTTATTTATTTAACACAGGGACACGTCATGAGACCTTTCTTCAGGATCACTTTCGTATATATGTGTATATAATTCGGATGTTTAAAAACGATCTCCCGCAGGTGTACGGAGTATAAAGGTTCAAATTGAGGATAAAAAAAAAACTGGTCAAGTCACAGGATACATATGAAGGTGAGAAGGATTCAAGGTGCACTTTCCACAATGGTTTTAGGTTGGTAGTTCAGGGATAATATGCGTTATGATGTGGGTTACGTTTAGACCTGCCGTTACTTTTCAATACATGCCATTACATAATTACAGAGGTTATCATGTACATCGATTCAAAAGAAAAGGAAAATTACTTGAGTGCACGGCGGTATTCTTAACAAAATCTACATTCTTACATTCGTCGGAGAACTTACTAGTAAACTATAGCAACCAATACACGTTTAGGGGGACAGACACGAGCGCTCTTACATATATTCATAATACATTTAATATCATACTTTTACTTTAAAATCATATTCACATATTAAGTACATATACATTTCGACGTATTCATTTCTCTCTCTCTATATATATATATTTATATATTTATATTCAATAAATGCGCACACATTTAAATTAATCACCCCCAACAATAAAATTTTTACGAGGTTGCAAACATTGTCCCAAAACAAATGACTTCCGACATTACATATGAAAAAGAAAATCGCTTTTCTACCTGATACCGCGCATCTATAAATTTTTCACTTTTATATAATCAATTCGTGTTTAAATCATGAAGGAAAAAAAAAACTTTGGAAGGCAGGCACGTAACACAGAGCATTTCTAAAGATATAACTAGATAACCTAAAATACAATTTCTGGGCCCAGATCAACTACAAGGTAATCGAAAACCAAAACAGAAAGGAAAGTGACCAATGGATTAAAAAAACTTAAAAGGGACGACGGTGAAAGAACGTAATTTAAGTGTCGTCAACTACGAAGTCTTTGTTCATTTCGGCGATAGGTCAAAATGTGATGGAGGACTCAATCACTATCTACTCTATCCATGAATCGTGTCTTGCAACGTCTCAGCTGGTAATTTCAGATCAGAGTTGTACGTTAAATAAATCGTAAGTAACAAGTTCAAAATCTTGGGGGGGGGGAAGGTTGAAAAATTAAAAAAAAATATAAATCTCGAAGTAAGAAGGAAGAAAGAGACAAGAGAGAGAAAGCGGCGCCAACGAAAGGAGAAAGATTAAAGTACTACTTACTACACAGAAGAGTGATCGAATTTAAATATATAACAACTCATAGCCAAAATATTCACATATGCCGAAAGAGGGTGGTTTACTTAAATACGTAAACTAAGAGGGAGTCCCTGCTGCCAAGGATGCAAGTTCTGTGTCCATCAGATCCCAATCCCACAAGAATTTGCTTGTAAGATTGAAATCCGATCCCCGTATCCGGCCCAGCAGGATAAAAGGAGAGGGGGAAGGGACCGGGTAACTGAGTCCCCAATTTTGAAATCTCTAAGTAAGAAAAAAAACATTCGACCCCTCAGAAGAACTAAGGAGGTTCTAGGACAGTAATGAAACTAGAGTAATAGCTAAGATATCCCTAACTAATGATTTGCCGAAAATAAAAAAAATTAAATAAACTGAATTTTGGATCGGTGATTTCTATGGCCAAACCTCACCGATAGCTACCCTGCGCAGACACGCCACAGTCTGGGATGTCATTAATTTCCCTCGTCTAATTAAACTAAGAAAAGAAATGAAAATACTTAAGGGGACTAGGGGTCTACATCCGGGTACGCGAAATAAATTTCAATAATTAATTGTTTTGATTCTGTAACCCTGTCAGAGCTGTCGCCTCCATGAACATTGTAAGCTAGCCCGAGTAGGTGACGTGAAGGAAAAAAAAATCTCACGGAGCAGGATATTCTATTTTAAAAACCGACCAGAAGATATGATTCACTACAGCCCTGTTGTAGAGTATATTATTCAACATGTCTAGTCAGCGATTATATGATGCTACCCCTTCTATCAGATGGTATTACTATGGTTGATTGTTATTATAAGACATAAAACTACAAAGTATTACCGTAGTCCGACTATATATCGCCCTCCGGTCCGCGCGATATTATGGTGCAGGGGTCAGAACCTGAGATGTTTGTAGCTACACGTATCTATTCAATATCTATATATCAACACGCGGCGAAGTATTCACTGGGCTACTATACATTTAACTATATGGGTGTCCTATATTCTATATTCATTTACTTTATATTCATATTCACATTAATATTCATATAATATTCATATCATCATTCTCATTTACTACGACGCTATATTCTATAAACACCCTGTTTCCTCTATCTACGCCCAGCCTATATACACATTTCATCATAACACTTTAAAATCTATAATCACTACAAACATTTCCCATTCCGATCACCGCACGACAACCTCACTCGAACCCAAGACTCTTTCATCCCACACACAATACTATGTAATACCTGGTAGCTTTATTAAGAACGAAAAAAAAAATCCTACGTATGTTCACTGAAAATAGAATTATCTGCGATAATGTTTAATGTTTATGAAATTCTGCAGCAACAATGTACTTCTGCAGCCACGAAGAAAAATGAACATCTAATATAATTCCAAAGCGAAGAACTAGCATCATATCGCCTGACTTCTGTTAAAAATTTACGTATTGTTTATTTATTTAAGCATTTCGATTTCTAGACTAGGCAGAGTGTTGAAATTTTCAGAATATATTAATTTTGGGTCACTTGACCTAACTGTACATTCATATGGGCTGTGAATTATACCTTCTAGGTTTTATTTCGGAAAGAAAGGTCAATTTCATGAAAACTAAATCACTAAGCACCTCGACAGAAGAATGGCGGTTAGTACTGACTTTTGACACTAGGGCTAGCGACGATATAATCAACCCTTGAACAACCGAATGTGACCTTGTACACGGAATTATTATACTATATTACGTTCACTTAATGACGGAGTAATAAAAATTTATCGCATAGTAAACACTACACTGTCCATATTTAATTATCTCACGCACTCTTTCATCACTTAACTACCACAATTACTAATACTAGAACATGTTTCTACATTACGAACACATACATGCCACATTCATACTACACACTACATTAATACATGTTATACTAATAAATATACACAGAAAACATTCATATTTTACCATTTTAAATCGGCTCGAAAGGAGAAGGAAAGAAAGGGACAGGGCCAACTGGCCCTTGTTTTCACTGAATCACATTCTTTACTCAACCTGTTTAACCAATGCCCTGAGGGGACATATCGAAGTATTAGCTAACAATAGGACCCCTGCCCTGAAGGGGCAGGAACCCGGAAACAAACTAAATGTTCAACTCATCCCGCTGGAAGCCGTACTCCCAAGTTGGGAGTCAGATAGGAGCCTTACTATAAATTTACACGTGCATTATGATCACTATCCTAACTACAAAGAAATTAAATACCGCCATGTATGTAAAAAAGAAATCACTCACTACCTACATAAACAAATCTATATATGGACAGGTCTTGTAACCCTCAATTATCAGGAAAATTGGAGGTGGAAATATCAAGGGAAACACTGATCTTCAGAGCCGGATTTAGGAAGAAAACGGAAATCACAATACTTCTGAATCCTGTCCATATCGATCGGCAGATGAAATCGTGGCGTCAGTATCTTGCACTTACTATTCTCAGTTTTTTAAACCAGTGTTGTTCGAAAAATTTAATAGTTTATGGCTCCTTGAGACTTCCAGTGATTTTTCATGTTAATAAAATCCGAATATTACCTGAATTTTGATGTTTACCACTGCAGGAATCAGTCCATTTACGAAGCAAAAAAAAACTAATGTCGTCGACCACAATTTCAGGCATGGAATGGAATAATTGCGCCCTAATATCATAGCGTGGGTTTATCAGCCAATCAAAACTAAGCATTTTGGCGGTGGGGCTTTGAAACGAATAAAATTTGGTAAAATCTGGATTAAACTAGATTTTAGAAGGACCTAGGTATCTAAAAGAGAGGTGAAGGGTGGTCCTGAAAATTCTGTCGAATTTTAGATTGGTTATTTGGTCTGAAAGTTCCGTCCAATAGTGGATCTATATTTTCAGATGGCACTGACACCGTAAGAATTGTAATAATCCATTTACACATCCATATACAAGACTTATAACTAATTTAAAATATAAATAAAGATATTGATTCCCAAACCATAATTCCTAATGAATTTTTTACAGTTTCCCATGTTAATTTGAAATAAAATAACGAACAATATTACGACTTATATGAACAGCCAGAAATTTTTTGTTAAACGTCAGATACAGTCGGTGCAAAAAATTTCGGGCACCCTCCTATTAAGAACATAATATCATTAGACTGTAATGGCATATTACACCGCTGCGGATGATTTATCACGAAAAAGTTCTGGAGCCCAACAGGAAATACCCCCGATTTCAGATTTATTTTAAGGTGGCAAATTACGAGTTATGGAAAATGTATACTTGTATTACTAATGACATATTTGTGTTATTCAACTTTGTACCTAATTTTTAATAAGTCTCTTCTTTGCTTTAGGTAAACTACTTTGAATAAATATTCATAATAATTGCAATTATGCATATTTGTAACTTAAATTTAACGTGGTGTTTTAGTGATTACACAAATTACAATTATGAGCATTTTATGGAGATGCTCTCATAGAGGATACTCGAGAACCTTTACACACTATGAAAAACTGATTTTCAAGCCTTTTATGAGAAAAATACTGTGAACTGAGAAACCATAACCTTTTACATATTGTAAAGAGGTATTTTCCTGTGAATAGAAATTTCTTTTGGAATGCATTCATAAACTAACTTTTGCAAGAATACTCTCTTATTGCAAGTATATTTTAGGCACACACTGATTTCCCTCCACCTCGAAGTGCTTCAATTTCCTCACTGATAAACACTGTACCATATGATATTTTAAAGTTCAGATCCACCATTATTGTAACAGAGTGGTGCTTGAGTGATTGACTAGAAATTCAAACTCCGATTACTGACAATTTCACAGTCTTGTTTTATTACAAGTGCAAACTCTTTAGTCAGTACAGAAGAGGCCACGGATCGTATTCAAAGTTGATGACGATGGATTTTGGTGAGTCAGAGTAGGTCACAGTGGATGAGAGTGGTTCATGGTGGGTGGTGGGTCAGAGTGAGTCACGGTGGGTGGTGGGTCAGGGGGTCGTGGGTCAAGTTTTCATTGACCCACGCCAACTCTGTAGCCCAGGTACCTGGCAGTTCTACTAACTTATTTAGAAGTTTTTTATTGCTAATTGCTAAGTCTTATTCTCAACATATTATTATTATTACTATTATTATTATTATTATTATTATTATTATTATTATTATTATTATTATTATTCATAGTAGTAGTAGTAGTATTAAAGGTGTCACTTGGAAAAGGAAAGGGTAAATTGCCCCTCATCTTGAATTCTAGAAACACATGATTTTTAATAAATTGTGTATTAACAATGTATACTATAAAAACGTGAAACTGTTATGTCGTTGAACAGGTCCCCCTTCCCCGACAAAATCTGAAATGATGCTACTGAGTAGTAGTTGTAGTATATTCATAACAAAATTTATCGTAGATTTTTTTAAAATTACAAAACAATAGCTAAAACAGTAGGAATAAATATGATTTAACATTTTGAACATCATATGAATTCTGTGTTTGGTAGCTGAAAACAGTATGAATAAAAATTATTTAACATTTCCAACAGTGTATGAATTCCGTGTTTAGTAGGTAAAAACAGTAGGAATAAAAATGATTTAACATTTGAAACAGTGTATTAGTTCTATGTTTAGTAGCTAAAAACAGTAGGAATGAAAATGATTTCACATTTCGAACAGTAAATTAGTTCTGAGTGCAGTAGCTAGAAATAGTAGGAATAAAAATAATTTAACATTTCGAACGGTTTGCAAAGAAATAGATTTTAAACTTTTCTTGCTCGCTACGCTTGCAATCCAAACGTTTCAGTAAGACTCACAAGAAGTTTTTACTTATTACTTACAGCAAGTTATTATATATGATTTATTAATAACGATGTGATATACAAGATGCCGAGTATTGACTTATATTGTACGCAGGAGTGTTTTCAAAATCAGAAACAGTCAAAGTCTGAAATATGTGTTCGGCGTTTTGATGATGACGAGTCTGGTTAGTTTATCACGCTTTTCTTATACAGTGAAACCTCTACTAACGGACACCTCTATAAAGCGGACACCTCCCTTAACGGACATATTTTGTAATCCCCAAACACTGTAATAGGAAAAAACATATTGGTAAACCTCTCTAAAACGGACACTCTCTAGTACGGACACGGACAGTCTTTTCTGTCTTTTATAAGTATTATTTACCTCCGTATTACGGACACTTTCTCTAGAAATAGTTGTAAAGTGTAGTAAAAATACATTTTTAGTAATTCATACATGTGTCACCAAGGATGCATTGTGACAACATTTTGCCTCCTCAACTGTCTGCTCAGCAATCCAGATTAAGCGTCTCTGTTTAACAACACTCTTATATTCTTTGCTTGCATCCAACTCCCATACAAGCTGTTTTAGACACAAAAGTGATTGACAGTTGCCCGCCGTTAGGGATGACACGTTATGCTACTGTCCCGTTGGAGTCTCTAACCAACCAGAAGACAAGTTTGGTATTTTTTGCCCTTAGGTATTTAATATATATATTGTCTCAAAAAGGACACTTCAGGACTTCAATTACCCCTCAAATTATATCGCCATACTGAAAACGAAAGAAGTACTGATAAGTGTAAAGTGCAGAGAACTATGACATGTTATTTCCATGTGTGCCCCGAACATAGAGTATTGGATGACAGGGGATAATGCATGTAATATTCGTAAATACGTGATTCATGCAAAAAAAAAAAAATCTAATTGTATATTGCCTTGCTCACTAACTTACATAACAAAATACTGAAACCTCTTGAAGGCGGACACCTCTCTATAGCGGACAATTTTTGATTCCCCACGGCTGTCCGCTTTAGAGAGGTTTCACTGTAATATTAATCACGACAGTGAAAATGAAAGTACGAAAAATGAGAGAAATGAAGACACGCATGAAAGCTGCTATTTGAGCGGGCATATTAAAAGTGAAGGTAAACAAGGGGAATAATAACATTTTCGAATTTGAAGCTGTTGTAGAATAGGGGCTTAACAGGTCAGAATTTAACCCAACGAATTTTATCTTTTTCAAAGACTGATCATTACCAGTGATTATTTTTATTCCGTTTACATATGAAATGCTTCTAATCTGAAGGAATTTATTGGGATCATTTCTCCATCAAATAATTGTATTGCCAGGATTTTTTTTTGTGCATACGTGGTATCTAGTTGTGTGATATTTTTTATCTATCTACATACATACAAAATATATACAAACATTATATTGCAATGAGTACTATGAACTTTGTGGTGGACAAACACCGTGCTCGTGGGTTTTCTCGGGGCTCTCCAGTTTCCTTCCACTTTCTTCATTCTACCATTACACTCATTTCTCATTATCACTGTCTCCTTTAGCCTAACCGGCAAAACCGTGGAACATTAAAGTTAAAGATTTCCTTTAATTTTTGCAATGAGTACTTTCAGGCTCATTGTTATTTTATTCTTTTATTATACACAAATCTGCTAACTGGTCGTATATTACGAGTGAGTTAAAGATTAAATTCAGCTCCATTTGGACACAGCTGAATTCGCTTTGACGGAATTCACTTAAGTTTTGGTTATCCAACAGTAAACGAAACCACGTTTCAAACCCTTTGGACAGTTTAGTTTGTCAAAGTTCTACCGACAGTTCTGAACGGTACGATTCGGTTCGGTTTGGGATCAATTCGGTTCGATTCGGTTTGGGATGGCTTCGGTTCGGTTCGGTTTGAGATCGGTTTGGTTCGGTTTCGGTTAACCGTTCCAAAGCGGTTTGAGTGGCAAACCGAAACCGCGGTTTACGTTTTCAGGAACTGTCCACCCCTACCCTACGCAGCGCTTCATACACTTGGCTGTCAGCTGTTCGCGCGCATGAATACAATACTTTCCTTCTGATTGTGAGTGGGCCAGTGCTTACGTCACTGCAAACTTAGATTGGCCACTAGTTTAAGCAGAAAACTCATTCATTGTACAGTTAATTTCCATAGAAACTATTTATTTATTTTGTTTTTATTTGTTTATTTTAAGTTACCCTCAGTCTCTGTCAAATTATTAAGCGTAATGCGATAACACAGGCGCGACAATGAAAATGATTTTAACCTAGTGTCTTGATGCAGTAATAATATTCTTTTTCTAAAAACGTAACAGCTAAGTGACTAGGTACTGTATAACATATAAGACATAAATGGAAATACGTATGATTTAGGGTCTAGGCTTAGGTAATTTAAACTTGTACAACACATAGAGTATTGGACTGTATGATTCAGAGACTTGGACAATACGGAAGTTAGAGAAGAAATACTTAGATACCTTCGAAATGTGTGCAAGAGGAAGATGGAGAAGATAAAATGGATAGAAAGAGTAACAAACGAAGATGATTTAAAACAGATAGGAGAGAAGAGGATGCTTCTAGCCACCATCCTTCGTAGGAAGGCCAAATGGATTGGATACATCTTGACGAAGAAATTATCTTCTTCATACCACTATAGAAGGAAAGATGAAACTAAAGCCAGGAATAGGAGAAAGAACAAAAGTGACCGATGATTTGGAAAATACAGTAGAAGAAAATATTGGGAGTTAAAAGAGGAAGCTGAAAATCGAGAAACATAGAAGAAACATTTCCTTTCCCAAACTAAAAATTAAGAAGAACATAAAAAAATCCTCTATGGACCTGTTAAAAGGCAAAATACATAATAATAATAATAATAATAATAATAATAATAATAATAATAATAATAATAATAATACATAGTAAACTCGTTAATTTAGTTCGATGCCCTGTAGAATGTATTCGCTCGGGTATCTGGCAGTCCTACTGACTTATTTAGAAGTTTTTTATTGCTAATTGCTAAATCTTATTCTTAACATATTATTATTATTATTAGTAGTAGTAGTAGTAGTAGTAGTAGTTGTAGTAGTAGTAGTAGTAGTAGTAGTAGTAGTAGTAATAGTAGTAGCAGTAGTAGTAGTAGTAGTAGTAGTAGTAGTAGTAGTAGTAGTAGTAGTATCAAAGGTGTCACTTGGAGAAGGAAAGGGGCAATTGCTCCTCACCTTGAATTCTAGAAACACATGCTTTTCAATAAATTGTGTATTAACAATGTATACTATAAAAACGTGAAACTGTTATGTCGTTGGACAGGTCCCCCTTCCCCGACAAAATCTGAAATGACGCTACTGAGTAGTAGTTGCAGTATATTCATAACAAAATTTATCTTTAATTTTTTTAAAATTACAAAACAATAGCTAAAAGCAGTAGGAATAAATATGATTTAACATTTCGAACAGTGTATGGATTCTGTGTTTGGTAGGTAAAAACAGTAGGAATAAAAATGATTTCACATTTCGAACAGTATATTAGTTCTGTGTTTACTAGCTAAAAACAGTAGGAATAAAAATGATTTCACATTTCGAACAGTATAATAGTTCTGTTTAATAGCTAAAAACAGTAGGAATAAAAATGATTTCACATTTCGAACAGTAAATTAGTTCCGTGTTCAGTAGCTAGAAACAGTAGGAATAAAAACAATTTAACATTTCGAATAGTGTATAAATTCTGTGTTTACTAGCTAAAAACGGTAGGAATAAAAATGATTCGAACAGTATTTCGAACAGTAAATTAGTTCTCTGTTTCGTATTGTTTTCAAACATACAAAATGTTTCAGTAGTTAATAAATAAATTCCTTTTTTTTTAACATAAGAGGAAGTTAAGATAAACAGAAAATACAGATTCGTACTATACTTTATCCCCAAATTTAATTAACAAAAGGACAGTGAATTGCTAACTTACATAAGTGAAAAAAATTAAAATTAAAAAGAGAATAAATAAATAGAGAACAAAAAAGATGAAGATTTTTTTTACCGTAGATTGATAAGCGAAAATGGTATGTTTCAGCAACATGTTTTTTTATTCTTAACACACAAAAGGCCGCTCAATCAGAATGGAAGGGATGAGAAGGTAACAATGGATGGGTGTTCACCTCATTTATATAGTGTGAGTGAAATTTAAATGAAGGTTTGGCCACTATATTATAATCAGATCCACTAGCAACTGTGTGTTCATTTATTTTCTTTTTTCTTTCTTTTTTTGTAAGTTATATTTCTAATATTCTTTTACCTATATATTTTTTTTTCCTTTTAGTTTAGAAAGAAGGTAAATGCGTGGCAATAGACATGTAGAAAGAAGAATTAAAGACAGAGAGAGAGAGAGAGAGAGAGAGAGAGAGAGAGAGAGAGAGAGAGAGAGAGAAGGTAATTTAGAAAAAAAAGCAAAACAAGTCAAGCGGTCGGTACAGTTGAGAAGACAGAAAAGACCAGTAGCTGTAATTGGTGCCGCAACCAAGCTTGCTTTCAAATCCATTTACAAACTTAAGTGCGTAAATATCTTTCTTTGAAATTTTACCGCCAATGTAGTAACAACCGAAGATAGTTACTGAAACTAAACGGAAAAAAAGTTTACCAACCTTTTTTTTTTAAGTTACGAATATAATACAATAAAAATAAGGAAGAAATGAGAGAAATAAAAAATTTACAAGTAGTAATAGTAGTTTAAATAAGAAGCTCAGTTGGAAGAAAGAGAAGAAAATATATTTATATAGTTAGTTAAACGTGTGACGGGGGAGATGGGGAGGGGCATTCACAAGACGTAACCAATGAACCCAATAATCTCTTATTCACAAGTCGTTCCTTGCTTCTTTTTTGTTTTTCTTTTTTTTTTTTGTCTTTTTCTTTTATTTTGTTATTTCTTGTATTTTTAACTAGTCTGGCCATAGCAAGCAATGTGGAATGCGATGTAGTGCCGATCGCAATGTTGTCAAGAGCTGATTGCTGTTGCATTGTTTTCCGGCCAGTCAGTGGCTCTAACTGTCGTCACAGTGCAGACTCAGAACAAGATGAATGACCGCGAGATGGCGCCGATAAGACGCGGGTCTAGTTTGTCTACCCAAAAGCCACATTTTTTTTTTCATTTTTTCCCTTGTTTTCTCTTCTTGTTAATCTCATCTAGGATGGCGAAAGGGAAAGAGAATGAGAGAAAAAACGAAGGATATAAAACAAGCTATAGATATTATATGGAACACCCCCTTTGCTGTGTCTCCATCTTATTAGTTGACCATTTTACCAATCTACAACTATTTTTCTTAACATTGTAAATTTTCTGTGATGGTAATTTCTTCCTGTTAAAAAGAAGAAAGAAAAAAATACAACTCCTCATGCTATTTTTGAATTAATTATCTGAACTATTTAGTTAAAGAAATGCTCCAAATTGAATCACCATATAGATTATTCATTCAAAACCACACTGTAAAAAAAAAAAAATACAGAAACTGCTTTTGGACACAGTAGGACACTATACACATTACCGATACTCTTTGAACACCTCCAGATGACACATATTCACCCCTTGTAGATACTGTATTTTCTAAGTATGTCTCAGACGGATGCACAAAATGTACAAAATGTCATCACTTTGTTTTCCAACTAGTTTGCTGAGAAGAAGGGTTTAAATATGTCATACTAGATAATGTTTTCAGAGAAGTAACGCTTTTGGACACGCGAAACACACTTTATAAACACTATTTGATCAATTTTCCCACTCAACATCTGTACTAAAAGTGTTTCAATAGTGTTGTATTTTTTACAGCGCATACTTCGTAGGAACACAAAATATTTTCTCTAACTGGTCAGTTTTCCACTTTCTGAACTTGTATAGTGAATATCATTATGCTTTCCCACAATAAAGAAGATTCTATATATAATTTTTTATCATTAGACATAATTGTGGAGATTAACTGATTATCATAATTATTTTGTCATCCCTGACATTTAAATTCTACAAATGTAGGAGTTTTCATTGGTCACCTTTAAGTTACGTTTTAACGTAAATATATGTTCATGTTTAGTATTGACTATCAATTACAATTTTCCAATTCTCCAATTCTTTTCTCTTCACTTTCACTAGTTTTGCTGATCACTTCCCATAATTCATTATTCTGCTTCCTGTATGTTCATTATTCTTCCTTGGTACTGTCTTGTTTCCATGTCCTCCTATGCTCCATTTTCTTCAACATGGCTTCAGCAACTCAAAACTTATTTCACCTTTTCTTATCCATAAACTTATTCGTTTGGAGAAAGAAATCGTACCGATATTATTTTTCGTTTGGTAGTAAATGTATTCTTCAGTGATGTTGAAGTCTTATAACAATTTGTGTTGTGGACAACATCATGTCCGTGGATTTTCTCAGGGTACTTTCATTTCCTCCGATATTCCCATTTCACCAATTCTGTCATCGTCACTCATTATAATCATCGTCTCTCTTAGCCTAAAGGACATAAGCGTGGGACGTTACACTGAAAGATTCCATTTCATTTCTTTTATAACAATTTGTCAGGCCAGTTTGTCCTGCTTCCTTGAACCGCTGCGCATAGGCGTAACTAGAGAAGAACGAGTGGGGCCAGACACCCTAGAACACTTTTGCCCTCCTAGAATACCATTGAATTAGAGGTAAGATTCTCTCAATTCTCAGAAGTAAGGGGCGGTGGCCCTCCTAGCAAAATATCCTAGTTTAAACCAATGGCGCTGCGTAAGTCAAGTCGGATTTAGTCTAAACCAATGTTTCTTAAACTGTGGTCCGTGAACCACACCTGGTCCTCGATGTGCCCTTAAGTCAAAAAAAGAAAGACTTAAAAAAATTCAAGTGAATTGCGTGTCACACAGACACACTAGTTTACAATCTCCAACAGATACAGATTATATAAAGAACAGATTATGCACTTTAGTGAGATAAAGATTATACAAATTCTAATAGTTTTTCATTAATCTATTTTTATAAAATATTCTTGATAGCCTAATATAAAATTAAGAGGATTTTGATTAATATGGGCAGAACAGAATATGGTCAGAACATATAGTATATTTACTTTCTAAGGGGACAAAAGAAATGTGATTTGTAACACGATTCCTATTTAAAAAAAGGAAAAGCCTGAGAAATAAGGCTCTTCTTGGTGTAACGTTTCATTACCCTATTTGAAAAGCGAGTTCAAAGCAAAAAGCGAAGATAGTATATGGATGGTAGTGATGTAAGTAACTTTTTGGGGAAGTAAGACTTAGAAACAGAAACCAACTATATAAGTCAATCTGTTAGCAAGAAAGGTAAGTCAGAGCTTAATTCAAATGGCAGCAGATATCAGCGGAAGTTCTGTTGACAAGCGTATGTAAAATCGTATGTTACATTTGCAAATCCTGTAGTTTTTGGACTTAACGTACAGCAAACGTATAACTGAAAACGCATGTTTTATATTACTTTCCGTGTAAGTGTTTCATCTGTACATACTTTCCGTATGGAACAATATAGGAAGTCAGGATCTTACATACAAATGGAGGTCTATAACATATAGATGACGAAAGTAACATATATATGTATGTAATATAAGGGGGACTGTTAGATATCAGACATCCTGCAACGGCATGGTGTAACATCTAAGGGCAGTGCCTATGTAGCAAACTGATTTATGTAGTAAGCAAGAGGATTCCGTGAGTTTGTACAATATACCGCTGCCCTGAGAACAAATTTTTCTCAGTGTGTTTTGTACCGGAATTTATTACAGTACCTTCTTGCGTTAATTTCTTAAAAACAAAGCAAATGTTAATTACATCTCGCTCTAATTCAACCATATATCGTTGGTGAGTGAATTTCTTCCAACATATTGGTCCAGCCCATTATAATAGATTGAGACAAATGTTCCAATGGTAAAATGATCGGATTTATATGACAATCAGGGCAGTGATGCCTACCTGGAACGCTACAAAATCCCATCTCAAGAGGCAAAAGATCTCATTTTGTATCTGAATTTCCCGATATATTATTATTATTAAAATATAGAAATGAAGTTAAGTATGATATGTGTTATTTTTTAATTTCAGTGTGATCAATAAGTTCCAATCTTCTACATATATAGAATAATTCGTAAATAATTATTTTCCTTAACTGAGAACAAGTATATTTTATGTCGTCAGAAATGCAGTGACTCTATGACACTCATCTTATACTGAGCCAAATGGTACTAGAAAAGTTTTGTTCCCCATACATTTCAGTGGAACGTTTGGAAATAATTGTTTCTCGTATGGTGTTTTACTTTCTTTCTTTCACTCGTTTTGTTTTCTTCTTTCTTCAAATACCAAAGCATAAATTTCGTTTCTTGGTACTTGATTTTTAAGACTACATATGACTAAGTCACTCTCCACTAGCATGGACATTGTCAATAAACAAAGAAGAAACTCAGACTAAAAGTTAACAACACTGGCACGCTTATTGATGACTGATTATTTCTACTTCTCGCTTGTAGAGAATTTTGTTAGCGTGGATTATACATATAGTGAAAAATCCCATATATGTTGTCAATTTTGACGAAAATTCCCTTTATCTCATTCTAAATATTTAATTAACGTAAAAAAAAATCGCACGAAATGGGATTTTTCCCATGGGTTGGCATTCACTTGATGAGGGTTAGTGATGCGCACGAGACAAGATTTGTGACTGTCTCGTCTCGAAAATGTGCTGTAAAAGTGATGTCTCGGCTCGAAAAATGTATATTTCTCTATTGGAAGAGCCGTGTCTCGACTCGAATTTTGTCAGGAAAATCCTGTCTCGACTCGTCTCGTGCGCATCCCTAATCAGGGTCTCATAGCCTCGCTGCTAAAAGAAACACTAAATTCCAACTCAACCAACCAATCGATATTTGCCAACGTTACAATTCCTTCAGTTTGGAACCTGAGCATTTTGAACCGAACTCATCAAAGAGTTTAATTGAGCAAATTATGATCCTGTGATTAAAATATGTTGGACCTACCTCCCAGCCCCAACTCAGACCCCATGAAAGTAAATGGTTGACTATGTATATAGTACTAATTATCATCTTGGTAATACCGTCGAGAAAGCAGCGGTTGCCAGAAGTAGCAGTGAGTTCTTTTCCTTTCTAAGCAACCTGGCAGCTGGAAGAAAATTTGATCGTTTTCTGGACAAGAGATTTCAAATTGACATTCAAGCCCATCTAGCAGCCTATATACTAATAAGGAAGTAATACATTGTACTGTACGAAGAATCCACACAAACAGCTGCGAAGGAAAAAAAAAAACTTAGAATTCCCAACATTTTCCGGGAGAATTCTTCTGATGGATTAAAAAAAAACAATGATCGGTATCTTTTGTTGTTAAAAGAGAAAGAAAATGAGCAGTAGCGTCATCATCATCATTACTGACCATAGAAATGCCGTCATTGGGAAAGTTCGTTTAAAAAAAAAACAATAGAGGTGAACGAAGAGACGAAGTAAAAAGATTAGAAAAAAACCCTAAGATGTGAGATTCCTGAAATGTTTTGTTCAAGGGATACCACCTGGTGAGTCTGTTATCAGACATTGTCGCCTGTTGTTATACAAGCTAGGCGAAGCCTAGTCGGCTTGACTTAGTGCATGTTCAGCGCGCGGCTTGTGCGCGGGATCGAAGACATATTTTTAAGTGACGATAACAATCATCGAAAAATCAGTAAAGTTTTTTTCTTGTCGTTTTTTATAGTCCCTTTAGTCTCTCTCTCTCACTGTGACTCCTTCCATTTCTTTGGAGGACATTTTCTTTTAGAAATGAGACAGGAGGGGGGGAAGAATTGTATTGTCAACAGCTCCACGCCAGATGGTTATGTAAGAACTAAAATATGGCTTTGTAAATCCACCACAAGATGGTTGTTTCCAATCGTTGGGTAAACGATATTGAGACCATTAACATGGAAATGAAAATTTACAATAAAAAAAGGAGAAAATAAAATCGAAATAAAGAATACCTCTTATAAAAAATGTGAAGGAGAAGTCAATTATTTTATTTAAACAAAATGTTACTAATGAAATAAATTTACCAATAAAGAACGTTGTAATTCTAGTGACACATCTGATATCCATCAAAATATGCACTGATAAATGAAAATTATTATTGATTCAGGTAAGCGCCTAAAAATCTTCAGTTCGTGAACTTTTCAGTTATGTATTTATATGTGCTGCACATAAGACCATTGAGTTTTGTGCAAATCTATAGCTAGAGGATGACCATGGGGACTTCTCCCCTAAATTTACTCTAGCCCCCGTAGACAACAATGGATCATTATTTACTATACCAGTTGTTCTCAAGGGCGCCCATGTTGTAGTTTTCAAGGGGGGGGGGCAAGTATAAGCGACATTTCAAAAATAGTTTCAAATTTTGCCGTAACTAATGTTAAAAGTCTATTGGATTTTTGATATTCTGAAGTACAATTTCCTCTAGGGGGAGCAAGCGCCCACCTTGCCCCCCCTGATGGGCGCCCTTGGTTGTTCTCAACCATTTTTGACTGATGACACACTTTACTAAGCGCTCACGACATCGCGGCACATTTGTTTGATTTTTTATTAATAATTACATGAACTTTAATTTATTTATTGTTAATAATATAAGTGTAAGACTAAAAGTTTCTATAGAGTAGTGCCTCTATGTTGTACGCAGCATTGTTGCAACCGCTGGAGGTATCGATTGGTACACTATTTCAGATCTGATTTTAACTCATTACAGTAAATGCTTCATGATTCTTAAACACTAAAATTTCGCGACACATTCTATAGAATACGTGACATACCAGTGTGTCGCGACACACCGGTTGAGAACCACTACACATGCTAATACAAATATATATATATATATATATATATATATATATATATATATATATATATATATATATATATATATATATATATAATCATTTGTAAGAGGTACTTCAATTTAAATTATTCTAATCATTTTAAGAAAATACGAAATAAAGATAAGTAGAAAAGCTAGGAATGAGTGATAGATAGAGAAATATATGTTTTTTCCAGTTAAAATGTTATACCAATTTGTTAGCAACTTTTAATAACACTATAGATAAAATTAGTACCGTATCAAACCTCTTCGGAGCCAGGTTGAAGGCCCCACCAATCCGCAGTTATTTTGAAGATGTAAGAAATGAAACGATTTTTTTTTTTTTTTTTTGGCCAGAAGCCATCACAAAGGGTCCCCTTAAATCGACTTAAATAGTATATATGGTATCCCAGTTATTTCTACGGGGATTTCTCTCTTCGGGTCTTTGCTCCAGCGATGGCATGCCGTCTTCTTCTATAAGCATCATGTAAAAGTAACACCATTAAATTAAAACAAGACAGCCTACTGGATCTTCGAATTTCAATAAAAACATTAACACATACAGTTTTCAAAATAATCGTACTGTGATATTGATGATCCATTTCTCCGACAATTTCAGTGGTTCTTTTACTATTCTGCATTCAAAGGCCCAGCCTAAGCTGGCTGCAACGAAAGGTAATGTGTTTCCGATCTACAATGCGAGATGTTTTAATCAGTTAAATACTTAAAATTCATTTCCTATCTGAATATTACTTGCGTTATAACTATGGGACAGGGGACAGTAACGCTCTTTACAATACCACAACTTGGCAACACCATGTAGCAAACAACTTTTTTTTTTCTTTTTTTAAATGGAAGTTAGACAAAATCGTACAACTTTCTTCATATCTAAAGAAGAAAACATGTCTTCCTCGCTCATGTTTTCGTGTCTTCGTCTCCAGAAAAATTAAACATCGGGTATTGGAGCCACCCCTGCCCTCTTACGAGCATACCCTTTATCACCTGCATATATATATATGTATTGGAATATATTTCAACCCATCTTGGTACATATATAACTTAACAATCTGAAAAAACCTCCTACAGGAGAGTAGACACAATTAGCATCCATAGCTGTAAGGGTTGGAAGAGAGTTATATTTAACAACAGCCCCTAACAGGCTAGCAACCCTTCGTAACTTAAAAGAATGTTGGTTGTCTACACACAAGGGATAACACTCATTTAGATGCGTACCTACGGAGGGACAAGGGTTCAAATGCAGCCATAGACCTATTCTCAAAATCGTGCGAAGAACGCGGACATTTCAGATAGGGGAAACGCCGAAGAAACTTATTCTTCTCAAAGGTACTTTATTTTCAAATATTTTGCATAAATATTATTCTTTCCGTGAGATAAGAACGGACATTTCGGCTAGTTTCTTATAAATTCTGAAAAGAACCGGTATTACATACTGATACACGCCATATCACTGCGTTATATTAGAGTTAATATCTACTCTGAAGCACCTACTAAATAGAAAATTTCTAAAGAGAAACTGTACTATCATCTGAGCTTTTCGTAAATACAGAAGAAATACAAATTACACATTAAAGAAGATAATCAGGTTATATGGTAGGCTTAAAACATTTAAACTGATTTATATTTAAATATTTTAAGTTTTCAATTTATCAACGAACTTAAAAAAGTTCGTTACTGAATTCTCTATGTCTGTGTATGTGTGCGTATGTCTGTCTGTCTGTTCGTCCGTCTGTCTGTTATTTGTGATTTTTTTCAATTTTGAACCCTGCATTCGATAGAGCATCAAAAACTATCTGACAAACTGATTAAATTTTTCGCGTCTCTTTTACCGTTCCCGAGGTATTGGCCAAAAAATTATCGATTTCCAGAGATTTAAGGAGAATCGTAAGTCATAAAGAGATTATATTGGTGTTGATCAATATCTAAAACGATGGTAAATAGTTTGGTGCCAAATAGTAACAGGTAGCCACTGTCCAACTGGCCACAGGTTTGGCTAATTGCCAGTTAGCCAGTGGCCACCAATTAATATCGGTACCGAAATGTTTACCATTCTCTTAAGTATTGATTGACACCAATATCATCTCTCTATAATTTACCGTTCCTGTGATATTGGCCCAAAATGGCCAATTTCTACTTATTTAAGGAGTCATAGCTCGAGAACCATAAGTTGTAAAGAGGTGATATTGATATTGATCAATACCTAAAAAGATGGAAAAGATTTTGGCCAGTTGGCCAGTGGCCACCAGCTAATATCGGTACCAAAACTTTTACCATCCCCTTAGGTATTGATTAACAGCAATATCATCTCTCTCTACGATTTACTGTTCCCGTGATATTGGTTTTTAAAAAATGGCAAGGGATATGATATTGATGTTGATCAATACCTAAGAGGATGGAAAATATTTTGGTACCAAATAGTAACCGGTGGCCACTGTCCAACTGACCACTGGTTTGGCCAGTGGCTAGTTGGATAGTGGCTATTAATTACTATTGGTACGAAAATGTTTATCATTCTATTAATTGAGGGATTGATTAACACCAATATCAACTCTCTATGACTTACAGATCCCGTGATATTTGCCAAAAATGGCCAATTTCTAGTTATTTAAGGAGCTATAGCTAGGGAAATCATAAGTTGTAGGGAGATGATATTGATGTTGATCAATACCTAAAAAGATGGAAAAGATTTTGGTACTAAATAGTAACCGGTGGCCACTGTCTAACTAGTCACTGGTTTGGCTAATGACCAGTTGGCCAGTAGCTACCAACTAATATCTGTACCAAAACTTTCACCATCCCCTTAGGTATTGATTAACAGCAATATCATCTTTCTCTCTATGACTTACCGTTCCCATGATATTGGCCTTAAAATAGCCAATTTCTAGATATTTAACCAGCCATAGCTCGGGAACCATAAGTAGTAGAAAGATGATATTGATGTTGATCAATACCTAAGAGGATGGTAAATATTTTGGTACCAAATAGTAACCGGTGGCCACTGTCCAACTGACCACTGTTTTGGCCAGTGGCCAGTTGGATATTTGTCAATAATAACTATTGGTACGAAAATGTTTAGCATTCTATTAGGGATTGATTAACGCCAATATCAACTCTCTATGACTTACAGGTCCCGTGATATTGGCCAAAAGATAGTTCCGATTTCGGGAGATTTAAGGAGCCAAATCTCGGGAACTGTAAATCACACAAAGATCATATTGGCGTTGATCCATACCTAATAGGATGGGATCTTTATACCAAATAGTAACCGTTGGCCACTGATTAACTGTCTACTGACCAAGTGGCCACCGTTCCCCAGATATTGGCCAAAAAAGTTCGAATTTCTAGATATTTAAGCAGCCATATCTCAAGAACTGTGAGTCATAGAGAGATAATATTTTACTAATTTTTGCGAGAAAGAGAAGAAGGTGCGGATAAAAAGATTTACTTTTACATCTAGGAACAATGGCAGTTATCCTTCTCGCTCTATATCTCCATTCTTCTTAAGTTCGTTCTGGCAATGCTCTTGGAGCATTCTCAACTGGTTTATTTGGGTTCAAATCACACTGTACTAAAATTCAAAAATGCTCGAATTTTTTTTTTTTTTTTTTTTAAGTTTGATTACTTTGTTGCCACAATCAGTTAGACTTAATACTGTAACAAAAATTGTATCATGAAATTTAAGCCCTTCAGCAGTATTGGAAAGGATACAAAATCATAACAATCGAAGTTTTCTTTTTCTTTTTTGAATGGGGGAGGGTGAGAAGACAGGGACGTAAAAATACTCCATCTTGGAATGTTCAAGATAGAGAAGTCACATATTCGTACATTCATAATTATTGAGCTATGTCAGATTAGAGATAGTTCTAACAACCACTACTGCATCCGTTAATTATATATTAAGTAAAGTATGAACTACAGTACTTAACACGTTGACCGCCAATATATATTTTGACCTTTCTTATCTGTGCGCCACAGGCAACAATCCGCCACTAATACTTTGTTTTCGCCTTTGTTTTAACCCCATAAATGTATAATTTTCTTTGTGTATGGTTTTGCATACACGCGGCGTGGATATTAAATTTTGACTTCTATGTATGTAATAGCATACACACCCGTAGAGCGAACGTGAAAAAGTGCAATATTTATTTGTGTATATGGAAAACCATACATGATTCGCTGCATGAAGGAGCCGTGTGTATGGAAATCCATACACATGGCAGCCTACGTGTTAATTTGCAAAGTTATGACAATTATGCCACTTCATTCACCACCAGCCCATATTAGTGGTGTGATTTTATTAGAAACATATTAAGTGGTATTATCTCTCATTCCCCCAGGATTTCGCTCTCTATATTAATAATCAACAATTAAGTGAGCATCTACAGATGAGGAAACAGCAACATTTCTCTTACATCTATTACGAAGGGACGGTCAAAGTCTTTCAGCAGGCGATGAGAGATTGATGCCTTTACCGACGATCAAACTTGAAAATATGCGGACAATTGATCTGTAGGCTATAAAGACGTGAACTAAGAAATTACCATATGATAAAGTGGTTATTAATCAAGGTAACTTTATAACTATTTCGAAAGGGAAACTTACTACTTTTAACTTTTTAAGTAATATTGTGTCTGTGGGTTTTCAGGTTTCCCTCCCGTTTCTCTCCACATCCTCATTCCACCAATTATTCCATCATCATTCACTTGCCTTTATCATCCGTCTCCCTTGTTAGCCTAAAGAGAATAATCGTGGGAAGTTAAACTGAAAGATTAATCTGCATAGACCAAATTCGGTGAGAGATGTCGAGAAGTTGATTTTTGTAACTAATCTGCGTCCCAAGAAAACAAACCATCTCCTCCACTATCTTCTTATCCAAACCGGAAGTGATTGAAAGCAGCCATTTCTGGTTTCAACGTTTTTCGCTGTAGAACAAAAGCGATAATACGTAACGACAAACAGCTTCTTGAAATCGATTCAGCGTCTCCAGAATAGGTTCTATATCCTTAGTTAAATCTCTATTCAAACCAGAAGTGTGTGTCCCCTCGTAGCGTAGTTGTTAACGCTCTTGTCCTTCGTGCGAGCGGTCCCGGATTCGATTCCCGGTAGAGACACTCGTCGAAAAAAGTATAAAAGTTTTTCAGGCTAGCCATCCTAAGTGAGGTTTTTCTTAGGTTTTCCTCATTGACACCAGGCAAATGCCGGGATGATACTTAACATACAGGTCCCAGAGCGCTACGGTCCTTCTACAAACCTTTCTTTCTTCCCTTTCCTCGGATAGTGGTGTTACCGAAAGACGTCATTCCTCATACGTGACGGGCTAACATGGTCATAAATGCTGAAAGCACAGAAATCTAATTCCTAAATCCTTAAATCAGAAGTGATAAAAAAAAATCTACTGTTTCCGCTTTTAACATTGAACGCCATAGAATAAAAACGTTAATAGATAGCCACAAGCGGCTTTCAGCTACCGATTCAATGTCTCAAGAGAAATTTCCATTACCACCAGCAAACCTGTACCAAAACCGGAAGTGCTTGGAATTTAGTAGTACTTTCGGTTTCAATACTTATTTCCGCAGAACAAAAGTGTTAAAAAAAAATATATCCTAAAACTTCTTTTGACACAGATTTAGCGTCCAGAGGATGAGTTTTGTCTTGAATTTTATTTAGCTGTTCAAACTAAGTGTCAAAATTTACTATTTTTCAGTTATAACACCGAATGCACAGTGGATAATACGGATATAGTTAGTGACAAGGAGTTATGTGATATGAATTCAGATCCAAGAATATGTTTCATCTCTGACTATATTCTTTTTATTATAACCGGAAGTCATAGACATCAAGTTCCACTTACAGTTTTAATGTTAATTCTCTTAGAGAGGAAAAAAAAAAAAAACAGTAAGAGACAGCAAGTGATGAATTTCCGCAATATATGGATAGCTGAGGAATATATTCTTAATTTTTTCTATTACAACCAGTAATTATAGATGCACTGCTTCAAGTTTGAATATTGAATTTGCATAGTTTGGAAGTTTCCAAAGTGTTCCCACTATGAAACGAAACTCACTTATTTTTCTTTGAAATGACTAAGTGTTCTATAAGAATAGGTACAATCCAGGGTCGGATCCAGGATTTTCTGACGGGGGTGCACCAATAACTACCAGTACATTTGATTTGAATTGAAATTTTTAAAATGCCTTTAGGCATCTGTGGTGTGAATGAGGAAATGCCCTGGAAATGCTAAGTATCCGCTCTTGGTGAATCTTTTTTTTTTTTTTTCAACTTTTAGAAAATTGACGTAAACTATCGATTTTGCAAAACTTTCCTTTATTTTAAGCCAAAATGGAAACATGACAGCACAAATTTTCGGAAAGTATTGCTATTTTCACTGCTAACTTCTCACTTTAGGTAGTATTTACAATGACGGTGGGGGGGGTGCACGTGCACCTTTGCACCCCCCTAAATCTGGCCCTGGTACCATCTTTTCTCTTAACAATCTACTCAAATCAGAAGTGGTAGAAATTAACCACTTCCGGTTTCAACTTTGATACTATAGAGTAAAAATTGTAATAGATAGCGAGAAGCGATTTCCTGTAATTAATTAAACTCTCTAAGAATGTATTCCTTCTCCACTTTAATAAAACCAGAAGAGATAGAAATCTATTACCACTTCCGGTTTCAATATAAACAAGAAAAGTTCACGCGATACAAACCAAACTCTTTCCCGTGGTGTTCAGGTGACAGTGCTACTTGTTTTCTTCTAAATTTTTACTTATTTTTCTAACATACAACTTCCAATCGTAAGTTTTATAAAAATTATGCACTTTTCCAGCTTAGAGTACTTTACAGGCATACAGATGCCATATACTGATCACTGTGCAGGTAATTATAAGATCACATGATTGCCACCATTTCTATTTCAATATCATGCTGTTCATTGTCCGTACTGTAATCTCCAACCTTGGATACTCGATCACAGGAGAACACAAGAGAGTGAGGACTTTAGAGCAAACAGTTGAAATGGCTGTATTCATTTAAAACAGCTGCTATCTCCAAAATTTGTTAAATAACAAAATTCCCAACAGTTTCGAAAACATTGAAACTATGCTCCTCTAAATAAAAAGCATCTTGTCTTATTTCCTGCAGACATATACGGGCAGGCTAAAGCGTTATAGGCTGGTGATCGCAAGAAGTGTTTGTCGTGGGTTTGTATTCGTCTGAGGGCAAAGGTGTTATGTATTGTTCTTCCAGCATTCACTTCATTTCCCATATTCCCTCTTTAATCTAAAGGGTACAAAAGTGGGAGGTAAAACTTAAAAAGATTTTTTTTTTTTTAAAAAAAAAAAGCGCATCAAATTGAGAGTTTATGCATCAGAATATTTCACATATTGCATGTATATAGTGTTGTCCATTAGCCAAGAAGTACCTTTTCAAATTCGAGACAAGACTAGAAAAATGACATTCTCGTCTCATTTTCGAAATGAGAAGAGAAAATTTTCGAATCTCGTGGACACTCAAGTCTTACATTATAAATTGATAAAGGTAATTCTACGAACATAATGAAGAGTATTTATCGAAGTTTAAAGAAACACAAGTAATTACACAATAAACTCCAATAATAAGTATGGTTTGAATGTTGTTTTATCTCTGTATTCATTGACCTTTCGTGACACGGACAGATTCAGATAACTTTTTAGATTAAATTAAGAAAAAATTAGGACATGAATTACACAGAGAAAAATCCGTTCTCCGGACAGCGGTATATTGTAGAAATATATAACTACGGTATCCTCTTGTTTACTACAGAAATCAGTACGGAGCATACGTTATCCGTATGCTACATAGGCATTACCCTTAGATGTTACATCATGCCGTTGCAGGATGTCTGACATCTAACAGTTTTCCGTATATCACATGATATACTTATGTTACCTTCGTCAGCTATATGTTATATACGTCCATTTATATGTGAGATCCTGACCACCTATATTGTTTCATACGGAAAGTACGTATAGATGGAACACTTATACGGAAAGTATTATAAAACATGTGTTTTCAGTTATACGTCTGCTGTACGTTAAGTCCAAAAACAACAGGAATTACGCATGTAACCTATATTTTTAAGTACGCCACCTACATTTTTTTTCTCAGTGTATATACTTAAATTTCGGAAACGAGAGAAAAGTCATCACAATCGAGATGAGACGACACAACAACATTTTTCGAGAATAGACAAGAGACGAGATTTCTATAATATTTACTAGACGAGAGGAAAACTTATTTATTTTATTTTCTCGTTGTAACACTATGCTTACAATATATGTGTGCGCTAATCTCTAGACTAAGGGGTCAAAACCATTATACTTAAGGACAAAATGTTAAACTTATTCACCTCTTTTGTCCTGTGCGCCCCCTATGACGTCTGATGCCTAGAACCTCATCTCTGGACAGTTAATTCCGTACTCAATATAACCCTACTTATTATAATGTACTAACCTTTACAATACCGTATGCTATGGTGGCCTTTGAGGTAGGTCACATCGGTAAAACATAATTGTCGCTCCAAATTAAGGGAAGAAATTTTACCGAACGTGCTAACTCTTTAATACAGCTTTGTGAAGTGGAATGAAGTTTTATTCCCTTAAATTTTAGCGATAAAATTTTAAAGTTTTACCGATGCGGCTTACCTCAAGAGATGCCACTGATGTGTGTCTTATCTTTCGTGTTCGAAGACAAATTTAAGCCCATTCATTAATACTATTAAGTGGGGGCCACAAAACTGTAGTAGAACAGGCGTGATTGCTGGGTACTGTGACTCAAATGGTACTTGACTGAATATTAAGAAGTTGGATTGAATAATAGATTGCGAGTTCTGAGTAGAAGTACTGCCTTTTCAAGAACTGAACACTTACAGCTTCATTATATATATATATATATATATATATATATATATATATATATATATATATATATATATATATAGTAGTAAACGAACATTAACATTGATTGCACTCTGCAGCACTCTGTATTGACTTCCTATAGTATTGAGAAGCCAAATCCTTGACTGATATGACATGCGTAAGATTCTAAATATCAGTAGAAATGGACAATGCTTGAATCTTCTCTTCTTCGTAGACTGGTCTAGTAGCATATTGATGTGTTCATGTCATTATTAATGTTGCATGTGTGGCTTATGCTCACGGAGAACTCACCTGTAATCACACGCTATACAGTACATACACGCATAAATAAACACGTACTCCGAGAAAGAGTGAAAAAGGGGGGAAAATCTCGCTAGTCACGTGGCCATGTTTGAGGGTGCTGCTGGTAATTACCTGTATAGGTGGCGTGTCAACAGGAACTCCGATTAAAAGAGCCTCGAGGCGTAATTGGCAGGTTGTAGACAACACGCAATTGGTAGGTCCCTGCCGATAGGCGGAGCGTTAGATCGTATTGTTGTCACTGTTGCCGTGGAAACAGCAACAGTGGCAGGTTTGAATAATGATATTATCCTGTAAGAAATATCACCATGTTACCTTAGAACATTAAAAAAATAACAGGAGTTTAAATAGATATTAAAGTCAATATAAGTAAAAGACGGATGGTAAAGCAAATTGATGATCATCACTTACGTACTGTCAAAGGTTGTCCAAATTCATATTTGCTTCGCTTGTATCGTTCCCCCATGACTTTCCAGCATCATCTAGTTAGAGCACCACTTACAGAAAAATAAAATCTGGTTCAAGAACACGTTTATATTTACAAACTGTGTTTCAGTTTCGGCAATATTTATTTTCCTTCATCAGATTCATTACACTGCACTACATTATAACTGTAGAAGTGTTTGGTTTGGTAACAATTTATTTTTTAAAAAAATGTACGTAGTTCCACAACTAGAACGAGAAGTATTCAGTTAGAGTAATGGTTCCCAACCAGTGTGTAGCAACCACAGAGGGTTTGTTGCGAAATTTTAGGATTTAAAGTATTTAATAATTGTGGACCTGAGTACCATAATGAACTAATCAACATCCATATATTACCTAGAACGAATAGGGGTTTAATGGATCATTGGGTCACTTGTGTTACCAATTTTTGCCTGGATCATTCGGATCTGGGTCTCGTTTCTCAGACTCCTCTGACCCAGAGATCCAGACAGACCAAATTCCCAATCATGCCAGGTGACCGAGAAATATCCGAAATATCATCTTTGCGGTTTTACTGCGGACTTTTATATTTGATTAACGATGTTCAACGCTTGAGCTCGAACATTCGCGTGTTTGATTCTCGAATTGATGTTTCTTAGTCAAGATAATATGTTTTGAATTTTTCATGTTTTCACAAATATAATATACTGATATATACTGTATTCGTTTCGCCCTATGTGTTTTGTAAACATAGCCTATACAAGTAAAATTAACGAAAAAATGTTTTGGTTCAACGATATATTTCATATTCGGTGCTAGTTTTACAGGTCGATTAAACTATGACGATCTCTCACAAGATAAACATACAGCTTATCGTTTCAATAATTCTGACGCGTTTGTACTCTGATGAACCTTGTAGTTATCTTTCAGTGAATTATTTGACACTCATTCACATGCGGACGTAAACAACAAGCGAGAATAAAATTTAATTTAGTGAAACGGCAATGAAAGAAAAAATAATATTTATTATAATTGCATTAGTAGCCTCACACACTCAGGCTATTCATTCACTCTCTCTTCCTTTCCTTTTCTCTTTTGTCGGTTTTCTTTTTCGCATGATCTATATAGTTAAACAGTGGCTAAGAATAGGATAGAAAATAATAGTATATAATAACGTTATTACTGGAGTCATGTTCTGATTAAATAAATAAATAAATAAATAAATATAAACGAAACAAAATTTGTATACATTCTGGAGCATTCTAAGATTCAATAGAGGGTATAGGGTGGTATACGCCGTGTACCCCTGACCACATTTGATTTCATTTGATTTTTAATTTAGCGTCCTTTTCAGCTTCGAAGCTATATGAGACATGAACTTTCAGCTGAACGTGGAATTCGAGCCACATGAGCTCCTGCTGGGAATCGAACTCGGGTCTCCCATGCCAAAGGCGCATAGTTATCCATTTGTCCACGCTGGATATCTATATATATAAAAGAGAACGTACAATTTTTTGTCCGCTCATCACGCTAATACGGCTGAACCAATTTCTTTCATTTTTGGGGGGTTATTAGGATTTGGACCCTAGATGGTTTTTATCATATCACTTTAATTTTTAATTACCAGTGTCTTGAGATAATTGACCATTCAGGTGTCCATAACGTACAAATCCTTTGTTATTAGTTCATCATAGGTAAAAATAAACGTATTTATATGCAACCCGCATGACCGTGTCACTCGGCGGGTTAACATAAATGACAGGCGATATACAGCGGAAAATAGCTTGAATCTTCTGTTTAAAATTTTTTAATTGATTTGCTTATTTTTACAGACACTTTTACAATATGCCAGCACCGGGATGACCGCAGCGAAGCGGGGCGGGTTAACATAAATGACAGGCGATATAATGTTAAGATTTACTGCAATGTTCTATGGTTTTTATCATATCACTTGAAAGCGAAAAAGTAAAAATTATCTAAGTAACAAAGTTTATTGCGTTCCGGGGTGACCGCAGCGAAGCGGGGTGAACGCTGCTAGTATACCAAAAATTATGATTAACTGTTAAACTTTAATTTTTGTATAACTACAGTACAGGGTAGCCCAAAAGTATTTGTACAGTACCGATCAGCTCATTGCATTTTATATAATTTCTTATTGTTATCCATCAGGTAGACTTAGTTTCTTTATGATTTGTTCTTAATATGTTTTTACTTATATCTTAAGTTCGGAAGAGCCGAAGCAAATACACCCATAAACTAGAAAATTATACTTGATAAACGCAGGGATGTATACCTACTTTTGGGTCACCCTGTATTTTGCAGGAATAAACATACATAAATCGATAGAGTGCATCGAGCTGATCAAAATTACATGCTTTAGAGTAAAATTCTCATGCGTAGTTTTGCAGAAAATCTAGGAAAAAAAATTGTGACTTCAAAAGGTGTGTAATTCATATTCAGCTGGAACAGATTGTTCAATTGTTCAATTATTTAGGTACTGAACATGTAAAGAAATGCTTTGTTAATTAGCAGATTGTATCTATTTTCCCTCGTCTTCCACTAACGGTGACATGCATATTTCCAACAGTGACACACACAAGGGCGCCCATGTTGTGGTTTCCAAGGGGGGGGACAAATATAAGCGAGGTTTCAAATATAGTTTCAAATTTTGCTATAACTAATGTAAAAATTCTATTGGGCTTTCGATATTCCGAAGTACTATTTCCTCTTGGGGGGGCGCCCCACCTTGCCCCCCTGATGGACGCCCTTGGACACACATATTTCTAACAGTAACGTTCTTTTTACTTGTAAACGTCATGGAAGATAAGGATTGTTTTTCATGTTCCTGCCAGTTCGAAGTCAAACAACACGTAGCAGTGCCACGCTTACACCACGAAAAGGAGTTTGGTTTGTGTGGAATGACATTTTCCTAATTAATTTTGAAATCGGAAGTGGCACTACTAGATTTCTACCAGTTCCGGTTATAGTTAAAAGACTAGAGTAGAGATGTAATTCTCGGTATGTTTCACTTTGCAGTAAACCGCATCTCTCTATCTATGTTGCGATTTTGATTCTATTGCTATTATTGTTAAAACTGGAAACGGATTATTTTTGTCGCTTTAGTTTTAACGTCCTCAGTGGATTTGTGCAGTATACTGTACATCGAACTTTGGTATTGATTTGAGATAAAATTAACATTCGTTTTAACATTTATTTGGACTCTTAAGGTATTTTATAATGAAACTTTTAAAAATATATACATCTACATATATTTTTCAAAATGTACACTTTCCTTCAATGATGTAAAAAGAAAACGTAAATTTGCCACGCAGGAGGTTAATAGAGATATTTAAAGTGGAGATGGAACATATCCCTGGGGGACGCTTAAATGATTGCAGAAAATTTCTTCTCGTTATCTATTACCATTTTTGCTTTACCTAGTTATCAGAAAAAAAAAACATAAAATGGTTTCTTTCTACTACTTTTGGTTTGAATACGCCTCCATTAATGAGTGCGATTAATAAATGTAATTAGAATTATGAGCTGTAAAATTATGTGCGTACCCAGAAATTTTTGCTGAGAGGGGTCCAAGTTTTTTTTGGGGGGGGGAAGTCCAATACCATAAGCCACTATGTCTATGTAGTTTGAACAGGTACTATTCTACACCCTAAAAGATGATAAGTAATTGTAAAATACTTCCACATGTATTTTCAGAAACAAAATGATAGAACTAGATTGTTTTTGTAAGAGAAAGTGTATAGATGAAGTGTAAAATCAAATTTTCATTCTACAGCAATCATTTCCCTCTTAAACAAGTATAGTTTTATTGAGAAATTGTACAAATGTATGTTGAGTTACAGTTTTCTGGGAGGAGGGTCCAGACCCGGTGGAACCCCGTGGGTGAGTCCCTGTACTGTACGCTCTACATCCTGACCAAATTTTGTGGTAATTTTCATCAAAAGTAGTTGTTGAGATCAGTTTGCTTCCCGGATGGACGGACGGACGGACACTCTGAAAGGGTAAATATGTAAAGAAGTTTTGGAAAACCTAACTCCGTAAAAAGTAACATTCTACTTCATCTATTTTCGATAACTTTAAAAGAAAAACTGGAAAATTCAAAATATTTAATAGTAGGTCTACAGTCTATCAGGAAAAAAAGTATATATAAATATTTTTAGTCTGAATACACAATATGTAACATATTTCTGTCGATGATTGTGTCTACTGTTAAGAAATTTATATAAACCAATAACTGTGATTAATATTTCATTAATTTGTAATAATTTTTTTTTTACAGAAATTACCAAATATTACCTCGAAAGGACATCATATTTGATTTATTTTGATAAAATGATTGTGTTATTCTTTTCAGTATTGTTTAAGAAAATTTCATAACTTGAAAGTTCATTAACGAATCAAGAGTTAGTTGTATCCATCTAAATAGGTTCAGTTTCTTTCTTTTCTCAGCATTGGAAATTATTCTCATTCCGCTTTCAATTGATACTTTTAGTCTACTAAAACTAGAGCTCATAAAATTCACAGTCTTCATAATTGAGGCATCTGGTCAAACAACGAGACAAACAACAACTTGAGCAAAGCTGGGATTTTCAGTAGAACATAACATTTAGAATTCATCGAAAATACGCTAGATAGCGCTGGAAGCTCGATTCAGTTAAACAAGCTATTTTTTTCTAGTAGAACCAGAGCCGTAACTTGTGGGAGGCAGGGGGGCAACTGTCCCTCCAGGAAAGCTCCCCGCCGTTCTAGGGGGCCCATTATAAGACAAAATTTTCTTACTCCATATACTACGATACAAACATGAAATTATAAATGAAGCATCAAACAGGTTCACTACAGGCCCTAGAAATAATATTTATTCGTATGGCTTTGAGATTTGTCAATATTGTCCTCTTAATTTGTCATGTTTGGGACTGGCCCAGGAGCGTAAGTAATGGCCCCGCAGACTTTGCCGTGCGATAGGGTCCACAGGCTCCGGGAGGCCCATAAAGAGTAAGAGAAAGATGGAAAGAGAGGGCTCAAGAATTAGAAAAACAACGTTTTCTAGGGGGCCCAAATACGTTATTAATACTTGCCCTCCAAAAAAAAAATCAAAGTTACGGCTTTTAGTAGAATAGGAAAGGGGGGCAAGAGTACGAAAATTTTAATTAAACTTATATATTTGGAAAACTTTTACATGGAACACAAAACTTGAACTCTCCTTTACGAAATGTGAACTCAACTTTTATATACCTCTATTCTTAGAGGAACTAGAACTCATAAAATGAAAACATTCAAATTCGTACTCTTGCCCCTATATGTGGGGCAAGAGCACGCACCCAAAAGAGCATTAACTACTATCACAGATCAAGGTGCTTACTCCTTTACATGATGTGCATTGTTCATGCCACAATTCATGGCATCTTGCGCACTTGATCCAGTCTTCTATTGGTGTATCACTGTAGATGATATTGCATAATGGACAATCGTACACTACTTCCTCACTGACCTGAGGAGTTGTAGCTACAAATTCGGTTGTAGCTTTCCTGGTGCAAGATGATGTTTGCCTTTGCTCTTTGGAGGGCGCCGTTTCGGAAGTAAGTTCTGCTTGAAAGGAGAGGATGTCAGAATCTCTGACTTCGAGAAGATCAAGATCTACTGGTTGAGTGCTTGGTAGCAGTTGGAGGAGGACTGACAACCACCAAAGGAGTGCATGATGTAGATGGTTCACATGGGCCCCTTCTTACCTCCAGTAAAGATCAGTTTACTGGTTGAAGGTTTGGTAACCGATGAACGAGCAGCCAGCAGAGAAGTGTTTGATGTGGACAATCTGCATAAGCTCCTGCTTGCTTCTAGTGAGAATCCAGTGTTACTGGTTCAAGGTTAGGTAACAGATGAATGAGAACGAGCAACCGGCAGAAGAGTATTTGAAGTGGACAGTCCGCATGAGCTCTTGCTTGCTTCTAGTGAGGATCTAGCGTTACTGTTTAAAGGTTTGGTAACAGATGGAGGAGGACGAGCAACTGGCAAAGGAGTGTTTGATCTGGATGCACCGCATGGGTCCCTTGTTACTTCCAGTGAATCATCCGATGAACGATTTTGGGCTCTATTCAGGTGTGATGCTTGATTTGTTGCTTCAGGAATGCTTTCGTCTTCAGACCTGGCTTCTACATTTAAGTCTACCACATCCACAATAGAAGGAAGAAAATCTTCAGTGGACACATCTGGATTCAGTAGGACAACTCCAGATTCTTGAAGGCTAGATACCAATGGTTGCAGCTTTGTAGTAAGCCTCAGAAAACAAGCTCGCAACTTGGAATTATGTGGGATGGATGATTCCTCATCCATTTAGCGCACGCTGCTGAATACCAGGATTTCAGCGGGTCAAAAAAGGAGCGATCTAATGGTTTCAAATTATGACTGGAATTTGGTGGTAAACTCAAAATCACTATCCCATTTTGCCTGCAGAAATCAATCGCTTCGATTTAAATGTGAGAGGTCTGATTGTCAACAAGTAAAAACACCTTTTTCGTAACCAAATTTGATCGCACATGTTGGTGTAAATAATATAACCATTCTACGAAAAGTTGTGAGTTTATGAACTAGAATTAGATATTCCCACAGAACCTGGCGGCGAGCCATCGAATAATTCTTGTGTCATTTGTTGTGTGGGCAATATCTTGGGAATAAAGGAACCAGATGCACTCCATGAAACAGCTATTATGTTAACTCCAAAATCACTAGATACAGTTTTATTCACAACTGATTTTTAGTCGACTTTTGGAACTTTATGAGGAACCGTATTTATGCCAGTTTCGTACATGTTGTAGATATCCCGTGGAGAAAAGCCGTTTTGTCTTACAAGATTTTTAGACAATTAAAAAAGCATTCAACTTGTGGCTTGCTAAAACCACGAGCTCTCCCCAGACCAGTCTTTGAAGGTTGTTGCAAAGCAATTGTTAAATGTCTACGACGGAAGGACTCTGTCCAATCTCTTTCTGCCATTCGATTCACATGGCTAAAAGATATGGGACAACTAGTTACGTTCAGCAAAATTGTATGCCATTCTTCTTAGATCTTTTAAAGTTAATTCATAGAAGAGTTGATCCAGTAATGTGATATATTCCACTAATTCGTTCTCCATTTCTTCGGTAAATAGGCCTACTGGCTTTATTGTACCTAAAGACATTGCAGATTCTCATTCAAAAAAAAAAAAAAGAAAAAAAGAAAAGAAAAGAAAGAAAGAAAGAAAAAAAGAAAAGAAAAAAAGAAAAGAAAAATCCTTAATTCTCCTCATATCAGTAATGGGAATGCATAGGATACAAAAAAATCAGATAATATTTACATCCTTTATAAAAATATAGTTCCAAATTCAGCTTATTCCATCAGTTACAGAATGCTTGTCACCTACGAGGGTAACTTGAGAACTTCTCGACCAATCCTTGATGAAGCTACATATTGTCAAATGTTAGGTTAGCTTCATATATCTTTATAGGATCCCATACCAATCATTGGACTGATACCGCCTTATGCAGAGTCGTTTTAACGTATGATTACTAAAGGACAGTACTACAGGAAACATGCGGTAGTCGAACTTTTTAGTATGGCACTAATCACGTTTCAGAACGACTCTGCATAAGGTCCATTGAAATTTCTTACTGAAGACTACTGACATTTAAGATAAAAGAGGACAAAGCATAGTATTTCTGAAACCTGAATAAAATAAGCAAGCGTAACGTTATTCAATAACTGCAGATATAACTATCTCACACGTTTATCTGTTTCGAAAACAAACACCACCTTAGATACTGTTATGTAAGGAATGGTATTTAGAATAAAAATGTATCCCTCGTACATAAGAAAATATCAGGATTCTTCAGAATTCTTGACGTTAGAGGCTACATATGGGAACCAGTATTCGTAAAGTTTGCCGTCACTCTCTATTACAACGGAATCTACATTCTTTTTTGATTGTTAGTTCTAAATCAAATTGGATTCTTTTTCATAGAACAGAAGGGGCAAGAGTACGCACGCGTACCCTTGCCCCGTAGGTATCTGCGTACCCTTGCCCCCTCACTACACAATTGACTTTCCCGTGATGTTGTAAGCCAACTGTTGGAAGAAAGGCAATTTACTCCATCCTGTCAAACAATGGATATGTTAGAAACTAACGCTTTATAGTACTTTGAAATCGTTATAAAATTGTGTAAGTTATTCATTAACTACTTATGTCCCAATATTATATCAAACTATTAGAAAAACATAAATAATTACCTAGATAGCTTGTAGTTTGCCGCAGCACACTCAAACTTGTTTAGATTCTAGACGTTATAAACATCAAACTCCACGTGACGCATTATTGCCATACGCGAATATATTCACCTGTTTTTAGGGAATCGTATCCTTACCCCCCACGTACTCTTGCCCCCCTCTACTCAACATGTGAAAACGTGTCAACACACAAATCTACGTCACCTCCTCGCGCAAAGCTTATCTTCAGTGTCTTTTTTCTCCCCCATGTGCGACTGTTTGTCTTCCTTTCTCAATTTTTAGTTCAAGTCTTTCTTATTCCTCTTGTTTTATAATGCTTTTTTGAGCCGCGATAGCACAGTAGTCTGGTGCGTGGTGCCCTTGGTTTGATCCCAGCTCTCGCCAAGTAGACTTGCTGGTGGACAAACACCATGAGTGGAGTTTTCTCAGGGACCTCAAGTTGTCTACCACTTTCTTCATTATATCACTTCGTTCATTATCATCATTCTCTTAGCCTCGGAGCAGTTCTTTTTATGCTAATTTTCCCTAAGGATATATTTGATGTAAGTAAGATAAAATACTCACGTGAACTTTGATTTTAAAATGTATAGTACCTAAGAATTGTAATATACAGACAGATTGACAGGGAATGAGAAAGCGTGATTGGAAAGGAAAAACTTAGGAAATACCCATATTTGACGTAAATCTCCTATTGTGGCATCTGCAATATTTTTGAGGTCAGTAGACTAGAGACGCTGTTATCAGGATAGAACACACTTCTCTCCCAGCTGCGATTGAACGATTGACTTTGGCATACAGTTGACTAATTAGTATTTACTTCTTCTCTATTTCTTCTTAGCCATACACAGATCTGTTACAAATGCTACCTTTTTTCTTTTTTTCTTTTCTTTTCTTTCTTTTTTTTTTTTTAGATGTGGATTATGCTTTTTACAGCAGCGACCTTCCTTAGAAAGTGTTTCTTATTCTATATCTTGACAAATCTATAATTAGTCGCTTCCTTACTTCCCCAATTGTGAGCCAATGTGACTCATGGGTAGAGGACGAATCTTTTGCGTATGGAGTCCTTGGTTCGATTCCAACTTACACCAACAAGTTCTTTTCTTATATCTACAGTACCTTCCTGCTATACGTAGAGTTCGTAAACCGTGCAGCATCCACACTCTTCAGATGGCTGTCTATTCCCACAGGGTGGGTACGTACATGTAAGACAGATAACTTTCAATATTCACTGCATGTTGTTTCCTACGGTAGCTTGTTCAGTCCAAAAGTTACCAGAGTAACGTAGCGCATATCCAGATTACATTATTTTTTTTCTCTCAGTGCATTTATTTACAGTTTACTAGGTTGAAAAAAAGTTGATTATTTTTTTGTTAATGCAGAAAGTTTCTCAGTAATACTGGAAACTTGCTACTTGTGTGAAATTAAGTGGAACACAACAAAGGGACATACTTGCACAGTCCGTTCTAGATGAGTGCAGCCCTGCTCTATTTGCTCGGTGGCGTTTCTCTAGTTATTCGGCCGAACGCCTCATATGTACTGTACGTATTAGGAAAATTACAACTACATTCCAAATTACAAGTACAAGAGCTAGTATCTGACAGTTATTGATATTAACTTAGATCGTAAGGCAATTGGAAAACTATTGAATTAAGACGTGTTGAACTATGGTCTAGAACGTCAGAACTAACCACAATGGTTTACAATGTGTTGATCCAATTGAAAGCCGTCTGGCTGAATATAGCCATACGTGGGACGAAACTCCAAGTGGCGTTTTCATTGAGAAGCATTTTTTGTTGCAGTTTAACGTCCCACGTTATGCTCCTAGACTAAGGGAGAGGTGGTGATGATAATGATAAAAATTGTTGGATAAAAAGAGTGAGAGGAAAGAGAAGAACTACGAGAAATTCCATACACACGGTGTTTGTCCACTACAAAGGCAATTTGGATCGAATCAGGGACCCCACGCAGCAAAAGTCAGCGCTCAATCACTGAGCCGCGGCTTCGAAAAGCAATTATTGCACACAAGCTTCTCAACCGAATAATGATCCCTGTTAATACCTATGTATTGTTACTCTTCGAGAACGTTAATGATGGTTTCAATAGCAGGTTTGTAACAATTTATTGAAATTTTTTGAAGAAAAAAAATAAAGAATTGCAACACTAATATAAAAAAAAGAGTGTATCGATAAAGGGGGGAACTGAGTTCTCCCTTTTCCACACACACACACAAAGTTCGTTGAGTTCCTTTTTGCAATAAAATCCTTATCGATGTCTTGTTAGATTATATCTGTCAACGAAATACACATACTTGAACACCCCTGAAGTTATACAGAAATCAGCACCACTGGTTTCAAGGTGTATTTAAAGATTAAAATACATTATAAAAAGTGTCCCATTGAAACAATCCACACCCCAAAATTTTGAATTTCATATACTTAATTTTCGTCCAGTTTACCTTTTCCTCGTTATCGGCAACATGTGAAGATAGTTTTATCATAGTCTGTACATCGTGGTGTAGTCTGAGCATTGTAAGACTTAAGTTAAATTGCATTATTATTTGAAACTTAGCGGTGGTCTTGATGTACAGTAATAATTTTCTCTAATGACGGTGGACTTAAATATCTACAATAGTATACATAGGTATCGATACCTATGGAGTTAGTGCCCTCCATAGTTTTCTTGCGCACCCCAGGATCTGGATATATTTACTTAGATCACTGGCTATCCGAGGACGAAACACATACCTGAATTCTCTCCGATCCCAACGTTATACAAAAATCAGCGTTAATACAATAAATTTTACGATCAAGTTACAATCAAACAAGAAATAATTCTAATAAACATACGTTTTTTTTTTTTTTTTTTTTTTTTAAGCACAGAATGCCAACCTTATTTTTGTTTTAAAAATTTTATATCCTTTTTTTTCATGTTTACCTAGTACGGTAGCACACCATAAGTACTTTTATTGTATGAGCTAGGATCAAATTTCAGATGAAAGTACAATGAATAATTGTTTCTCAAAATCGTATTTATGTTAGCCTATTGGCAAGCGCAGCGCACCTTTGGTGCACAATGTCCAGGCTTTGATTTCTGGAAAGAGGTCGTCATGAATACATTACAGTGTAGTTCACTTTCGACTGTATGTCCAATAACACCTCATAGTTGAAAAGGGAATGCTAAATTTCTTTAAAAAAAAAAAAAAAAAAAAAAAAGCAAATATTTTTTTAGTATTCTTGTGTCTCTTGTTGGCAGTTCAGAGTTCCCAAGGTTGGAAACCATTGTTGGAAAGTTAAGTTATGAGCAGAAACGTCCGCAGAGTTTTCCAGGAGGAGGGAGGATAAATATATACATTAAATACCATACTTCCTGAGTAAGTAAATCTAATATATTTTAACATATATTTCGAAGAAGCAAACCGCTTTCTAAGATGCAGAGAAGGGCAATTGCCCCTCTTTGCCCTCGCTGCGGGTGCCCATGGTTATAAAGTAACTCCACTTTGAAAAGAACTCATAGAAATGACGTAATTCAGGGAATATTACCAACAGAAGAAGCGCGGCACAATTTCTTCTTAGGGATGTCAAAAGATATAAGGTAGCATAAAAAAGAACACTTTTCTGTGAATGACTTAATATATAAAATGCTATATCTTCATTTCAAGAGTCCACACCTTTTTTGGTTTAATCATCTACACCTCTCTGGTTACATCCTGGCAACATTGTACCTCACTGATGTCAGACCAACCCAGTGAAAGCTAATTGCTTTTGCCGTAGCTTCACAGTAGTGTTAGAAAATTTCCCCACTACTGTACACCAACCATCCTCACCATCCGCCAGTAACACCACCCTTCCTTTCACGATCCGCCGCCCCTGGTTGCTAGGCAACACCCCCAACACGTAGTGTCGACCTCTCAGAGGCAGATGACTTCTGTCGCTATCTTCTTCCTCCCTTTTTTCTTTCCTCTTCTGTCCCACGCAATTTTCCAAAGCTTCTAAAAAGAAATGTAACAGAGGAGAAGAGGGTGGGAGGAAAAAGAAAGAAAAGATCATTCGTGAAAAGAGACGTATCCGCGATAGTGGAAGATACGCAGAATGAAATGAAAGAAAGAGAAAAAAAGAGACTGAAAATAAAGGAGGAGTTTGCACAACGAAATGCTCAGACGAAATTGGTATTAGCCTTTCTTCTCTCGTTCTCTAAGACAGAGAGAGGACAGTAGTCAAACGGGCTTTGCTGCTGTTACTTCATTTCACTCGTATTTCCCCGTCAAAAGCTTTCAGATAATTTCCTCTCAGACATTTCTTCTTTCCATCTACTAAAACTATAAGAATAAGTATCCTGCAAGTTATGCATTCTTCCTAACAGTTACACTTGAGAGTAACATTACTTGTCTTTCATTCTTTCTTATATTTGGATTCATAGTCTCCAATAGTCATAGTAGTAATAGCTGTGCAGTTGAGATTTAACAAAGGGAAAATAAAGGACAGTTTGGTACAGTCGATGGCAAAAGAAAGTAGCATATTTTACTTAGTTTGTACGTAAATAAGTTGCATTCTTCTGCTACATACTGTACAGACATCAGTGGTGATCGGAGATGCTTTCCTTTGTTATGCTAAAAAAGAATTACGATTTCACTGCTAACTTCTATCATTATCCGAACTTTTGATATTGTAATATTCGTATCTCTTTTTTAAATCATTAGAAAGCTTTGAAAATAAATCGGGGGTATAAATATAGTAAAGCGTCGATTATCGGCGGAATCGGGTGGCAAGGGCATCACAGACAGTGAAAATCGCGGATAACTTGAAAAAGAACTAAAAATAAGGTGGAAGTACACACAAAAAAATCAACATAAAAACCGTTTTATTGTACAAAATACTTAATAAAACTTTTTAAATTCCTTTGTTTTAAGTCTAAACCACTAAAATAAAGAACAGTAAACCAAAAACAATATTTTTATTGCAAACCTGTCAGTAATTTTCGACCTTCTCACTGTAGAGACCATTTTATTTTCCCGGTTGTTGGCTTGGATTGATTTTTTTTTTTTTTTTTTTTTTTTTAAGGTTCATAATTAACCCTCCAGTGGCCGCCCTCGAACTCTCACTCAACAGTGAACAATGAATGTAATTTACTTCCATGTAAATCACTCTTCCCAATTTCTTTTTATCTTACCTTACAACAATCAGCTTCTGCTTATCAGAGTTGCACTTCGAATCGTGTTGGAAATATTGATTTTTACAATGCAACGTGTTTTCGTTAAAAAAAAAAAAAAAAAAAAAAAAAGAATATACAGTACTTATTTGCATGCAGAGTGTCAGTTCGCAGTGACTGCTTATGAAAAATAATAGAGTGCGATTGCAGCAGGATTAAAAAAAAAATTCACGTCACTCATGGATAATCAGGGCTTTACTGTATACGTTGTAATCTTTCCGTATTGAATGCTTTTAGCTACGAACTGCAAAAGGTATATACGTAAAGCTCAACTTTCGGGGTTTTAAAACAAAATTTTGAAACATTGCCCGTTTCTGCGAAAATTTGAAATTTCTTTTGGAGTTTTGATTTTTTTTTTTTTTTTTTTTTTAACCAACGAACTGCAAAAGGTATATACGTAAAGCTCAACTTTCAGGGTTTTAAAACAAAATTTTGAAACCTTGCCCGTTTCTGCGAAAATTTGAAATTTCTTTTGGAGTTTTGATTTTTTTTTTTTTTTTTTTTTTTTTTTTACCAAAATTATTCCTTGCAGTCTCTAAAACCGTCAAGTGTACTTTATTGAAGGCTTGTCTCCCAAATTGTTGTAAGTGCTTCATGTTCACTTTCAAAGTTTTGTTGAAGTTAATGCCTCTACAATGGCCACAGGTAGTACTATAAGCTCTTTTTCAAAGTTTTGTTGAAACTTTATCTGTAATTTCTTACAGGTATTTCACGTCTTTTTTTTTTTTTTTTTTTTTTTAATATTTGATTAATCGTTGCCTTTAAAATTATCACAAGTACTTCAAGCTCTTTGTCAAAGTTTTTCTTTAAGCGTTACCTCTAAAGTTGCCATCAGTGGAATCTTTGAACAGTTATTTAAGCAAGTACAACACATCACAATTCATAAGCGAGTTATATCAGCATCATATTTTTGAAGTAATTTGTGAATGGAGTAATACGAATACTTCTGATTCAGCACTTATATAGCAGCCAAGCAGGAGCGGATCCAGGGAGCCCCCCCCCCCCCAGAAGAGGAAACTTTTTTATTTCATATATATATAAAATATGTAGTTTATTTTTTGACGCTCTTAAAAGTAGCTCTAAGTAGCAGTATTACAACCCACCGCGCCCCCCCCAGAAGTCCGTCCTGGATCCGCCCCTGCAGCCAAGTATGCATGGTCTAAAAGAACAACATCAGTGTTCATCAAAGTATATTCCTATTCTATAGGGTCTACTCGAAAGCTTTGAGATATTAAATTTAGTCGCCTGCCTTTTTCGTACATCAGAAATGAAATGAAGTGGTGAAATATTTCAGTTTAACGTCCCACGTTTATGTCCTTACGCCTAAGGGAGACTAATGATTAAAGGTAAGTGAATGATGATAAAAGAAATAGTGGAATGAGAATGTGGGAGGAAACTGGAGTACTCCCGGGAAAACCCGCGGATACAATATTATCCATCGCAAACTTACTTGGTTGAGGATCGAATCACGGACCCTACGCACCAGAGGTAAACGCTGTATCATTGAGCTACCGAACCACCCTTCATATATCAGAGTGGCGATTAGTAGACGCATTGTATTTCTTCGCTAGCGTGCACTTGTTTCGAAAAGTATCACTAGTGGTGTCATACACTGAAGAAACATCAACAAGTAGCAGTGTCGCATGAACACCACGCGAATGAGTTTGGTTAGTACAGCGTGACTTTGTTTCAATCAATATAGAATCCGGAAGGAGTTTAGAGCATTTTTACAACTTCCAGTTTTAGTAGATATAAAAGGTGGCCCAAAAGTAGGTATACACCCCTGCATTGATCAAACATAACATTCTAGTTTATGGGTTTATTTATTCGGCTGTTCCCGGGCTTAAGGTACAAGTAAAAAGACATTAAGAACAAATAATAAAGGAACTAGGTCTACCTGATTGATAATAACAAATGATATGAAATACAGTGAGCAGATCAGTACGGGACTGTATACCTACTTTCGGGCCACCCTGTATTAGAGTGGAGATAAATGTATTCTTCAAACGCTAATTGACACCAGAAAACCGCTTCTTGCTATCTATTAACGTTGTTACTCTATAATGACAAACGTTAATATTCTACCGGAAGTGGTTATATTTAAGCCAATTCCGGTTTGGATAGAAGGCTGCGGGAGAACATTAAATCGATTCCAAATAAAAAAAATCTTCTCGCTATCCCTTACCTCTTCTGCTACATGCAGAATAATATTGAGACCGGAAGTTGTAGTGAATTGATGAAGATGTAATATATTTATGGGACGCTTAAAATGGATTGCAGGAAACCTGTGTTCGCCATCTATTATCGTTTTTTCTCTACGAGTGTTACAATTGGAAACGGTTGACTTTTTACAACCTCTGATGGATACATCTACCCGATCAACGCACTCGATTAGTAAATTTTGATATTCTGGCCAAAGTTAGTGGCTATCAAATATATATATATATATATATATATATATATATATATATATGTTAGGAGTAGAAAATAGAGGCGTTTATAGGAATAGGTTGTAAGCGTTGAGAAAATAATAAAGCACTAGCCAAAAAAAGAAGAAAAGGTAGAAAAGATATGTTTATGTTGCTAGGGATAGTTTTAGGTTGTTGATTTGTAAAATATAGTAAAGTTAGGGTTGATTCAAGAACAGATCTATTGACTTTGGAGTTTGATAGAGTTGAGTTGAGTTGGTTTTGGTTTTAACGTCCCGTTCAGCAGCGAGGATATATGAGACGTGGACCTGCTGATTAACGTGGAAACCGAACCACATGAGCTCCCACCGGGAATTGAACCCGGGTTTCCCACGCCACAGGCGCGTACGCTAACCGCTTAGCCACGAAGGAGCTTGGAGTTTGATAGAATTGAGAATTGTTATATGTAAAGTATGATGGTAAGAGAGAATTTTAAATGTACCAGTTGAGAAACAATAAAAGAGTAACAGAAGTTTACGAGTATTTTGGATCAGTGTTATTAGTAACCTAGAGGTTAGAATTTTGGAAGATAACCTAAAGGAGTTTTGAAAGTGAACTGAATTTAACCTAACAGATTAGGGAAATATAACTTAACCTAAGAGACTTGGCGGAACTAAACATAGGAAGTTTCATACTAACAACATAAATAAATATATATATATATATATATATATATATATATATATATATATATATATAATTTCAGGACTGATAATATGACAGATATTATTTTGTCTCATGGAGGGATGGACACACGGGTAGAGAGAGGAGTTTTAATTGGTAAACCAAACAAGCTTAAAATAATGTATCTCCCTTTCCTTGACTGAAATATATTTTTTTTTTTTAAATTGAAAGTTGCAATTGACAGAAAATTCTTGAAGTTTGGGGGAGTCACGGTGACTCAGTGGTAGATCGCTTACCTCTTTTGCTTAGAATTCCTTGTTCGATCCCCGTCCAAGTAAGTTTCTAGTGGACAGCATCGTGACCGTGGATTTTCCCGGGGTTACTCCCCTTTCCTTCCACATTCTCATTGTACCAATTCTTCCATCATCATTCACTTGCCTTAAAGGGGCTAACCTCAAGCGCGTAATCCAGAGATCTTAAACTGAAAGAAAAGATTTCTTAAAGTTAGGCGTAAATTCACGTCTTATCTGCAATTCAACTCTAAAAGCAAAATGTGTCATTAAACGAAGCACATGCATTAATTTGTATTAATGAAACTCAATTAAATTCTACGAATCTTATTATTTATTTATTTTTGGTAGTTGCCCTGAATTAACTCCCATCCCTCTGATTAATTTCAAAGCAATACAATAAGAGTAATTATAACTCTCGGTTCTCAAGGAAAATCCGCAATACTAAGTTAAAATCAAATTTTTCAAATTTTATTGTGGAACATACGAGGACGGGGTGAAAAGTTCTCGGCCTGACAATGAAAGACTGCGAATTTCAGTTCAAAAATGATTTTTCGACATAATCTCCCTTAACTTCAATACACTTGGTCCAGCGTTTCTCTAACATCAGAATTCCTTCCCGGAAGTGTGAGTCTGGAAAGTTGTGAAAATAGTCATCCACGATCCTCTCAACTTCTTCATTTAATGTGAAGCGCTTCCCAGAAAGAAATTTCTTCAAGCTTGGGAACAGATAGAAGTCCAAATCAGGAGAATATGGGGGATGGCTGAGCAAATCGCACTCCAAATCCCGCAGTTTTCCCATCGCCAACGCACACTTGTGCACAGGTGCATTGTCCTGGTGAAAGATGATTTTCTTCTTTTTCAAGCTAGGCTTCTTCTCGCGAATTTTGGCATCCAGCTGGTCAAGAAGGGTTGAGTAATATTCACCTGTAATTGTTCTCCCTTTTGCAAGGTAATAAATTAACAGGATCTCTTTCGCATCACAAAACACACTGGCCATGATCTTTTCTTTCCGATAAGATCGTCTTCCCTTTCTTCGGCACTGCACCACCGGCTTCCACCCACTGCTTGGACTGCTGTTTCATTTCTGGCGTGTAGTGGTGAACCGATGTCTCATCCAGTATCACAAATCGCCGCACAAAATCGGTCGGATCCAATTTGAATCGGTCCAAAGATTGCTGCGAAAATCGTTTTCTCATTTGCTTTTGGTCGGCAATCAGCAAATGTGGCACCCATCTTGCGCAGAGCTTTCACATCCCTAGTTCTTTGTGCAAGATGTTTCGCACCCGTTCCTCCGATATCCCTACACTCTCAGCTATATCATTCACCTTCACTCGCCTGTCGTCCAAGACGATATCATGCACTTTTTCGATTGTTTCCGGTGTGGTTGCGGTTTCCGGCTTTCTTTCACGTGGGTCATCTTCGAAAGATGCGCGACCACGTTTAAATTCAGCTGTCCACTTTTTAACGGTTAACATGGAAGGAGCAGAGTCCCTGTAAACTTCCGTCAACTTCGGATAAACTTCCGCAGGAGTTAATCTATCCAAAACGAAAAATTTTTATTACCGCACGATATTCAAGTTTATTCATTTCACAACTAACACGCAAGAGTCTAACTGCAACAATGCCTGCACACAAACTACTTGAGAGAACAAGTTGACACTTGTTAAACGAACAACTGAAAAGCGCCCCCAGGCAAGAACAATAAAATTTTGCTGATTGGAGTGACATCTCTGGGTCAGGCCAAGAACTTTTCACCCCGCCCTCGTATCTTCAGTTTAAGTTTCGGAGAAGGGAGTTTAGAAATAAGCAAAAATGGAAAATTTACAGCAAAGAAAGTTTGTATTAATGATTCTTTTCTTGTAATTTTTTGCATATACTGAATTTGTAGTAAATGTGATATTTCTATTTTAACACTTTAACCGAAACATGAGTTTCAGAAACGGTATGAGAAACACAAGGTTTCAGAGACCTATAAGTCAATATTGTGTTAGATTTACTTTCAAATGTATTTAAAGGTTCCTTATATGCATGGTATATGAAAGTACAAAATAAAAGAGTCAAACTATGGATTTGACATTAATATCGGTCATTTTCGATCATTTTTATATATATCTCCCCCTCCCCTACTTTGTACCGTCAAAGTGAAATGATAGAAAGCATTCCAGGCCCGAACCTCATCTATGTGGCAAATTTGATCGAGATTGATCGGGTAGTTCAACAGGTACGAAGTTACAAACATACTCACTTTCATTTATATATATAAGGAAGACTTTTTTTTAAAAAAAAAATATATGACTAAATATTAAAATATTAAAAACAAATACAACAATCACAGGTAAAATATTTGAAAAGAAGAACAATTACATACACCTAAAGTACAAATAAAATTACAAAACTAAAGAATGCTTGTTTGTGTGTATGTGTAGTAAGCTAAGGAATAAGGTTTGACCAGCTGATACACTTCACCATATGGTATGATGCTTTGTGTATGTACACACAAATAAATATACACACACATGCAAGAATAACATATATCACCTTCTCAATAGAGTTTTGCTGAAAATGTGTGTCAGCATAGCCCTCCCCTTTGAAAATTACAGTTCGTTATCTTGCACGATTCACGCAATCGATATTTACTTCTCATTGGGCAATTGAATTCCACAAAAGAAAAAAGCGACTAACGTTAAGGATTTTAAGAAAACAATACTTCTTTATATGATATTTTAATTTTTATCTTTTATTTTTTAGTGCCATTACCTTGTTTTAAAATGTTCCTTTATCGTTATTTCGACGCCATTATTTAGCCTTGTTAATTCCTATTCCGACTTCCTGAGACCTAAAGTTTCCCGCCAAACTGGATGCATACATGCTTTTTAGATTTTAGACACGAGTAAAGGTAATATATGTCAATTGAGCACGCAAATAAGTGATATTTTCAGCGTCGGAGTGCAGATAAAGATCGTCTCTAAGAACTTCCAATGACATTAAAAGTCATAGCTGAAATTCTTGGCTTTTAAATTGATCATTTTGAACAAAAGATATCGTGCAAAGGCACTTAGTAGGCTCTTTTGAAGAAATATTAAAATGTAAACAAGAGATTTTATACACTTATTTTTGATACTAACTAGAAGGCGTATTGATGAATTATGCGATTCTAACTAGAAGGCATTTATTTTTACAAAAGTTGATGTGTCTATTATAATATAATTTTTTGACTTTTCTAATTTAGTACTGTACAGAGTGATCACAAAGTCCTATCGCGTGCCCACATATTTACAGACGGCAACATTGTATTAATGTGGAATTGTGGTAGAGGACAACTTTGAAGTAGTGTGACTATTCTTTATTATTGATTCCAGAGTGTCTGTGTGTACACCATCGTTTTTATAACAGATTCGCCTCCATGAACGATGTGAAATTCTCCTTAACATTGCTAGTTTGATTGCAATAAGTGCACGTCGAACAGCATCCCTAAGTTCGTCAACTGTCTCGTAGCGTGTGGCAGCAACCTTTTGTTTTATGAAGTCCCATAATGCATTGTCGCAAGATGACAGATCAGGAGTTCGGGGTGGCCACTCCAAAGAAGCAGGCAAATTGACAGAACGATGTTCAATACATTTGTCAAGAAATACCTCATTGGGATATTCTCTAACAGCAATAGCATAACAGATTGATAGTCCATCCTGCTGGAACAATACACGACCAAGCAGTCCCATATCTTGCAGATAACCAATCATGTAACATGTTGAGATAGGCAATGTGATTTACTCATTACGATCTGTTCCTCCATGGTATAAATGGACTCATCAGTTATCATTTAGATATATTTATAAACACCTGTAACAATAAGAAACAACATTCATAACATCTATGTACTACATAGGGGTAATGGATTTAGATATACATCAACACCTGCAACAACAACAACAACAAAAAAGAACAATTCTTTAACATGTATGTAATACATAGGAGGGTAAGGGGACTTTGTAATTACTCTGTCGCATGCTTCCTCCGGGCAAGGTAGCTATAAATATAGCCTTTTTTATTGTTGTAGGTCCGGGTTCGATTCCTTGTTTAGGAATATATGGTTGCATTATTTGATGTAGATTTAGCGTTATAAAAAGTAATTTTTAATTCCAATAAATTAAACCAGACTTTCTCAACCTATTTCATATCACGCCCCCCTTTTATTACAACGTGCTGTGAGTGACACTCATGAGCGATTTTCAATTGTAATAAGTTTATTATTATTACTTTCTGCCTTTTCACTTATAGTTGTTTTTTGTATTTTTCTTGTATTTCAATATGCAGTTTGTCACCAATTTTATTCCCCTTTTTTATTTATTTTTTTAAAAAATTTTGTTTCACTGCATTTGACAATAAATGTGTAAAAGAATTAAATGAAATCTTTCAGTTTAACGTCCCACGATTAGACTAAGGGTGACGAATGATAGAGATAAGTGAATGATGATGGAAGAATTGGTGGGTTAAGAGTCTGGGAGGAAACGGGAGTACCTCAAAGAAACCTACGGACACTCCATTTGGCCGGAGATCAAACCACAGACCCCCCACACCAAGGGTAAGCGATCCACCACTGAGCTACTGTGTCCTGTAATAAATGTTGAAAAAGTATGTCTATCAAAATAAGAAATACAAAATAATTTTCCTTTATTAGATCTTACTTTAATTTATCTTTTTCACCTCCCTATGTATTCCTTAGGCAATGCCCTAGGGTTCCAGCCCCCGTGATTGAGTTATGCCGAATTCAACTCTTCGCACTCACCCTGCATTAGTATGAAGACGAAATATTTCCAGAAATAAATTTAGATGGCTTTTACAACCGTTTTTCCTAAATATTTTTGAAATATCTTTTCTAGTCCGGTCATTTTGGGAGGGCAATGGGTGGCAATTTCCCCCTAAGTTGATATATATATATAGCACGAAAAGACATAAAAGTCTCCTTATTTCGGTGAACAATCTTGCCGACCCCCTCTCCCTCAATGATGATGACCTCTATTGCCTAAAATTTAGTTACCATTATAAATTACTGTTTTTCTTTTTGAAAAAGAAAAGAGAAATGTAAACAGTCGTTATTAACTTATACTTCTGTTTTATTTATGACAATAACAAAAATCATTGAATTAATGTGAAAAATGCCTAAAATGATACACGTAAAGTACGAGACAAAAAAAAAAAAAAAAAAAAAAAGCTGACTCTATAACAGGATTTGGTTTGCACATAAAAGAGGATTGGCAAATTTTAACCACTCCCCGACTCGATCAAGAAGATATATATATATATATATAAAATAAGCAGATACGATATTAACAAATTAGAGAAAAGTTCAGAAATTATACGAACTTGAGAGCGTGTGAAACCGCCCATGATAGAATTTTTGTTACGCTTTTCATGGAACATATATTTCATTGGTTTATGTACATACTTACATAATACTTCCTATCTGTGCATTCTTAAGGTATAGATCTATTTTTCGAACTCATTTGTGAGACATGTACTTCAATCCACAAACATGCAAAAGTCCTTTCTCAACTTACTGAATTATGTAACTGTGATAATAAGTCGCTTAAAAAGATAAGAAAATTCGTAGCTCTATATTCGTTTTTGTCCACGCATTCCTCTTCAGTATTTTTCTTTCATTTACATTCCTAAAATATCGATTATTATCATCCAGTAAGTTCAACAAATAGAACGACAACTGTATAAAGTTGTCACATACTAATATTAATTTTCTAAACTTTACGGTATATGACAAAGCATACAAATATGAAATATCTAACATAGTAAGTAACCTAGGGATGCGCACGAGACGAGACAAGACATAATTTTTCTGACAAATTCGAGTTGAGACAGCTCTTCCAATAGAGAAAGATACATTTTTTTGAGTCGAGACATCACTTTTACAGCACATTTTCTAGAAGAGACAGCCTCAAATCTTGTCTTGTGTGCATCCCCTATGACAGGTCGCGTGTACACTAAGTGATATACTTTGGTTTACATGGCCTTGATAATTTTTTCAATTAATATTGAAATGGGAAGTGGTAGTAGTAGAGATCTACTACTTCCGTTTTTTTTTTTTTTTTTTTTTTTGTGTGTGTGCAACAAGAACTGGCCTCTGACAGATCAATATTCCAAGTACTATTATTGTTGTTATTTGGAAATCGTACGCTCCTTTATTTTTTTACGATTATAAAATTTTGACTTCTTAAATGTCCTAATTTGTCGCCAGAACTGCTGTGTCTGTTGCAGAACCTTTGACAACAGCCCACCAATACTCCGCACGTTCTACTCAACTCTCAGAAGCCAGCTCTTTTTGTACAGAGAATAATAGAGAGATTAGACTGAAAATAGAGTATATATCTGGGGCTCTTAGTTGAATGCATAAAACCATTTCCCGCTATTAGTGATCAATGTCGCCTATAAACTCTACTAACCCCGGAAATGGTATAAATATAACAACACCTCCGTTTTCAATGTTAATTTGGAATATATCTCGCGCCATACAAACGAACCTTCTTTACGTGGTGTACAGTGACACTGGCACTTGTTATATATAATTTTAATACTGTATTCAACAATCAAATTTAATGTAAGCTGTATTAAATTTACATATTTAATGCAAATTCACATTGAAAAAGAAAGGTACACAGTAAAAAATGGTTGTGTTAATTCAACTCAATTTTAACACAGGGCAGTGGTCCCAGCATGATTACCACTATGCAGTGTTAGTTCAACACAGACCCCGCGGTGTTGGCGTTTAACCAGAGTGAGTGTTACGTCTTTAACACACAACTGGTGTTGATCGGTGTTAAATACGGATCTGTGTTAATATTTTCGGTGTTGATTCGACACCATGTCAGGGTCGGTAGTATGAAGAAAAGTGTTGACTGTTACTTGTGGTGGTGTTACACCAACACGAAGAAAGTAACACAGTGTGTAGTGTGTTAATTATTTTGTGTTAATATTACACCAAACCATGTCAAGTATGAATATAACACAGTCCCTGTGTTACTTCAACATCATTTTATTATTATTTCAACACACAATCTGTGCCATAATTCAAGGTCCGTTTTGGTGTTAATTCAACACTCCCTGTGTTAAAATTCAAGGTCAGACCACCAGATTAACACAGTTTTTAGTGTTAGTTCGACTCCACTTCTGTGTTACTACGACACCTATTTCGGTGTTGAAATAACTCCGTGTGTGGTGTTTATGTAACCATTTTTTCTATGTTGAAAAACCATGTGGTGTGCATGCTTACGCTTACCGAAGATTCTAATTTTAAAATAAGAATAGTAAACTACAGAATACTTCATATAGAAAATCTTCATAAAAATTTTCCTCGTCCTTCCCAACATTTATTGTGAAGTATTTCTTGATGGTGCGAAACACAACCTTCACCAACATCTTGTTCAAGAACGATAAGAAACTCTTACCTATATCCTTATAATATATGTTTGCCTCTCAATCGTGATTCTACTTGTTTTCCGCCATTTTTGAAGCACAGTCCCTGGCGTTGACTGGTGAGCTCTAGTGCAGTGTAGAAGTGACACAGTAATACGATGTTGTTTCTTGCTGTTGACATATTTCTTCAGAAACATTATATAAAACAATTGAAAACACATCGCACGGTTTGCATGTTGAAATTTTGCGTATACCTGGATTTAAGTATTTCTTAATACTGTGTTTGTCTGTAGCTTCAATTCATAAGCCTTTATAGTTAGATGCCCCACATATTTGGCAATCACGCAGAAAACAACACCTAAAATTCTGCACTTGTGTTAATTTAACACACAGGCTGTGTGTCATTTCAACTACCGGCATTTGACACACAACTCCAAATGGAGAGTGAGTTGTTCTAACCACCTGTTTGTGTTATATTTTAACACAATCGTGTTAACACATAGGCATGTCGTTGAAATAACACAACGTTTTTTTACAGTGTATAGTATGGGACAAAAATAAACGACGAACAACGCACGTCACTAAAGGTGATTTTGATAGTTTATTTTTGTCCTGTACTTTACGTGCTAGAAAGTAAGGTGACAGGAGAAAGAAGGAGGCGACTCTATGGATAGGATAAAACCAGATAATTGGTTTTTATCAGGACCAGGCGTGCACCCAGAAATTATTGTAGCACAGGGTCCAAGCTTTCAGGAGGCCAAATGTTACAAGTCAGTACGTAGGTGGCGTGTTGTTTGCCACGATTTTGCCACAGTATTCGCATTTCGATCTTATAAGGTCTCATTATCATGAAGATTCACACACACACGGATAAAAAGAAAGGGTTGCCAGGCACCTCTGTTTACGATTCCCTGGATTAAGTGGTAAGTGTTAGGGACGAGAGAGGCCTCACTAAACTCGCTCCTGAAAAACAACGTTAAGCTCCAAACAAATGAACACAAAACACCATTAATATCACAATAGCTTAGCAAATTGATATAATTGCATTTTCTCATTTATATAACTGATATAATTGGAGTTCTTAGTATAACTTCCTGTTACGTAATATTTTTTTTTTTTGTTATGCTACGCGATTAAAGAGCTGGATTATATTTTCTATATATTTAAAAAAAAAAGAAATGAAATATTTCAGTGTTATGTCCCACGCTTATGTCGTGTAAGCTAAAGGATGTGATGATGATGAGAATGAATGAAAAATTGTGTATTGAAGAAAGTGGGGGAAACAGAAGAACGAGAAAACTCACGCACACGGTGTTTGTCCATTACAAAGCATTCTGGATTCTTATAGGAGCCGCCTAGGATTATGAACCAAATATGATATGAAGTTATAATCATCACTCAATTTTATGCTTCTGAGTGCATAAATTACACTCTATAGTATATTAAGTCTATAGAAAGCGTGCTGTGGGATATTAGAAACTGTTAGAAATAGCAGAAGGGCTATGGCATCAACTTCGAGGTTCGTAAATTAACATATGTACATATGTTACAGTCGACATTTTGTAACTTCTCCTATTTGTGACCGCCTGAACTATTAAGTATGTAGAGGCAAAGGTGGCTCAATGGTAAAGCATTCACCTCTGGTAGTTGAGGTCTCCGGTTAGATTCCAGCTCGCGCAAAGTGACTTTTGCGTATATCTCATTAGAAAATGAAATGAAATCTTTCAGTTTTACGTCCCATAGTTATGCTGGCTAGGCTAATGGAGACAGTGATGGTGGGAGATGAATGTAATGGTGAAATGAAAAAAGTGGAAGGAACGGGAGAACCCCGAGAAAACCTACGCATACGGTGTTTGTCCATCACAAAGTCCACTTGGAGCGAGCAGGGATTGAACCAGGGCCCCTGCGCCCCAGAGGTAAAGTTCTACCACTGAGCCACCCCGTAGCCTATATCTCAATAGAATTAGACTATACAAACTCATTAAAACATAAATTTATAAGCTATCGAGTTGAGTTTGAGTTTAACGTCCTTTTCATCAACGAGGCTATATAAGACGTGGACCTACTGATTAATGTGTAATCCGAACCACATGAGCTCCCGCCGGGAATCGAACCCGGGTCTCCCACGCCAAAGACACGTACGCTAACCGCTTAGCCACGAAGGAGCTCCTAATAAGCGATCGAGTAGTGTCTAATGTCAAACGAGCAAAAATATAAATCCACTAAAATAGCTAACGGTCAAAGTCAGAGAATATGAAATGAAACATTCAGATATAATTTAAATTTTGAGAATAAACTAAAACACTCTTAAAATACCTTTGGAGAGAAATGTCGAATAAATACTCAAAACTATGGTTACAAAAAAGAAGCAGTGACCGTATTTGGGACCGTTTATATTGTATATATTCTGCTTATAAATATAATAGATTTGATTGTTATAATATAGTCTTCTGGCAACTCTCAGTTTATGAGTCGATTTTGTATATACAAACCTTCACGATTATAATATAAGATTAATAAGAGAGAACAATGCCGTGGCAAACAACACAAAAATCGAGTCTTGGCAAACAACACGTAATCGTATTGAACGGGTATTATTCTGCACCGAAAAGACGTTAAGTAATTGTAAAATAATTCCACCTATATATATATATATATATATGTATGTATGTATATATAAAGTGATAGAATTAGAACGTTTCTATAAGAGAAAGGGAACAAATGTAGTTTTCATGGTACATTAATCATTTCTCTGTTAAACAATTATAGATTTATTGAGACAGTGTACAAATGTATGTTGAGTTAGGAAGTTTTGAAGTGCTGGACTCCCCCCCCCCTCCCCAATGGTTAAGCCATTGATCAGGACTAAGGAGTTAGTTAAAGACAGTGGTTGTATGGAATATTCTCAGTTGTGGCAAATGACCTGAAATAATGACAAAATAACTATAGTGATGACGAGGATGATTTAAATCAACGAGATAAAATTTAAAATGAAGTAGGTACTCAACATTGGTAAGATATTTTCGACGGCTGGTTGTGAAAGGAGTTAACCGGAAGAGTAAAACAATGAGCATAGTTTCACAGACCCATAAATGTACAGGAAAATTACTAATCAGCATATGAATTATCACTTCATCAATAATCACTCGTCTGTTATTCAGAATCAAGGCACGATTCATTCAATAATGTCATCACTCAGTTGTTGATGCAGCTGGACGGTCTGCTCCTTCCTCATTCTTTATGCTAGTTGAACCACTTTTGAACTGTTCAATCCACTGGTAAACACCTTGCTGTGGCAACACATTGTCCCGATATTGTGCTAAAAGTTTTATGAATTTCCGCTCCGGGTATACTTTCAGACCACAAAAAACGGATGACAGAACGCTGTTCTTCTTTGGTGTACATAAAGAGTTACACGACCATCTTTACTTTCCAAGAGCGGCCTGAGGTGATAACGCTCCAGCCTAACACAGACAAAGTCAACGGTGACCCCTAGCGTCTGGTGAGCACAGTATGCCGTAGAGCCAATCTGAAAAGAAATAGAAAAATATATCGTAACTTATTGACTTACTCTCATATATATATATATATATATATATAAATTTCAGGTTTGTGTAGTTTTCAATTTGACCACCAGAGGTGTTGGTCATCAAAGCTGTAATAATGGCATTTTTTAGTGCTTAGAAGTCATTCTGTGTGTTGAAATTTGGAAGATAACAGTGTTATGTGCAAGTGCAACGTTTGGTTTGAATTAAATAAGGTAAGAAAGCACCCTCCCGGAAGTCTATCAAGAAATGGAACGAACAATTTATCACAATGGGTTGTTTATGTCCCCCGAAAATATCTGGACGCCCTGCTGTACCTGAAGAACGTGTCGAACATTTAAGGGAGATCTTCCAAATGAGTGCAAGACCAGGTCTGTATGTAGAGCGTCCCATGAGCTAAGAATATCTCACTAGATCGTATGGAGAGTTGTAAAGAAACTCCTACACATGAAGCCATACAAGTATTAACTTTATTAGAAGCTGAAACCTTGCGATAAAGAAAAACTTTCAATTTGCACATCATTTTCGAGAGATAATTGATGGTGAAAGTATGTTTGACCATAGTAACAAAGCTATATTTCATACCAATTTGGCGAACAGACAATGCACGCAGAATAATTGAATTTGAACGAGATTCCCCAAAGCTCAACGTTTTTTCTGCCACATCACAACAAAAGCTCTACGAGATTTTTATTTATTTATTTATTTATTTATTTATTTATTGCAAAGGACTCTGTAACTGGCATGTCTTACCTGGATATGATCTCGCTTTTGTTATTTCCGCAAATGAATAAGGGCTCTGTTAATGGATGGCGTATCACTTCATTATCACTGTCAGGTTCGTTCATATCTTAATGAGGTCCTGCTACAATGTTGGATATGAAGAACAGGTCCTTTGGACAACCTCTTCTGAAATGGCTTACCAGATCCCCAGATTTAACCTCTCTCTGGATTTTTTTTTTCTTATAAAAGACAGTCTTTACGTGCTTCCCCTTCCACAGAACCTAGATGTACTGCAAATCAGAATTCAAGAAGCAACAACATTGGTCACACCAGATATGCTAACCAAAGTCTGGCAGGAGCTAGATTTCCGCAGGTATTTAGTCGCGTCACATACGGCGCCCACATTGAATCCATATAATGTCTTTAGTCCACCATAGAAATCGTAAAGATACCTGGTCGCATTGATCCTGATGATTAAGCGTTGTTGCAATGGCAGCCGAGGCCTCCAGACATGACATCATGTGACTTTTTATGGAACTTTGCTAAAGAGCGCGTCTTTGTCTCACAATCCCGTCGAGATCTGACAGAGATGCGAGAGCGGATCACAGAATCCTTTGCTGCCGGTACAAGAGACATATTGATTCGAGCATGGAAGGAAATGGACTATCGACTAGATACCTGTCGTGTCACGAATGATACCCATATTGATGTCACGAATGATACCCATATTGAATCTTTGTAAGGTAGATAAAAAAAAAACTTTGATATTACTTTGTTTTTGGTATATAGAAGATTCTAATATCCCATTAAGGGGCCCTAAATATTTTTTTGAAAAGGGTACATTCTTTTTCGGATACTGAAAAGAGTTAAACTCTCCCTCAACCGTCTCTAAATAACTTTTCTTCTAATTGCTTCTCCTAGTTTCGAATCTTACCCAACTGGACTTCTTGCATGAGATATTCATATTCTCTACTTTAATCGCTCTTCTTCTTTGTTTCTTTCTTTCATTTTTGACAGTACTTAATGTTAACCTTGAAAAACATACTCCCAGCGATGAGAAAAACAAAATATTTAAAACTGTATGAATTATGTTTTGATTATTGATTCAACTTATCTTTGGACAAAGTTTGAATATTCATGTTTCGAATTTGACTTAATTATTATTTTGAAGTTTGTTGCTCTTTCCAAAATACCGTACAAAGGAAAGATAATTATGATGCATGTGGTATTATTAGCGCTCCTTTGATTATTAGCGCTCCTTTAAAGTTGCCTTGAGTTTAGAAGGTATAGGCCCTACGGTTAGCACATCATGAACCTTTCCCGTTGATTTTCTTGACTGGAATCCGCTACTTCTGCTCTATAAATACATATTTATAGAGACTATCGAACATCGGACACTTAATGTTAACATTATCATCTTTATATTTGTTATCAAATCAATCTGTATCCAGCAAAATCAATTTCATTGAATATTCACTTAGGATGTCAATGAATCAGCTTGGAATACGGTGAATCTTATACTATTCTTAAAAATATAAGAACTGTTACTTCATTTTCTACGTATATTTCGTCAAGTGTACATTAAAACCTTTACTCAATTTTACAATTAGAGAGTTCAGAGCACAAGGAATACAAGTACAATAACAAAGTTGTGAGAAAACACGCTCCGTTTAAATACATGGAAAAGTGAATTCTGTTTTTACATTATAAGGAGTTATTTATAATGCCTGAACATGAATCCTTTAAACTCTGAAAGAAACATCGTAAAGATATTAAATATAGAATTGGAATTGAATCCCTTATGCAATGGGAGCCTCAATTGTTGCCACTATCGCAAACCTCATCAACCAATGATTCCAAGTAATAGATTTCTGAACTATCCCAGTAACTTAATTTCTTAGACCAGATAAAACATTGAAAGCAGTAGGAACATCACAGTGTAAGATCTAAAATATATTATCCGAATTATGCAGGGTGTACCAAAAGTACTTAGGTATACAGACCAGATCGATCAAGTATGACATTTTAATTTATTAAGATAATGAAATTATTTGCTTCGGTCTATTCTGAGCTCAAGGCATAAGTGAAAAGAAATTAAAAACAAATCATGAAGAAACTAAGTCAATACCTGTATGGATAACAATAAGTAAATGATATAACATGTCATAAACCGATCAGTACGCGACTGTATCCATACGTTTGGGCCACCCTGTAGAATTAACCATCTTCATTTTAACAAAAGATGAACATTTTTTGGATTTAAAGATCCAATATTTTTCAATCAAAAATTTTCTTGTACGCATTATATCTGGAGAACTACATATAGTGTAGCCAAACCCAAACTATCACTTAATCCAGGAAGATGTACTTATTTCGTAGAAAATGCGAAAACTCGATTTAGAACCCGTTAAAAAAAAAAAAAATAAAAAAAATTATGTGGCCCCTGATACAAAAACTAATTATTGATCAAGATCGCAATGTTTTCATGCATTTTTCTTGGATCGTTCCTAAAATTCTTGTTGAATATGTCTTTGTGTTTTTGTATTTGTATATTTAACGATATCAACTCTTAAACTATGACAATTTGAAATTTAATTCCTCCAAATTACTTTTTTTTAAAAAAAATTAAGTACAAATAAAATCTTCACGGTGAAATGCCGCTGTTTGTCGCTACAATTTGAATTGCAGAAATTTTTGAAACATAAACACCTTAAGAAATAAATACTCTTACGTCAATGGATAATAATCACTACATTGGAGGTAGTTATTTAGTCCTATGTGCCAAGGATATTATTTATTTCCGCAAGCAAGTATTCTTCTCACCTTCATGTTTAGATTCATTTATTCATTATTTCTCCAGACTACTCACGAAGATCCACAAGCTTTTTCCTGTTTTCGGAAATTTATATATATATATATATGAATAATAGTGTGTATGTGAGTGTTTCTGTAAGTATGTAGGCAGAAAGAGAAAGCATGAAAGGGAACGATGAAACGTGGAGGGCAGAATTCGGTGAATACCACCCCAAATAAGGAACAATGCAAGAGTTTTCCAACTCATTGCATTCGACGGCGAATCCCTTCTTTCTCTGTCTGCTTCATTCGAAAGATTAAGAAGAAGTGCGGGTCGTAGGGGAACGAATGCTTCTTTCTTGTGGATCTTGTCTGTGGTTGTTTGTCTAAGGCGCTTCTTCGATGGAGGTCTTGGCTAACTGGAGCTCTCCCACAAAATAAAGAAGATAGAAAAAAATCCCCGCCTGGGGCCGCTACTATCGAACTCAACTGTAGTTCGTTCTCACTCGCTGGAAAATAAAGACAGAAGAAAGCTAGGAAGGTCCCTGTAGGGCCTCCAGCTTTTGCTAGGCTATTTTGCTGATCAAGTTAAGTTTTTAGTATGGAGGAGGAGGGGAGAAGGGCCTCCACTTCTTTTCGACCACCTGGTGTAGAGGAGGACGTGTAGGCCAACCCTCAATGTTAACACTATAATATTTCTTCTCAAAAAGAAAAAGGGGAAAAAATAAAAGTAAAATTGGTGTCCTGGAGCACCTAAACTGAAAGAGAAAAAAAATGTGGTATCATGCTGGCCTCCTTAAATTAAGGGATTATTCCTACAGGGAGCACTACCTTTAAATCACACAAATAAGTACATATAGACTATATATAATATTGAGAAATTTAGTAAATTGATAGACAACAAACATTGAAGCGTGTGGGCCTGAGTAATGACGAATGCTACCAACTTAGCGACTTAATTATGTTTTGAGATGAATAAATTTCAATAAAATTTATATGGATGTTGAAGCAAGCAAAATAACTATTTCTGTTTCTTTAAACAGTGTCCTACGAGAAAAAGTCCCCAAAAATGAGTGATGTCTGGTGAGCTGGTGAAGTACATCAAGGTGGCCAATAATAATAATAATAAAGTAGTCCAATCCAACAATTTAAGAAATTTTGGTACAGGAAATATTTAACTGTGAAGATCCCAAGGAATAGTAGCCTTCGCATAATAGTCGCAACTTAAGTTTGAAGTAAAAATATTCGCCAAAAAATTTCTCCGCATAAAAGTCGCAGTTTACGGGATTTTTATCTTTGTGAACGAGACTTCCTTCGAAATTGTTTATCTTGCGCGAATCCGAGCAAAAGAACTTTTCATGTTTACTGATAACTAATATCGTGACCTATTTGTCAACAGAGATCAGGGAACCTACTTTCACCCTTCATTTTAAGTTGACACAATGCTGTATGTATTAAAATTCAAAACGGTTTTGATCATAGCGATAATTGAATGGCAGCTTTCCTCGCGTAATAGTCGCAGTTGGATTTTCACATTAAAAAATTGGTACAAAAAGTGCGACTATTAGGCGATCAAACTCGGTAGTCCTGCCTTTAAAAAAATGCTAGTCACTGGTTCTGTGTAGACTCGGTCAGTTTTTATGAGCTGCTGCACTGAGAAAAATCCGTTCTCCGGACAGCGGTATATTATACAAATATACGGAATCCTCTTGCTTACTACAGAAATCAATACGGAGCATACGTTATCCATATGCTACATACGCACTGCACTTAGATGTTACATCATGCCTTTGCAGGATGTCTGACATTTAACAGTTTTCCGTATATCACATACATATACTTATGTTACATTCCTCAGCTATATGTTATGTATGTCCATTTGTATGTGAGATCATGACCGCCTATATTGTTTCATATGAAAAGTACGTATAGATGGAATACTTATACGGAAAGTATTATAAAACGTGTGTTTTCAGTTATACGTCCGCTGTACGTTAAGTCCAAAAACTAGAGGAATTACGCATGTAACCTATCTTTTTAAATACGCCACCTACATTTTTTTTTCTCAGTGTGAGCAATGCTCTTCATCATCTTCAAAGTATTCGAAGACAATGTATCAATGTACTGGTAACTTTTGACATATCTTTGAAGATTATTGTCGTAAACAAACATTCTGCATTCTGATACATTAAATAATGGCTGCTTATTGTTTCTTATATCTTCGAATACCCTTATCACTTTTGGAAAAACTTCTATCTCTAATTGCTATACCCAATAGCCAGCTGATGTCCAAATAATGTAACACCAATTAAAACATCAAACTAAGCGAATTACATCAACCCAGTATCCCTGTCTAACATTGTAGGATCCACGGAGAGGGCCAGTGGGGGTGACCTCTCCCAAAGGCTACCTCTTTCAGATCTGTATGTAAATTATTGCACTGCTTTAATTACGATTTAATATGAAACACAGTATTTGAAGCCTACATTAATCGTCTAGTGGTGACCCGCTCCTCTAAACAACTCTTCTGGGTCTGCTATAGCTATCAAATGTTAAATTCCCTGACGCGAGTTGCCTGAGACCTAAGATACGCAAAAGATAAAACATAAAATGCCAGTAAGTCTAAGAACAGTACAAGACCAGGATATGTACTATTCTTACAGTCATAGTAGAGAACGACATGCATGTCTTAAGGTCAAACGACTTCATATTGTGTTGTTTTCGGTCTCATCATATAGTTTCATGAATTCAGCACTGTAGAAATCTAGAAATCTAAGATGGCTGATTTTGGTATACTACTGTTTTCTGCTTATTCATCCAATATTATTACTGATTGGTTGGCTTTATTATTATTATTATTATTTGATACGTAAGTTATAATTAGTGTAACGTCGACCTACTTCTCGCACACATACAAAAAATATACTAAAACAATATTCGACAATGAAATTACCTATAAAACACTATGTTTAAATCACTCTCCTTCTGCATAATCTAGTGGGGCACGGTGGCTCAGTGGTAGAACGTGTACCTCTGATCCCCAACCAAGAAAGTTTGGGGTGGATTTTTATCGGGTAGGTTTTCTCAGGGTACTACCGTTTCCTCCCTCTTTCTCATTCCACCAATTCTTTCATCATTATTCACTTGCCTTAATCATCGTATCCCTTAGCCTAAAGAGCATAACCGTGGGACGTTAAACTCAAAGATTTCATTTCATTTCATTTTCTACATAATCTAATTACTAGAACAAGTGAGGTTCAGAGTTTGATTTTCGATGCTACTAATGCATTACAGTGGTTCACATTCCGCTTTTAAGCTGAAAATATCGTTTTACATAGCCCCGCTCCTGACAAATGATATAATACAAATACAAATGATTCAATCAAAATAATTCTGTAATTATTAAATTCATATTAAAGTTAGAATTTAAAAATATATATTATTGATTATATTTTACAAGACTAGCTGTTGTTCTTAGACGACCAAACTTAATGGTAAATAGTAGATACCGAGAAGTGAAGTTTTGTATATGGGATTCAGCATCCTCAGAATATGTTTCTGTTTGACCCCCATCCCTCTGTTAAAACTGAAAGAAAAATATCTACCACGTTCGGTTTGGAAGTACAGAACCCTCATACTTTTGAAGTATACTGTAGTTTCACAATGCGAAGTGAAATCGTATTCATTGTTTAATACTAATCGTATCAATAGAATTATGTGTGATTGTAATTTGTCAACAGTATTGTGACAGCGTATTTGTCAAATATGCATTGTAATTTTACTGGAAAAATCTACAAATATTTCGGTTTCCATGTTAAAAATGTGTATTTCCGTTTAGGTTTCGTATGAAACATTAATTTATCTCTCTGTGCGTGAGTATGTGTGTGTGTGTGTGGTAAAAAAAATTACAGAAAAACAGATGTCAATAAAGAAAAAAGGGCCAAGCCCTTAATTCAGTATAAAATATTACAAGAGATAATGGGAGGTAACCCGAGAGTGAATTCAAAAGCGACCACACATTATCATCTGGTGATGTTACAAGTTATGTTTTAATTGTCTTTTGCCCTCTTTTTTCATAAAATAGAGAGTTAAAACCCATCTTTTCTATTGATCATACGTGACGTGCTCTGTTATCACCGACAGTGATCAAAACCGCCCCCTGACAGCTGCATCCAAAACATTTTTCTGCTTATAAAACCCACTTAATAATAGCACTTGTAAGGTATCTATCTACACGCATTAAAACATACCAAAAAAAAAAAAAAAAAAAAAAAACTAAATAAACCAGCATTATTGTAGAGGGGGAAAAGGGTATTTTGCTTTTCAATTTCAAAAGAAATAATTTATTTTTCTCCCCCCATTTTCTTCTCTTCAAACGGATATTTTTCCTTCTAAATTGAGCACAATATACGGGCTTTCTCATAATATACAATACATATGATACTGGCGAAATAACGAAATTGAAAAAAAAAAAAATCAAAGCTTTGTATCTCTTACATTGTCATTAGCATTAGTATTATTAAATACCCGATACTTTTGTGTTGGTGGTTCATTCCCAGACTTTTTGAAGTTTCAAACAGATTGCGAAGAATAAATAAATATTTTAATTAGCCTTAAAATGAATAGGTTTGTAGCCTTGTCTCGGTTCTGGTTTCATGTTATTATTATCCGTGACCAAAAAATACGGTCGGTATTTTTCAACGTTTATTTTTTTTTCAATTTGTGATATCTTTTTGAATTCCTTTGACAACCAGTTTTAATTGAAGATAGTTGCTTTTTAATACATATCTCTGTGATTTCAAGTACTCATTTATTCAAATGCAATTTTCCTTAGTTATCTTGATCTGTCCTTTTGGCTCAAGTCAATTATGTATAAAAATGGATGTAGTTATGTGTATATATGTATATGTGTTCCTGCATAACTCTGGAACATCTGGAGTAAATACAACCGAACTCGGAACACACATAATATACTATCTATATATATACATATATAAAAAAAAAACTCTGTGCAGATAAGACACCCCTTGAACCTCTAGGGGTAGAGTGAGAAGGGATGATATGAAAAATAATGTAGAAAACGACTGATATTAGTATGAAATCCATAGTTTTCGGGGTAGCTAAGCTGAATAGTGGCACCTCCTATGCTGACAAATCTTAACTATATATAAAACCATATGAAGTAACATAAATTGAAGGGGTACTTCCGGTTGATGTAAAAAGTTGAAATTCGGTATGATTGTAGCTTTCCAGGACTAATCAACAGGAAATTTGTCAAAAGTGAATATTTTTAACCTAAGGGGTTCTAAAGGGGGGATGAAGGATTTTCTCATGTTATTTAAATGGGTCTTTTTTTTTTACTTATAATCTCATGTTTTAGGTACTTGAATTGGAATAAGAACTTGAAATTCGGCATAGTTGTACGTTTTCATTAGCATTCCATAAGTAAATCAGTAAACAAAAATTTCCAACCTTAGAGTGAATTTATGGGGAACTGAAAAATCTTCCCCATGTTATTTATATGAGACGTCTTCTACACCCCAAAATGTTTAGTCACTTCTGGCAGGATTATAATGATGAAATTTGTCATAATTCTAGCCTTCTGAGACTAACCCGCATGAAAATTGCCAAAAGTGAATATTTTAAATTTTTTAGGGGGTCTAATGGGGATGAAGAAATTCCCATGCTCTTTAAATGGACGTTTTCTTTGAAACAAAATCTTATCATTTAGATAGTTGAAATAGGAAAAGAAACCTGAAATTCGGTAGAATTATGAGTTTAAGAAGTGCGAAGCCGTAGGCCGAGCAAAGGAGGAGGTGTGGGGGCTAAGTCCCCAGCTGGGCAAATTCAGGAAACATGAAGAGCAAATGCACGAAATTCACTGTTGATGGAAAGGATGATACATAAGAGATACGAGGCCGTAGGCCGAGCAAACGAGGGGGTCTGGGGGCGGAACCCCCAGCTAACCAAAGGCTAGTTATATTGTATAAGTACAAATGATTCAATCAAATTAATCATTTATAATTATTAAATTAATATTAAAGTTATAATTTTTAAAAAATAATATTATTAACTATATTTTACAAAAGTAGCTGTTGTTCTTAGATGACCAAACTTAATGATAAGTAATAGGTACTTAGAAGTGAATTTTGTACATGGAATCAGCGTCCCAAGATTAAGTTTCCTTTTGACCTCAAAACTCTATTGAAACTGGAAGGAAAATATCTACTACTTTCAGTAAAAATATGTACCAGAAAGTTTAGTCCCCACTAGGATAGGAATGGAAAAATAAATTACCAAAATGTCCGAGATTAGTGTCAAATTTGTAGTTTTCGTGGTCGGAAAACCGACTTAACTGTACAGTTCACATGGTTTTTGGAACACAGTACTCACATCAAGCATATTACTTTGATTGAAAGTATTCATTTTTTGTCGATTTTTTCAAAACTACGCGCATGAAATTTAACCTCAAACATGTTACTTTGAATGAAGGTATTCATCTTTATCGATTTTTTTCGAAACTACGCGCATGAAAATTTAACCTCAAGCATGTAATTTTGAAGATGTTCATATTTGTCGATTTTCTTGAGAAATACGAGTGAAAATTAACCCTCAAGCACAAGGGCGTCCAAGTTGTGGTTTCCAAGGGGGGGGGGGGCAAGTATATGCGACGTTTCAAAGATAGTTTCAAATTTTGCTGTAACTAATGTAAAAATTATATTGGGTTTACAATATTCCCAAGTAGAATTTCCTCTTAGGAAGGGGGGCGAGCGCCCCACCTTACCCCCTGATGGGCGCCCTTGCTCAAGCATGTTTCCTTTGTTTCAGTTCCATGAGATGTATCGATTGGTGTATGGCTTGTCTTTGGACATTTTTTTTCGATAAACTATAATATTGTAGTATCTATTATTAAATGGTTTAAGTACAGTTAGGTATATGTAAAGAAATTAAATATATTCAGACCTAATATAAACCTCATTCAGACCTAATATAAACCTAATCTAAACCCCATTCAATGTTGAAAACCCTGTGAATATGCATGTGAAGGGGTAGGGATAGGGCTCCAACATTAAAATTAAAGCACTGGGACAATGTATGAAAATTTACAGTACGGTATATTTATAAGATTAGGATTATTAATTAGATTTCTGGACTTTCGGCTTCTCTGCCCATGTTAGCCCATCACGTATATGAGAGATTATGTCCCTCGGCGAGCACACTATCCGAGGAAAAAGAAGGAAGAAAGGATTGGGGAAGGAAGGAAGCAGTCTGTAATCTGTATGTTAGGTACCGGTAATATCCAGGCATTTTCCTGGTGTGAATGAGGAAAACATCACTCAAAGTAACTGGTCTGCAAAATTTTTTACACTTTTTCGACCATGTGTCCCAACCAGGAATCGAACCCGTGACTGCTCGCACCAAGTTTATGTACAGTTTCGCATTTGCTTCTTACTGAAATATCACGATTAATAAAACAGTATTCAAAAATCATCAAATGTGATTGGCAGAGTCGATTATTCTATATTAGTTAAATATTGATGACTAATAAAAGCGGGATTTAATAATAATAATATAAAAAATAGTGTTGCAAGAATGATGTTAACTTATGTTTTGAAGGGAAGTGAGACATTATTGGATTTCCATACATTACCTTTGGGATAGGTTACATATGATATAAGTTCGGGATATCTGGAGCTTCTATCATATTCTAGTTTGGGGTAAATATGTGGTGTGGATTGTCATCTAAGATGCTCATAGTACCTTTCCGAGTTGAAGCTACTGTAACTGGTGAAGACTATCTGACAATGCTTAATGGTTCCATTTCTCCGGACATTCGTGAATTAAAGGAAATATGAAATTTCATTACCAAGATGGCGCTCCCCTCAGCATTATAACAGAAATGTAAGACCACACTTTGCCGACAATGTACCAGGCCACTGGATACAACCCAGATGGACGATCGAGCTTCTGCGCTTTCCAGATCTTATTCCGCCTAGATTTTCCCCTATGGTTAACAGTAAAGGATAAACTATACCCCAACTAACCAGATACATTAGGCACCCTTTGAAACGATACTAAAGCAGCGTGCGCAGGAATTTCACCGCAAATTTTGTTGACAGTTAAAGATGCAAAGCTAGTTTGCACTCACATGTCAGAAATGTAAAAATGCTGGAGCCCATCAAGTTGAACATTAATTGTAAACGTGTAAAATATAACCTTAATTTCAAGTAAATTAACATCGTCTCGTATAAACTTTTAAACATTTCCTTCTTCTCCTAAGGTGTATACATTTTTCGGAACGCTCTGTATTATATGTAATTATTATTATTATTATTATTATTATTATTATTATTATTATTATTATTATTATTATTATTATTATTATTATTATTATTATTATTATTATTATTATTATTGCTACACTTTAAAACAACAACATTTAATATCTATGAGATATCTTATACAGAATATTCTATTAACCTATTTCAGATCTATATTCTATTTATAAGACAGAGTCAATATTGTGAGTTTACTCCACTGATTTTGACCACAAGAAGTAATGTTTTTAGTGTGGCAATTCAAATATTTGTTACTGTTCTACAAACATCACATTGAATTTAAGGAGATTAAATTATCATTTTCATATTTATGAATTTTACTATACTGTTTAAAAAAATCATATCTGCGCACCGAGAAAATATTTTCCAAGAAACGAGGTTTAACGATTTTTGTTTATAAGAAAAATAACAGTATAGGCTTGAGCACTACTTTATACAAACCCCCTCTACTTTCATTTCGAACTCTCGTTTCGAACAATGTTCTCGGTACACAGATTAGTAACGGTTTCTCAAGGTTTTGAAGCGTGGCAGATATTCTGAAGTCAAGTAATACAGGGTGACTTAAAAGTAGGTATACAGTACCGTACTGATCAGCTCATTGCATTTGTATCATTTCTTATTGTTATCCAGCAGGTAGACTTAGTTTCTTTTTTATTTCTTCTTAATGTGTATTTTCTTACATCTTAAGCTCGGAAGAACCGAAGCAAATAAACCTATAAGCTATAATGTTATACTTGATCAATGAGGGGTGTATACCTACGTTTGAGCCACCCTGTATTAAATTTATAACGAAAATATTATTAGTTATTTATTTCAAAATCTAAAACATTGATTTTGTTTTCAATAAATAACGTCTACTTTCTAAATTTCTATAGCGGAATTTGTGATCTCTATATAGGAAAACCAAAAGTCAAACGATTTAGCTATGAAAGAGGTCCTGATTAATTAGAATTTATTGTCTCTTTTAGTACTTACTCCTAAAAGTGGAATTCGAGTCACTACTGGAGTTTGTATCCAAGATAACTCTTCTACTCCACAGAGAATTGACTCCGGAACCATACACACAGAAAGCACATACTTTAACAACTTAGGCATGAAGAGCACAAATGCATATTTCAAGATTTTGAGGAAAAATTACAAATTATAGACCTTATGCAGAGTCGTTTTGACGTATGATTAGCGTTATACTAACGGCCTCACTACTGCAGGAAACATATGTTAGTCCAACTCTTTAGTATGGTACTAATCACGCAACAGAACGACTCTGCATAAGGCCCTATGATTTGTGTGTGTGTGTGTGTGTGTGTGAAATTTGAATCAGATAATAGCAGAAATTAGAGTTCAGTTGCAAGGAGGTACTGCAAATAACTAGTTCTAGCCCAGTAGTTATTATTTACCTACACGATGAGTGGTCAACTCAACGACAAACAACGTCGGGAATATTTTCTTACAATCCGTTAGGGTCGTTATTCAAGTAGGTTTCTCACTTGTTCTTTTCGGTGGAGATCGATCGCCTACCAAGTTTGAGCCCCCAAAAGCAAGGCTGCCAGTTGATTTCATGACCCTCCAGGAGAAAAAAGAAACTTGCACACTGTCATCCAGTGGTGTACGCAAGCAGAGGGTTTCGGCTTCGGGGTTTAAATCTTCCCTTTCAGCTAGATATTATGATAAAAGAAATAATATATAATATATATAATAATCTTTCTTCCTCCTAAAAGGAAATGAAATTGTGTGTTTGAACTCCCCCTTGCTGAAATTCTGTGTGTGCCACTGGTGTCGTCACTCATCAAAATTAACTGAAGTAATAAAAACAAATATGCTACTTCAATCTCAAACTTACACCACGGCATATGTATAACACATTGACAAAGCCAAGTATAGCCACTGGTTGCCAGCACTGTTGCCAACTTCATTTTTATTTATGAAAATAACCAAATAACAATTCAAAAATAACTAAATTTCTGTATTATTATCGATGTATTATCGATAATTTTTCACAGGCTTCAGATTCAGGTTCAGGTTCAGGTTCAAGGTATTTGACAGGGTTGCCAATTCGCTGTAGATAGCTGTGCTAAAGGAAACCACACATTGGATCAGTACAGCGAAAGTAACTATGTTAGCTGCTAGGCCAAAACTCCTAAACTAATGGCTAATAAGAGCATATAAGAACACAGTTATATTAAGTTATCTTTCCCATCTGCAGACTAGTGCTGTGAAATCAATACAATAACGTTGGACATACGACAATAAAGAATCATTTGAATGTTTTGGCGAAGTGAAGAAAACAGATGGCAAAATCAAAGAGAGGGATTTTCTTTCAACCTACGCTGTTTTTGAAGTGTAACGAAGTTGAAGAAATGTTATAAGTAACAGAAGAAAATAAAATGGTCACATTGGGGTGTATAAGTTCAGAGACAGAAAGACCTAGCTTCTTAAAGGATCACACTGAAATTACTGTACCATTAAAAGTAAGAAAGAACATCCTCATAATCCTCAATTAAGTTGATACCACCATATTGCGGCTTCTTTTCTTTCTTTTCATGAAAGAATTATCTTCTTCTTTAAAACCTGCTACCTGTTATTACCGGTTCGTCTTTATGGACAATTGGTGTGTAGGTGGGTGCCACATTAGCTCTTTTAGGTGATGGCGAACTCACAAGAGAGAAGGCTAGGAAACGAATCGTGAAAAAGTACGGGAAAATAGCTTAAATAATTGTATACGAGGTTTGACGTAGCAGTTTAACGATCGAAAGGCTTTCTACCCTTTTCATTTTTTTTCTTTCTTTTGGTTTCTCTCTTTATAACACTCTTTGTCTTCTTTGATTGTTACATCTTTCTTCTACGTCTAAATCATCTGCAAAGGAGTAAGATTTTTTTTTTTTCATGGTCATTCTAGTTTAAAAGGCCTTGGACGAGAAATATCCCCTTGTAGACAAACTATATAACTCTGTATCATTCCTTTAAATTAAACCATGAAAGTATACGGTAGCAATAAGAAACGATTTTAAGGCAATTTTTATCAGTGCGTGAAAGAAGCAGCTGGCTTAACTAATTATTAGGAAGACCGAAGAGATTTCGTTCTGCAATCTCACCCCCACCCCCTTTCCTAAAAAAAAAAAGTCTTAGATATTGAATTTACAGGTTAAGACATGTATATGTAGCTCGGTTTTGATTTACCGCTCCCTGTTGTGCTCCCCAGTTATTTCTTTTAAAACTGTTATTGTGCTTATATTACACCCATTCATGTTGTAAATATTTGAACACTGAGAAGCTACAGTATGTTTCAGATCATATTAAGTGTACTTGTAGTTTAGTCATATCTTTTAAGTGATAGAAACATGTTCATATAAGTGCTGAAAACGAACGTGTCATTCAGTGGTATCTTTTAAATGATAGAAGCGTACTTGTAGTTTAATCATATCTTTTAAGTGATAGAAACATGTTCATATAAGTGCTGAAAACGAACGTGTCATTCAGTGGTATCTTTTAAATGATAGAAGCGTACTTGTAGTTTAATCATATCTTTTAAGTGATAGAAACATGTTCATATAAGTGCTGAAAACGAACGTGTCATTCAGTGGTATCTTTTAAATGATAGAAGCGTACTTGTAGTTTAATCATATATTTTAAGTGATAGAAACATGTTCATATAAGTGCTGAAAACGAACGTGTCGTTCAGTGGTATCTTTTAAATGATAGAAGCGTACTTGTAGTTTAGTCATATCTTTTAAGTGATAGGAACATGTTCATATAAGTGCTGAAAACGAACGTATTATTCAGTGGTATCTTTTAAATGATAGAAGAGTACTTATAGTTCAGTCATATTTTTTAAGTGATAGAAACATGTTCGTATAAGTGCTGAAAACGTACGTGCCATTCAGTGGTGTCTTTTAAATGATAGAAGCGTATTTGTTTACACGGAGAGAAAAATCAAGAAAAAATTCTAGATTCCGGTTACAGGCGTTTTTCCTGGAGCTGCTCCTGCCACGGCAGGAGAACTGCTATTTGGGTTATTGTACAGATTTTCTGTACCGCGTTGAAGCCAGGTCAGCTAGATCAGTGATCGCCAAACCGTCGATCGCGAGCTAGTAGCAGCTCTAGTAGCTCGCGGAACATTGTTCGCAGATCGCGTTAACCTTGACCTTGTTAAGGCGGTCGGTTGGCTAACCTTGATCAGCGTTGCCAATTTGGGGTAAAAGTCGCTAAATCTAGGAGATTCAACTTCCAAAACAGCGATTAAAAATATTTGTTATATTATTATTATTATTATTATTATTATTATTATTATTATTATTATTATTATTATTATTATTATTATTATTATTTAATTTCAGTTTCTTTTTTGTTATGTACAGTGTAATTAAAATTGATTTAATATTTACTAGTAAATTAAGTTTATAGGCATAAACAAATGTAAGATTAAAAAAAAAAGTTGATAGTTCTTTTGATTGGTAGCTCACAGAAGGATTTAGAAACGGTACGGTAGTTCAGAAGCTTCATAAGTTTGACGACCATTGGCCTAGATGAAGCATATGCACTCTTTATTTTTGCCCTGTGGGAGTCCCGGGTTCGATTCCCGGCGGGAGCTCATGTGGTTCGGATTCCACGTTAATCAGTAGGTTTACGTCTCATATAGCCTCGCTGCTGAACGGGACGTTAAACTCAAAATCAACTCAACTCAACTCAATTTATTTTTCCCGTATGCTTCGAACAGATTTTCTAGATGTTGCTACGAACTCAATTCTTTTCCTAGTATGTTTATTTCCAGCCAGAAAGAAAGTTTAGATCATACACCGGAATGGAACTGTGTAGTGTTCATACATAACTAGATAACGTTTATCAAAGCACAAAACCATGATTTTCTGTATCCTGCACTTTCCGACGGAAGACAGACATAATTTATGTCTATTTGTTGTGGTACAGATTAATCATGGCTAAGCAACAAACTTGCCTACGTAGCCTGGTACAGAAAATCTTGTATATGATACAGAATCCTGCTAAATTTCGCCTCTCAGGATCCTCTGGACTAAAAATAAGCTTTTTTTCTCTCTCTCTCTCTCTCTCAGTGTAGTTGTATCTTTTAAGTGATAGAATTGTAATTGTCATGTAGTTGTATCTTTTAAGGATAGAACTGTATTTGTTGTTTGTTGTATTTTTTGAGTGACAGAAGCTTATTTGTAGTTTACGTAGTTGCCTTTTAAGAGAGAAAAGCGTACTTGTCATTTAACTGTATCTTTTAAGTAATAGAAACGTAATTGTAATTGTATCTCTTAAATAATAAGAAGAGTATTGTAGTTGTATCTTTTAAGTGATAGAAGGTTATTTGTCGTTTAGTTACACCATCAATTGGTATAAAAAAAAAAAAAACAGTGTTCTCTGTGTAACAACTAATAGTGATTTGTGGAAAGAAGCGGATCAGTTAAGGAAACGCAAACAGCCTTTCCAGATAATTAACTACCCAGAAACAAAACCACCAGCTTCAGATTCTGATAGCGTAAAGGCTTCAAACAGCTTATTACCAATCTTAAGAAACCGAGGTATCTAACAGTTCGTACGCCTGAAGTCATCCGTAACATTAAGCAGGGGATAGAAGAGAAAATCATCTTATCACGAACGACGTGGCAACGAATGCTCTGCAACTGAGGTCATACAGAATTACATTTGTATGTTCACAACTGACAGAGTCGGACAAAGCTAAAAACGTGGCTTATTGTACATGCTTTTAAGTATGGTTAGGACTTTTGGGCCTGTTGCTATACCTTATGACGGATGAAGCATGGTTCTATCTTTTCAGTTAAGAGGATGCAGAGAAAACAAGATGCTGAACAGCATCTTTCTGATGTGAATTGCAGAAACACAAGTATGTTTTTATTACTTCGTGTGACATGAAGCAACTTCAAAGCGCATAAGTAACCTATCAAGTTTAAAAGTTTTTTTTTTTTTTCAATTTTGACATTTATTTAACTCATATTACACATTATCTACACCTGGTAGTGTATTAATAATGTCTTATTATTATTATTATTATTATTATTATTATTATTATTATTATTATTATTATTATTATTATTATTATTATTATTACATATTTTTAAAAATGGAAACCTTCCCTATTCAACAGCCGTTATATCATTATAACGGATGTTCTTCTCAAATCATGTCAAATTTTGAGATGAATCTGTTTAAAATTGTTTAAGTCGAGAGAAAATATGTTGAGCATACGTAAAATGACATAATATGTAGTTGTCGTCACTAAAACATATCAGAACTCCCTGTCTTTTCAATTAGTGGTTATCTATAAACAAAGTTGGTTGGTGTGTTTTGAGTTACACAGAAAATATATAGGTTGATAGATCTCAGTACGAAATATGATGGAGAATAAATCTTCACCCTAAAGAATCCATAAACATGATTTTTTTTTTTCAAAATGAAAATATACATGTTGGTTCTCATCTATTAAGTGAAACTGCCGCTAAAAGATACGGCAATAATCCTTTCATTATGATACCAGCAAGACCGTAGCGCTCAGCAGTAATGATTTCAGATAGTTTTCCCCCCGGGAGGAATTTCAATACTTTTTTCCACAGGGAACTATTGTCTTTGGGTTAGTTTTTAATGATTGAGAAAGGTCATAATAATATAATAAATCGTAATTAATTAATTTAGTCGTCATTTCTCATGTCAATTGTCGGAGTTTAATTTCACCAAGGCGTTTTTTTTTTTTGGGGGGGGGGAGTTAAGTAAAAGATCCAATGTCCCTTGGTAACTTGAACAGTCTTAACATTTAGAAATTACAAAACATAATTTGAAGTTACATAACTAAATACAATTTGAAGTAGGAGTACAGAAAAGTCCCTCTCCAGAGAATATGACTTTTTACCAAAAAAAAAAAAAAAAAAAAAAAACGAGAGGACAAGAGCTCAGATTAGAACAACTAATGTTTACATAATTCATTAGGATGGAAAAAGAACTTAAATGATCAAATGTGATGAATTTCTCTCCAAAGATCTTTGGAACCCTTTTACGACTATACTGTATCACTTATGCTTCTTTTCTGTACTTTTGTGCGAGACTACTCTCTTCAGAGCAGGATGCATGATGCCTACACTGAGAAAAAAAAATTGTAGGTGGCGTACTTAAAAAGGTAGGTTAAATGTGTAATTTCTGCAGTTTTCGGACTTAACGTACAGCAGACGTATAACTGAAAACGCATGTTTTATAATACTTTCCACATAAATGTTCCATCTATTTTTACTTTCCGTATGAAACAATAAAGGCGGTCAGAATCTCACATACAGATCGACGTATATAACATATAGCTGAGAATGTAACGTAAGTATATGCCTGTGATATACGGAAAAGTGTTAGATGTCAGACATCCTGGAACGGCATGATGTAACATCTAAGGGCAGTGCCTATTTAGCATACGGATAAATGCTCCGGTACTGATTTCTGTAGTAAGCAAGAGGATTCCGTATATTTGTACAATATACCGCTGTCCTCAGAACGGATTTTTCTCAGTGTAACTTTTTAAAAACGTGTCTTTTTATAAATAAAAACTTTTCCCTCTAGCAAAAATCTACGTGACCGTTTGTCACTTGAAAATTCTTGTTCTTAAATTTCTAGGTTATTTGTCTTTCATTAAGATTGGTTATACCGTATCTTTATTTGTTTTCATTTCTTCCCTATTATTACGATAAGTTAGAGACATGAATAAAAAAAACGCGCATTAAACTTACCAGTGCTCGTTTGAATATTCGTCCTAAAGTTCTTTTCTTTTCTTAAAATATCATTTTGTGGCATTGAATAAAGAACTAATTGAATGCATACGGTTATTATAGACATATATTTATATTTTCATTTTATTGTATTTTAAAAAGAATTTCTGACTTCTTTTCAACACTTGCTTCTACTGATGGTCAATATTACCCGAACATCACCTGTTGGTGTGCATCGGTTTCTTATTAAAAATTCCCCAGTCTTTTTGTGTCACAAAACGTGTTGAGAGAAACAAACACTTATGTGGACTTAAATCGATCTAAAGCAGCTGTGAATTGTTGTTTAAGTTCTTGATTTGAACCCTGGACCTTCTAGATGATGGGACATCTGTGACGGTTGAGCATAGTACTACAACTCGAGCTATGAGCTGTTGTGTTTAGTAGCGCTGCAGAATGAAAGTGACGATGTATGTGTGGTGAAACAAGAGCATGAGGAGCTAGATGCTGTGGTGGTGATCCTCCAAATGTTTGAAGTAAGACTCCGATTATTCAAGTGTTGAAACATTATATACACCCCACAGTGTTGTAACCGTCTTTAGTGTTTGTCAGTGTAATGAGTATCGACACAAATTATGCATGAAAAAGCTAACGACGTACACTAGAGATATTGTTCAGTGTCCTTTCTTCAGTTGTTGGGGTAAAGTAATGAAATCACAAACTATGTACAACAGAAATTTTCTAAAAAATATTGTCACTATCCTAATGACGAGAAAATAGAAAAAGTGTTTACGTAGCCTAATTTATCACAAAGTATTTGCTATCAATGTATTATAATTTTAACTGAAATGCTATTTTGTATTATTCACTGGAGAAACGTATTTCTTTATCATCACAAATACTAATTTGGCCATTGCCAAGCGCATTTCTGTCGACTTAGAAAATATTAACCATATATTTTCTGCTTCCAACAATTTAACAAAGATTACAGAATCTGTACTTGTGACTTTAAAAATAATATTATGCATGCCCTGATTTCTATCAAAATTAAAGTACAATGAAAAAAAATCTGAATTTAACTTCACCAACAGAATTGACACTTTGATTTTATGAACAAAACTCATTATTTTTTTTTTTTCCTTTATAGTTTGCGATTCCTTTACAATTTATAGCGGATTAAAGTAGTACTGCGAAAATAAGGATAACCCTGGTTGATCATGATGGAATATTTACCCAGTGGAATTTCAAAGTGCGAGGAAAGTGAATTCCTCCCAGGGCACTCTTTAAAAACATCATTGGTACACACTACCATAATCAAATGTAATATAAAATTGTCAGTAATTTTTAAACTTCTATTATTGTTAATTATATAATTGTAATTATACCTAGGTACATTAATGGCGAGTACGAGATTCCGTAATTTCTGATTAATTACATTACTAGCAATTGTCTTCTAAAATCATGTAACAATTGTTTTCCTATATTTCTCCCACCACTACTATTTGAATATTCACGATTTGAAACTACATTCAAACAATATTATAGGGTATATCTCATTTTTATGTTATATATATATAGCCTATATACATATATACATAGGGCTGAATTTCGGGAGTGCAACGGAGCACATGCACCCCCCTTCACTCTAAATATACACTATCTAAAGTAAGAAACTAGCAGTGAAAAAGCAACATTTTCTGAAACTCTCTGCTGTCATGTGTTCGTTTGAGCAAAACTTAGTTTTGCAAAAGCAATAGTTTAAGTCTATTTTCTGAAGGTTGAAGGAAAAGGATTCACTGAACAAGGTAATATTCCTCATTCACACCACAGATGCCTAAAGACATTTAAAAACTTTAAAAAATAAATTAAATGAAGTGATAGTTATTGGTGCACCCCCTTCAAGAAATCCTGGATTCGGCACTGTTTATATAACACACCGGATCCGGCCCTGTATAGATATAACACTTCCGTAAAATAATTGTCGTTGGTTACTTGTTTCCAAAGTTATTGTACATTACATTTTCAACTTCGAATATAATGACAATGAACTTAGTATACGCCGCACTTTATATCTCTGTCAAAAAATAACAAAAAATGATCGTGATAATACACAGAAAAAAAATTGGAAGAAGAGAGTAAAAATTTGTTGATTTGGGTTGGGAGCTCCGTACCTATAGGTGGCCCACCATGATCAGAGGGCATCATGCTGAGCTTAAAAATCTTTCTTGAACCGCTATGCTTATGTAACAAAAGTTAGCTTGGATGCAGCAGTGATAAAACCTTTATCAGGCGGTTTCAGTCCGGAATATATATAATTCACTGTCTTCTTTTAGGCGATGGAGAAAAAAATGCCGGCAAATATATATATATACCAGTATGCGCGTTGGTCGGCACACTTGAATTTTAATTATGAATTTTTCATCTTTTAAAAACAAGAGCTTAAGTACGGACGGAACGGAGTGTCCGGAGCTGAGGGGAGGGGGGAAGTAAGGACAACTACAGCGGCGGGAACTTCTCCTTTGGGAAGATATTGAACGTGATATGATCTGGCGGAGGTCACTTGGAATTCAAAGGAATACCGCCTCATCAACAGGGCGTCCAATGTCACTTCTACTAATGTAACATCGTATATTTCGGTGTTTCTCTCTACCCCTCTCTTCACTTCCTTCCCCTGCTAGGAGCGTCTCTTAAACCTATCCTCATCAGTCGCAAGTTACAATGTTGAAGTATATATATATATATATATACGATTATTCTATCCATAATCTTTTAGTAACCGCTTCGTTGTCTGATTACTTTGGAACCAAATGATCAAATAAAGCTTATTAAAAGTTTCTTTCGTCATTATTCATTAAGAAATCTTACAATTATCTCCCCTCTTTGCTGTCTTTTTATGTACTTCATTATCTCTCTCTCTCTTATTTTTCTTTTCTTTTTCTGTCCTAAAAGAGAAAATAAACGAAAGAAGGAAAGAGAAAAGATAGTGCTTTAGTTATCTCAGTTTTCCTGTGCATAGTCAATTTTTTAAAAGATTTTTGAACAATAGATTTTTTTTTTTTTTTTTTTTTTGGTTAGAGTAATGTTCACCTTCTTACTCGTATATTGCATACATATCCATAAATGACTAAAAGAAGGACCAGGAGTGAAAGTTCCAAACGGAACAACATCACAAACAGCATTTTTTCTTTCAGCTAAAATGTTATTTAAATGATTTAAAGAAGATGCAAGTGGGATTTTCGTAACAGTATACGTATTTCACTATTAATCATGTTGCTAAAATATTATTGTTGTCTCTTATTGGAGTTACTACTATCCGTCCGGATTCTGGAGAAAATGTTCCGTATCCCGACGTGATTCTGTTGTTTTTTAAAATGTCCAGCTTACATGTTATTGATGAAATTGGTATGTATGTATGTATGTATGTATGTATGTATGTATGTATGTATGTATGTATGTATGTATTATTATTATTATTATTATTATTATTATTATTATTATTATTATTATTATTATTAGACATTTAGTTTCACATTATTATAAAGAGGTTCTGAAACAGGAGGAAACCTCACAAGAAAGATACGCAGGCAGATACGTAATATGTTTGCGCAGATGAATGTTTATGCAGTCTTTATTATCTAAATTTGCCATATATATTTTATTATATATTATATTATATATAGTCTATATTATTTAAATTGTCTTACTTTCCTTTTATAAATTACATAAATAGGGTTGGATCTTCACTAGAAAGCCTTATATTGCCTTATTACGAAAAAAAGACCGGCAGTACATTTTTTACCCCATTAGGTGCGTGAAGTATCCCTACATTTTATTTTGGATAGGTGGCAACCATAGCTTTTATAGAAGAAATGTTTTAATTTAACTGTTCTTTTGTTAGCTAAAATTTGTTTATGCTATCTAATAGAAATTTAATTTAAATACTTCAATTACAATTATTTAGGTTAGGTTACAATAGCTGGACTTAGCTTATATTTGCTTAGTTTAGCTTAGCTTAGCATATTTCAGGTTAGCTATACGTAGTTATAGCCTAAGCTATGTTAGAGTAAAGTAGGGTAATTCAGGTTAAATTTAACTAAGTTAATTTAAACGACCTTAACTTACTTACGAGGGACCCTATCCAAGTGAGACTCTGACTTCGAGTCGAGACTATGGTCGTTGGATACCTTGTCCCAAAAGAACATAACACGAAAAGTGATACATCCTCGATCGCAACCGTTGCAGAGATATAAGCGTGAAAAGTTCGAAATTGAGCTCCATACTATACATTACAAAGTCAGCTTCCGGGTCAGATTTGGCGGAAACGGTCAGGTAAGGAAACTCAGCGAATACATATCAAAGTAGTGTTGGGAGCCCACCACCTTTTGAATGAAAAAAATGTTGCCCCCGGGGCACTCGCAGGGTCCCAGGCGGGGTCCAACTCAAAATTGGCAAATGGAACCGGGGGTCAAGTAGCATATTGTATGAAAGCTAGTGTTAAATAAAAGAAGATAGAACAAATCTCAACTCTCTATGATGACCCTGTGCAAACGGGCAACTGGTCAAAATGTCAATACAACCTACATCAGAAAATATATGGCCACTGTGAGAGACTCTGCAACAATTTGTTTAACTTCAATACCTTGCACTTTTAAACGTGTTTTTCTGTCTTGTTATTGTCACAACTTAACGAATTTAGAAGAGTGGCCATATATTTTCTGATGTAGGTTGTATTGACATTTTGACCAGTTGCCCGTTTGCACAGGGTCATCATAGAGAGTTGAGATTTGTTCTATCTTCTTTTATTTAACACTAGCTTTCATACAATATGCTACTTGACCCCCGGTTCCATTTGCCAATTTTGAGTTGGACCCCGCCTGGGACCCTGCAAGTGCCCCGGGGGCAACATTTTTTTCATTCAAAAGGTGGTGGGCTCCCAACACTACTTTGATATGTATTCGCTGAGTTTCCTTACCTGACCGTTTCCGCCAAATCTGACCCGGAAGCTGACTTTGTAATGTATAGTATGGAGCTCAATTTCGAACTTTTCACGCTTATATCTCTGCAACGGTTGCGATCGAGGATGTATCACTTTTCGTGTTATGTTCTTTTGGGACAAGGTATCCAACGACCATAGTCTCGACTCGAAGTCAGAGTCGCACTTGGATAGGTTCCCTCGTTAGACTAAGTTACGCTAAAAATAAACTAAGCTAATCTTAACTAAGCCCATGGATAAACAAAAGCTAAACTAACGTAAGCTATAGCAAAACAATATATGTGAAGTTAAATAAGGCTTATACTAAACTTATATAAAAATGTGAAATCAATGTAAGTGAATAATATTTTCAGTTGTAAAATAACTATGTGGTTCTTTTCTTTGCTACTATGGTGTTCCTTTTGTCAAGTACTACAAGAATATTTTTTTTTAAATTTGAATAATTATTGTATGTGTTTATACCTTTTGTTTTTTTAATAAGCCAAACACATGTTCTATAAATCGGAAAACGGATAATCTGCCCACGTGTAATCAGGATTTGCATAAATCTGAAAGCTACCTTATTTTCTTCATTTATTTTAAAACATTGTAACCGTATACAAAAAATTCTCATCCAAAAATCCCTAGATAATAAAGATTCTCTTTTTATCACGGTTTATAATTTGATGTCAATATTCCAATTCTTACACTCGAAATTCGAATTATGGCGGCCGCGAGAAATAGTCCAATATATACGAAACCAGAACTACATTTAGTTCGAGTCCCATTCTCCAGGTAGCGCTGATGTACCTTAGTTTTTATTCATTTTTTTCTTTTTCACTTATAAAGTTTAACACATTTCGTTTCCTTTTCTACCTCATGTACAAAATTTAATTAGTAGGTTTAAGAACTCCTTGGTAATGACCAAGCTTTCAGACGTATTATCTATCCCGATTATCGTGTATTCGAGTATTGTGATATTTTTCGTGGCAACTTTAATGGCGATAATGGATTTTCTTTTAACGTTCCAGAATCATGGCTAAAGTAGATGAATTATTAATGAAAGTATATGACTTTGGAATTATTTTTTTGTGCTCTTCCATCGGAAATCGAACCCGGGACCAACAAAAGTGATTAACAATGCTAACGACCTCAGAATACATAGCGAACGAGTTCTTTAAAATATAGCACTTAAAGAACTATAACACAAACACTAACAATTATTTGACTTAAACTGTAACAATAATAATAATAGGAAATATATAAAACAATAACAATAAAAATTAACAAAACGAAACCTAGTGGCAATTCAACATCATTATGCCTTCAGATGTTCTCTGTAAAGCGCGAGGGATGAGACTGACAAAATATAATGAATGGATGGGAGCCGACGATCAGGACGCATTCTGACGTTCTTTTTGGTGTTGAAATAGGTAGATTTAGGTCAAGCTTCACGACTCAGTGCAATCATTTTTTTAAATAATTATAACCAGATATAAATCTGTTAATGCGATAAGCAACTCTGGACGGAGATGGAATGCTCTCTTCATTCATTTTGTCGTGTTTCTTGTTAGTGCAATAGAAGCCACGATACAAACATATTAGAAGTCGATCCATCCTCGTACGAGTGGATCATATCTCATATTTTTCTCCTTTTAAAACATATGCGCGTTTATTATACTAGGTATATTATATTTTCAGGATTGAAAGCTCAGGGTCGTCATTTGGGAAGGGCAGGAGGAGTAGTTACCCCCTCCTGAGTTTGACAAACACATAGTTCTTAATAAATTATATACTAATAAAAATCATGAAATTGCTATGTCTGAGAACAATCCCTCCCGCCGGCAAAATCTGAAATGATGCTAGTGTAAGACTTCAAGAGTATTCGCAATCTTACTCAGAATTTTCAGGGGAGGGCACTAGTAACCAGAAGTATTGAGTAGCAGTGGCGAAGCGTAATCCCAAAAGTAGGGTAGGCCCGATAAACTAATAACACAAATAATATTTAATGTATCATAAAATGTTTATAATCAGAATTCTATTTTCCTTATTGAGTTAAACAAAAAAAAAAAAAAAAAAAAAAAAACTAACAAATCTATTTATTTGAAAGAACTTTCTTGGTATACTAGTAACGCTTTCCTCTTGGTTATTAAATGTTTGCTTAAATGACAAGAGTTGCACAACAGAAAGTAGTCTATTATTATTATTATTATTATTATTATTATTATTATTATTATTATTATTATTATTATTATTATTATTATTATTATTATTATTATTATTATTATTATTATTCAACATATATTTACATGAGGAAAACACGCAACATGTATTAATGAAATATTCCCATTTAGCTCCACTTGAAAATATTTTGAAGTGCAGTTCATATTTTCTTCTGTCTGGGACATGCAAGGAGATCTGGGAAATTTCCTCCTCAGTTGCTGTTTTCATTTCCTGCATATTTGAAAATGGAAGGATAGAAAAAAAACGTACAGTTAGCTGTCAAATTTCTTGGATAAGCGTTTGTTACTTGCATCTTCCACTTTCAAGTAAGTACAATACTGCATTTAATTAATGCATCACGTGATAATAACTTCACAAGAAATGTTAATGCTCAGAAGGAACTTCATTTGAATCAACGCAAGATATTTAATATTGTATTCTATGGAGTGGCACATGGTGGAAAGACTACAAAGTGGATGCAATGCAGTGCTACATTCTTGTCGCTCTGGCGCATGACGTCATCTTGGTCGCAGACGTGGCCAACGAGAGTCAGATGAACTTTTAACAAGCGCTTGCTCGTTGGTATCTTACACGCAAACTTCTCTTCTAGTTATAGTGATCTTCAACGAAGTAAAAATTTTAGTACAAACAATAATTACATGAACGTAATGTAATCAATGCTTAAGCTAAGTGAATTCAAAGGAAGATATTTACAATAGCAAAAGAAATAGCAATATCAGTTCATATTAAACAACTTTGAAGCTTGAACAAGCCAATATTGCTCACTACATTTTCTGATTTTCCTTTCTTTTCGTTTCTTTCTTTCTTTCCTTTTTTTAAACATCTGAAGTAATACACTCGAATATGTATAGGCCTGAATAATCTATAACACAGTGTGTCGTTAATGCATTTCATTATTATATATTTACGTATGCTCAAGTTTTTTTTTTTTTTTTTTGTAACACACTGATCGGTTTTGGTTTACTATTATTATTATTTTGCTTGAAAGAGAATTATTTACTTATGACCCCATATAAATTTTGAGAATATCTCAAGGAAGAATTCATGGTTTTCGTAAACAGAGATGCACGTACGTATATTTTCGTTATGCTTGGACAGTTTTTTTTTTTTTTTTTTTTTTTTTAAAGAGGTTGCTCCCACATAAGTTTCATCAGAATCTCAGGGGAGGTTAAAAACCTTATTGAGCAGGGACGCAATATTTAATATTTTAAACATCGTTTTTATTTTTGATTTATATAAAAAATCATCTTTGAAATCGCTGTTCGCTTATTTATAGAATCTGTATTTGAACAAAAGGTTTGGTGAAATTGACAGTTCTCTGAATACTAGTGTCAAAATTTACGCCATAACAAACTATTATTAAACATTTGTACGAAATAGAACGTTACATATACTATCGTGTTCTCAAAAAATATAAAAATAAATATGTATAACAAAGCACCTCAAACAAAGAAATTGCAACATGACTATTTCAAGCAAGAAACAAAATAAGTACTAGGCGTAGGTGAAGATGATGTAGGAGTGTTACAGCTAGACTAGAAAACATATAAACCATAAAATTACATAATTTTCTTAACTTTCTTGATAAGTTCTGTCTTTTCTGTCCCGTGGACTAAAGAAGACAAACCTAAACGCAAGTGATCTTATACTACACAAGACAATAAGTATAGATAGAAAAGGTGGAATTTGGTGGAATGAGAATGTGGGAGTACCCCGAGAAACTTACGAACACGATGTTGTCCACCACAAACTCACTTGACTCAGAAGCGGACCCCTTGCACCAGAGGTGAGCCTTCTGCCACTGAGCCACCGTGCTTCCTTGATTGGTTGAGAATCTACCATATTTTTAAATTTACTGCAGTCATTCTTAATTTTGTAATTCTGGAGGGGGCCCCTAAATATGTGTATATAATTATCCAAAGTTATGATTAAAATGAACAAAAATTTCAAAATCTGAGTGTAAAAATGTCCCGACAATGTCGCCCTGACATGGTAGGTGGATACTTTATTCTCTTGACCTAATACATTGTTATATATATCTTTGTAACCGTTAATCGTTATTACGAACCTTCCATTCGTTAGTTAATTTGAAGTGCAACGTCCCGTTTCAGCACCGAGGCTACAGCGAATGCAGTGCAGACCTCCAGAATGAAATGGAATCTGAACTACTTTAACGCGTTCAATGCTCTCCATATGCGTGACTCGAGGGAGGTAAGCCTCCTAGATCATCGTGCCTACCTTCTCGAGTTACAAGCCTGCCTCTATGGGAAAAATTTTGTCTCAATACCTTATGATAGAAATGATGATAGAAATGATCACCTCTGTCGCTCCCCCTCCCTCATGATTTTGAATCCGGATCTTGCCTCAAAGTTCGTCTTTTTAAATCGTACTATTGGATTTTTGTATGCAGAATCAACACAAGCTACTGTAGCCCTATATACTATTATTACATACTACTGTATTAATACTAAAAAGAAACTACATAATGAAATCGCTTTTTTATAATTTCATTTAACATTGAATTTATTTATTATTTTTATGTAAAACTTACCATATTTTAGGTTTATTTTGTCCTCCAGAGTATATAACTAAAATTTAAAAAGTTATCACTAATAGAAATAATAATAATAGAAGTTTCTGTGTTACATAATTCTACACAGAAACTTCTTACTCTGTGTTAATTTTATAACATATTAGCATTGAAAGATGCCTTCAACGCTAAAACTAAACTCCCAGAGGCGAGCCTTCGCACCTTCCCAAGAATGCACTCAATCTCCAGCTATAATAGCTTCGCTGCCTCAGCAGTATCATATAGCCTGTAAGCCTGTCTAGCGAGCTAGTGAGGCTCAGACGGAAGGGTCTCCGAGTGTTTCCAACCTACCATTTTATTACCAAAAAACTGAAATGTCGAAGTATTAACTTTATTTTAAGGAAACCAAAGATAAAGAAAATATACGGCAGAAAGTAGGATAGGCCAGGCCTCGGAGCCTCATAGTACGCTTCGCCACTGTTCAGTAGGTTAACTTTAAAAGCAGGTAATGCATTTTTAATGAAACATGTAAGGCAAATTTAGGTTGGAATACTGTATATGATGGATTAAGAGGAGGAGAACCAAATTGGAATTGTAGGTGTTATATGAACGATTTTGTTTTTACAATGTGCTTTTCAATTTTGTTGGTAAGTAAATACGTACCCACTCAATGTAACTTAACTAATAATATTTAAATTGCAAACAAAGTGGTACGAAAAATAACCTTAAGAAATACACTTTAAAGTTAATTTGTTACTTGTTATATTATCAATTATAAACCTCAATAATGTTCTTCTTTAATCACATTACTGTATTTTTGTGATACCTTATAATTAATTAAAGCTACTTACACACTCGCTTTAGTCTGGCAACTACAGGTAAAAATTAGCCACAAGAATGTTAATAATTTAACTTAATTAAAATTGTTAATAAAAAGAGCGCATTCTCTGTGTATAACTTTACTGACAATATATCAAGGACCGTATGTGAGATGATACGAGTGTTTATAATGTCACATACTCTACTACCTTAACATTTTTTTTAATGCTCTTCACAATACACGGTTAATACGAGAAACATGAAAGGCTCTTGAGAACGTTCGCCAGGGATTTTATTTTTACAAGTTTACATTTTGATGCCTATCAGGAAATTTTAGGTTTGCTTTTGTTTCCTTTGGTATGTTGCTTTATGTAATATAATGATAATAAGCAACCATGTTTACTGTACCTTGAAATGATTGATCATACATGTTGTTTATAACAAACTACATCGTGATCTAAACTGAAGTTTATAGCGGTCGTACTTTATATTGTTACTGAGTTTTGAACATTATGGCTTGTAACTGTTATTAATATTAGTGTAATATTTGATCAATTAACTAGATTTTTTTTTCTGTTGAAAGTGAGTCTAATTTCATTTCTATGGAGGTCTGAAAACTGGTGTGAAAACAGCAACTCAAAGTTCCCGTGACGTTCTCAGCTCGCGTATAGACGGTTTAGATTTTCTCGCCTTCCGCCTTTCGATCGGTTTTTGTGGATCGTTCCTCTTCTTCTTCTTCATCATCATACAAAACGTAGAAAGAAGGGAGGGGGAGAAGAAAAAGTGGGGAGAACCGTCTCAACCAATAGAATCTCGAGAACTCTCTTCCTAAAGCCCGCACGCAATATTACTCGGAGCCATTGTCAAGGTGGTGTAATCACGCCGCTCAGTGACGTCAACCCTATGCCGGTCCCTTTGATGGCCTGGTTATTAATAAATAATAATATGAACCGCTTAGGATGTATGTATGTACCCACCTTATATACTCAGGGTTGCCACTATATTGCAATTCACTTTTCCCTGTCTTAAGTTATTATCACGGCGGAAGAAGAAGAGAAATTTCAAAATAGACCCTTCTTCTTCTCTTGCCTGAGCTGCAGGCGAAATATGAAAGTGTTAAACTTCTAACACAATCTGCAATCTCAAAATGCCTTTGTTCAAAAACCATCTTCTTCAAGCGGTTATCCTCCATCATAGGTACGATATCGCTTCTGTAAAAGGGAATAAATAAACATAAGATTATAAGAGGTGAATAATTAACACGATATCTTGTTCAGAAGGGTAATATGCTTCTTATTGTCTACTAATATTGTAACATAAGTATTTTAATAACGTTTACACAGAATTATAACAAAGAGTGCTGTGAAAACATTAACGGAATAATAAGGAAAACTATATACTTAATTTAGATCTACCAACATATTGACTTAATATTAAATTACATATTGACTATTGATTTAAGACGTGATTAAGCATAGGCTAGATGGTTCTGAACCTAATTCCTATCACCACCTAAATTTTATCATATCCTCTTGCCAGCAATCCCTTTATAATTTTTGGTTTGTAATAATCTTGTGTGGGATTTTTAATAGAAGTATTTCGGAGATCTCACGATATCCATCTATTAATATAATGGTCTGATAGTAGAATCCATTACTTATATATAATGGATACAGTAACTTCCCTAAAAGCGAATGCATTAAAACCAAATTTGGTCAGTTCATTTATATAACAAATATCAAATCTGATCTGTCATACTGTTTCAAAATGGAGGCCGTTTGAAAATTTTAAAACTTCATAACTCCCTTAATTTTGGGTCATACGATAAAAAAAAAAAAAACTTATCGAAAATGTTTAGTAAATTTATTTTTTGTTATTCGTAACATTATATATAAAAATAAAAATATCTCTATCAGAATAAAAATCAAAATATTTAAAAATATTTTCCGGTATTAGATTCTAATTATATTTATCTCTTCCGCTTATCTTCGCGACCCCCATGAAACCTTTTCGCGAACTCCAGGTTGAGAAACCCTGGCCTAGAGTAATAGTTCCTATATTATTATTATTATTATTATTATTATTATTATTATTATTATTATTATTATTATTATTATTATTACCTTGGTAGTTACTAAAAGTCTAATGACCATGATTTTACGTTCTTGCATTTAGCAAAGTAATAATTTGATCTTGAAAAATAATGTTAGGCCTATACCTAGTGGATTTGAGTTCACATTTAAGGAAAAACATATAACAAAATTTTCTACATTGAACGGATAACACGGAGAAAAAATCGGAAGACACAATTATTAGCAAACAGAAAGTAGAATTGATATAGGCTATATAAGACATATATCACTCAATGGACGTCATGTTTATTATATGCGATAAGTGAATAAGTGGCAATAATCTTAATGTTAACAATTCTTTTTCTTCAAGATTTTATTATTATTATTATTATTATTATTATTATTATTATTATTATTATTATTATTATTATTATTATTATTATTATTATTATTATTATTATTATTAACTTTAACATGTTTGATCACATGTTTAACACATTGCTCTGAGTTTCAGTACGGTATTTTTCAGTTTGGGAAAGGTAAAACACTAAGAGTGTACATATTTTTAAAAACAGTAGATTAGATTGAGTGGTTTGTCATTTAACGGAATGTTTGATGCAAGATATTTTCTTCGTTTATTTAACTGTGCTAATTTTGTAATCTTTTTAAATGAACAGTCCATACGAACACCCAGAAATTTTTCGTAGGAGGGGTCGAATACTACAAGCCTCTACGCCTACGTAGTATTGAACGGGTATTAGTCTACACCCGGAAAGACAATAAGTAATTGTAAAATACTTCCATCTATACTTTCAGGAAAAAAATATAGAACAAGGTTGTTTTTATACGAGAAAGAGCACAGATAATATGTAAGATCAAATTTTCATGTTAACATAAATCATTTCCCTGTTGAACAAATATAGTTTTATTGAAAATGAGTAAAAATGTATGTTGAGTTAGGAAGTTTTTTTTTTTTTTTTTTTTTTTTTTAAGCCAGTGGACCCACTCTTGTGGGTGTGCCCCTAGAGCAATTCTTAAAAAAATGCAAATCAAGATAATTCAGATCTACTGTTTTAAAAACACAAAATATGTTAAAAATTAAAATATACTAGACTATATTATATTTTGGTTAGCAGATGATACGGGGCTTTGTTGCAGAATCTGAAGAAAAGATCAATAACATGTTGGAAAACGTGAACAATATGGCATGAAAATAAATGTTAGAAAGACAAAAGCCATGGTGATTGAAACGAAGGGATCAGTGTCAAATATAGAAGTAAGGGGAGAAAATAGAAGAAGTGACTAGTTTTCGATACCGGGCTAGCATTGTGAAGTTAGAGTGAACGTTAGATAAAAGCAAGGATAGGGATGGCGAAGGTGGCCTTTAGAAGGAAGAAAATATTTTGTGAGATCTTGAATAAAGAGTTGAGAAAAAGGCTCATAAAATGCTTCATGTGAAGTATTGTGTTTTATGGGTCAGAAATATGGACATTACGCAAAAATTAAAAACGACTGGAAGCTTTCGAAATGTGGGTGTGGAGAAGAATGAAGAGAATTAGAATCCGTCACATAAAATAGCACCACTTTGAGAAAACTATTATATTTCTAATATTAGCACTATTCTTGTTCTTCTAATAGTACCTATTGCTTATGTATTGCTACTGCAGTACACAAATGAACATTAAAATAAAAATCTAAGCTTTATAAATTAAGTTATCTTATAATCCACAAATTCAATGCAACGCATATCAGGAAACACCTACGATTGTTCTCAGTGGTGCTATTTCTTGTGCTTGACTGTAGCTGGGTCGAGCGGAAAACTCATGAGGGAGTGTTGGAAATGGTGAAAGAGGAAAGAATAATGTTAGATATTATTGAGAAGAGGGAGAGAAACTGAGTTGAGTTGAGTTTGAGTTTAACGTCCCGTTCAGCAGCGAGGCTATATGAGACGTGGACCTACTGATTAACGTGGAATCCGAACCACATGAGCTCCCGCCAGGAATCGAACCCGGGTCTCCCACGCCAAAGGCGCGTACGCTAACCGCTTAGCCACGGAGGAGCTCGGGAGAGAAACTGATTGGGACACTGGCTAAAAAGGAACTGTATCATGAGGGATGTTTTAGAGGGAATAGTAGCAGGAAAGAGAGGGAGGGGGTGAAGAAGATTACAATTAATGGACTATATTAAAACATAGAAATCGTACGTGAAGACGAAGAGATTAGCGGAAGACCGTGGAGTATGGAAGCTTTTCAGTTGCAGGAAGTGACATGCCAATAATGACAGAATACCTATGATGATGATGATATTATATTTTAAACTACATTTAGAGTTTTTTATGCGCACTCTTTATTAGGGTTTACCACGAGACAAGAAATTGTCTCGTCTCGAAAATGTGAGAAGGGTCAAGACGAGGAGTATTTTCAAACTATACTCCTAGTTGTGATGCGTGATGTACGTATATATCTAAATGCTCTATCTAATTCACTCGTAACAGTGTCCGCTATAATTGAAATGTTTGGTGTTTACACTCACTATTCACCCATCGTATTTACGTTATGGCAATTTCTGGATTCTCTTTTCTCCAGCTAAGTTAATATGAAATTACCAGACTGCCCAAAATATAACAAAATGCAGAATTCAAAATACAATCAGTACCGATGAGATGACGTAACCATTTGAGGAAATTAGAAAAGAACGACCAGACAAGAATTGCATGTGCTGCTGCTGTTGGTATAATGTAAATATGCAGAATTATCTGGGCAACGAATTCCGCATATGAAGTCAACGACGGTCACAAGAAAAAAAATAAACAAGTAGCAGTGTCACTTGTACATCACGTGAAGAAGTTTGGTTTGCATCACGTGATATTTTCTTTAATATTGAAACCGGGAATGGTAGTAAATTTCTGCCACTTCCGGTTTTAGTAGACAGATTAGAGGAGATGTAATATACTCTTAAGACGCTTAGTTGATTGCGAAATTCCACTTCTATTACTGTTTTAACCCTATAGCTGTCAATGTTAAAACCGGAAGTAATTAATTTCTGCCACTTCCGGTTCGAATACAAGGTTAAGAGAGAAGGTGGTATGTATTCTTAGAACGTTAAATCTATTCGATTCAGTATCTCTTATCGTTTTTGCTTTGCTCTTTGTAGATTAATATTGAAACCGGTAGCTGTAGTGAATTTCTATTATTTCCGGTTTAAATAGACAATCAAGGATGGAGATGATTACAACAGCTTCTCGCTATCTATGACCATTTTTGCTCTATAATGATTAGTGCCAAAACCGGAAATGATTGCTGTCTACCACTTCCGGTTTGAATATCACCTTCATCAATGAACTCAGTTTTGACTCTGTACATCTTGGTCAAATTTGATGGTCACCCATCAAAAAGTTTCTGAAAATTTTTGTCTTCCTGTTCTGGACAGAGGTATAAATAGGAGTTCCGCTTACTTGCTTACTTGGTCCTTTTCTTCCGTCAGGTGTAGAGGTTTTAGAGGTTTTGTATAGAGCTTTCAACTTGGGATGATCTTTGCAAGGACTTTTGCATCATTTATCCCTTATTCTCTTCCCTTCAGAATTTTTCCTACCATTTCTTCAAATGTTTGCTTGGGTCTTCTTTTGGTTTCTTTCCATCTGGTCTAGCCTGCTAAACATTTCTCGCATCCTCACCTTTCCCATATGGTAAGACATGTTGGAACCATCATAGTTGTGTCATTGTTATTTTAAATACTACTTTTAGTCCTTTTCCTGTCTCCTTTTGTCTTCCTTCTATTTTTCTTAAAATTTCATTTCTCTTGCTTGTAGCTCACTGTGATAATTGGTTGCCAGCGGCTCACATCCATATGTTAAAGTTGGTGTGTAAGTTGTTTTGTACAGTTGACTTTGTTGTAAATCCTGTAGTTTTTGGACTTAACGTACAGCAAACGTATAACTGAAAACGCATGTTTTATAATACTTTCTGTAAAAGTGGTCCATCTGTATGTACTTTCTGTATGAAACAATATAGGCGGTCAGGATCTCGGCTGAGGCTGAGGAATGTGACAAGTATATGCCTGTGATATACGGAAAAGTGTTAGATGTCAGACATCCTGCAACGGCATAATGTAACATCTAAGGGCAGTGACTATGTAGCATACGGATAACATATGCTCCGTACCGATTTCTGTAGTAAGCAATAGGATTAGGTATATTTGTACAATATGCCTCTGTCCGGAGAAAGGATTTTTCTCAGTGTACCCATTTTATTGTATGGTTTTGTGCTTCTCTATTTAATACAATAGCTTTTGTTTTATTTACGTTTATTTTCATACTTCTTTTTTCTACTTCATTCTTCCATATATTTACATTGTGTTGTACCTCCACCATGGTACATCCTTTTCCGTTTTAGCCACTAGGGCCAAATCTGCATATGCCAATTCTGATATCTGTATCTATTTCGTGCTGCAGTTTCTTACAGTAATGGGTTTTGTCGCTTATAAAGGAGTTTTACTAAACGAAACACTTCACAGAATACTCGTTCACTTGTTTAGAACCCTATGCCTTATGCTCAATCCAACCATACAAGAGCAGATGCTTAAAGGTATCATGGTGTTACTTAAAAAATAATAATAATAATAACGAAAGTTCTCCTTTACAGAGGAGAATATTAAGTTAGACGTTAATATTTGATCCCATATTAAAAAGTCCACATGCATAGCAGAAAACCGAGGTAAGAAATGCACACATGACATACCTTATGCAAAGTTACTATTTTATTATAAGCATATCTTTTCGGATATAGAAGTAGCGTTTGATTACATACAATTTGTTCTTTTGTTGTTGTTTTTTCCCAAACACGTCTATTCAAGAAATCTTACATAAAACAGCACTCTTAACAGCATATCTTTTGATCGTATGCAGAACATCGGCAGAATATTTTCCAAAGTGAGGCAAAAAATTGACATACAAACGCAATCGCGAATACATACACCCACATTGAAACACGTGTGCACATAATACATCATATAAAACAACAGTTATTAATGCATATATCCTTTTTAAATCCAGTAAATAAACTATAGTATTTCATATAAATATAATAAGTACTATAGTATGTGAGTAAGCCAATTAGTATGATTTGACATGTAGAGAAATATATTGCTAAGAACTGAACACTTTTCGAAAATCCGTGGGGAGGGTGGATGACTGCCCTCCTTGATCCCCAGCTGTGGGCGGCCATGATCTATGACATCACATAGCTTCAAGGAAATTAGTTCAAAACCGTGGTGCTTACATAGATATTTTCAGACATATAATAAGCGATTTTGTCGCTGTGCCTTCAAAAATAGCAATGTATAAAATTCAAAAATTTATAGAAGCAAAAAACAAACGAATGCATTGTTTGTTAGATCACAGGGAGAAAATTAGATATGTGGTGCTTCTGAGCGCTCATTATTGTTACAATTTTAATATTCTATAAGCTCAGCTATGTATCGTTGAGAATACTTAGCGGAAAATGATAGGACCATTTAACAGCGGCATCACATAGTGGGTTTTGTTTTATGGCGTATTTACTCCTTAAATGAACGATATCACACAAGAATCTTTGTAGGTATAAGCTCTACACCAAACTGCTTTTATATCTTAAAAAATCACATTTTGAGCAAAACTTCACATAGTGGTTTTTGAAAGCGTAGCGACTGTTTGTTGAAGTTTAATATCCCTAATAAGTTCTGAGACGTGAACTGCAGTTTAGGGTGGAATAAGAACTACGTATGCGTTCAAATTTCTTTAGCGGTTACCCAGCGGGAATCGAACCCGAGACCGCGCGCAACAAAGGCATACTAGACCTGCAAGAAAGGCACGGAATACCACGTTGTTACTGATAAGAACGTAAATTAATTCAAAGAGTACTTCTTTTCTTTCATTTAACTTAAAACACACAAGTATTTCTAACTCCTCCAAACCAAAATGGAATATAGTTCAGATGAAATGTATATGCCTGCATGAGAATAAAATTTAAAATACTTCGCTATACACAAAATATAGAACTATTAAAAATAAAACTTTACTTATAAACAGAAGCAAAGCTTCAGCTTAGGAAAAGTAAACTATTCTTACCCAAAATATTCTTTTAAGAACAAAGGGAAAACTTTCCTTTACGTAAAACAAATGCAAAATGTACATTTTATTGATTGATTTTTTACGTATCTTTAACCTGACATCTAACGAACTTAGTGTCAGCTTCTCCCAGGATACTCTGAATTGTTCAACTTTCCGGGAAATCTGTGGACGATATGCATGAATCTTTTATTTCATAACTCACAGCAGGCAAGCAGTAGTGTAATTTCAGATTTTGTCAAAGAGGCAAGATTGTCCACGACATAATAGTTTCAAGTTTTCCACTCGTACACAGGATGGAGCAATTGCCCCCTTACGCTCTCCACAAATGAAGCTTCTATATAGACAAGGTAAGCCGACATTTTCATCACTACACTGGATTTAATTCGTAGAATAATTACTATCAACGTTTCTCGTTTGCTGGCTTCTGTTGAAGAGTGAAGCAACTCGAATATTAAGTGAACACTCTCGAAATAAAATATTATGCCCATGGCTGCCCCAGGGTCTCCCAGGAAGACAAGGGGAAATTACCCTCCTCTGAAGTTTTCGAAGTAAGAGCTGTTCTGGAAATACATGTCAAAAATATTGAATTTTTTTACTCGATATTTAATATACTTATTGTATATGTTAGATATATAGTATATACCTATTAGTGGCGTATTTAGGAAGGCTTCCGGTCTTAAGCGTCCCGAAATCTTTTTAACTATATTAAAGTAAATGAAATATCTTGCAGAATTTTCACATTTTCTGGACGAAAGTTAGTAAAGTCCCCCCCCCCCGAAAAAATCGTAAATACACCATTGGTACCTCCTTATTGTGTAGTTCAATAAAGTTATGTAACGTGTGTAAATAAAGTGCACATGTGCATCGAACCCTGTGTGTGTATTTGCAACTGTACTTGTGTCTTGGTCTTTTGCTCCCACCCTTGGAAAATAATTCCGGTATTCCTGGTTATATCATTGGGAGGTGCTGCATTCTATAATTTGGTGTTTGAAATTACAATCTATTGTCAAACAGAACAATAGAAATTTCACTCATATAAAAAGCTGATATATACACTACATCATAAAATACGTAATCACAGGGGAAACAAATCCCCGTAGTTTTAAATACTTCCCCTAGATTACCTGAGCATAGGAAAAGCAATATACCTGCTTCTAAATTTACGAACCCCTTCTCCTGGGTTCGGTTTTCGTATTATTCTTTGTCTATACGTACTTTTCACAAAGGAGGTGAAGGTACGTAAAGATCGGCCTTTTTCCGCCTATGATAATCATAAAAAGTAAAAATGTTCATAAAAGCCAGTATATGATTGAATATGAAGATCAAGAATTAAACGATACATCTCTGTAAGATGCATAGATATAAAAAATATTGTATTTGTGTATCAAGTCAAGTAAAGAGCTCCGCAAATAAAGCATGGTTGTTGATATTCTGCCAGTTTAGATGTTCTTTTTCCTTAACTTGCAACAATAATTTCAGTATGAGGCACTTTATGAACCGCACTACACGAATGCATTTTGATAAGCTTATTATCTTTAGTTTTCACGAAAACAAGAAGTAAGTACATGGCTCGTAAAGCAATCTTTACCGGACTCCTTTCCAGATAACAACTGCTTAAAGTTTGTTGATGGAGGTGCTCCATTCCGTTGCTTTCAAGATATGGACAAGCAAACATCAGATCCCCATCTATTTTTGAAATCATCCTTGTTGGATAGACTATCCGCAGTGCTCTTGAGATTAGCAGGTTAGTTTAATGTTCAGGATGCAAAATGCAAATTTCAAATTAAATTAAATGACTCTTTCTACTCGACAAATTTTAAAATCTTATCTTTGGATTCATATCTTATTTCTAAAGATTTAAAAAATATTTTCTATTTAGAAATATTCATTCACCTTTAAAATACTTCATTTAATTTGATGTAAAATGCTATATTTAGTCCTAGGCTTCACTGCAAAAAAATAGAGAAACTACTTTTAGACACAGTAGGACACTTTACAAATTACCGACACTCTTTGAACACCTCCAGATGACACATATTCATCCCTTACAGATACTGTTTTCCAAGTTATGTCCCAGATGTATTTACAAAATGTTATCACTTTGTTTTCGATCTGTTTGCCGAGAAGAAGTGTTTTAAATATGTTTTACTAGATGCTGTTTTTGGAGAACGAACGTTTTGGACACGCAAAGCACACTTTATAAATACTATTTAATCAATTTCCTCCAAGATCTATACTAAAAGTGTTTAAATGGGGTTTTTATTTTTTTTACAGTGCTGGTAAAACTAAACTTGTTACGGTGTTTGTTTACCAAAAAGCAGAAAAAAACTCTTCGTATTCACAGCAAAATAAATAAATACAGAAACTACTTTTAGACACTCTAGGACACTCTACACATTACCAACACTCTTTGAACACCTCCAAATAACATATATTTACCCTTTATAGATACTGTGCTGTCATAGTATGTCCCAGATGTATGTACAAAATGTGTAAAATGTACGTCCTCATCACTTTGTTTTCGAACTGTTTGCCGAATAGAAGTGTTTTGAATATGTCATACTAAATATTGTTTTTGGAGAACATATGCTTTTGGGCACGGGAAGCACACTTTATAAACATATTCATCAACCTCGTACATTTGTACTAAAAGTGTTAAATTGTGTTGTATTTTTTCACAGTGCTGGTAAAATTAAGCTTGTTACGGAGTTTGTTTACCAAAAAGCAGAAAAAAAAATCTTCGCATGGTATAGACTCTAACACTGCCACTTATTAATTCAATATTAGGCCTAGTACAAGAGCTTAAAATTGAAATAAGATATGAAGTTCTCAACTTAATGTCTGGCACGTTTACTCTCAACGGCAAAGGAGATGAATGGTCAACCAGAGAGAGAATATATGGAGCCAAAAAAGCAAAATAGTATACACAGGGTCTGTGAGCTCCTACTTATTTCAGTAATTTCCAATAGTTTCCGAATTGCAATCGCTTTAGGGAAATGAAAAGTCACGAATGCATAACGCCTTATCATAAGTGTTAACCCATAACAATAATCTGTTGTAACTACTACAGTATTAACACAACAAAATGCTGTTTTAACACTGCACACTCTGATTGTCTGAAAGGGCTAATTTAAAATTTGAGGTTCAAGAAATTAAAAAAGAAATAATTCTTCATGATTTCTGTTTTCTTTATTATCCACCATTTTTTGGCGGAATGAATATTACATAAAACACATATCCTTATTTCGCCTGAAATGTGGGACACAAATCATCATTAAACCATCATTAATCTATCATTAACTGTATGAGATAATTGATTAGGCCGAATGAGGATTAGGGCAAACCATTCAACATGAAACAGTAATGTCTCGAGTAAACGCAAATTCTTCCATATTTCAGCTGAACAATGTCGGTTTCCATCACGAAAATATGATGGTTTATTTAAATATCTTTAAGATGTTGACTTTACGAGCATACCTCACAACAAAATCTATCCTTGTATCTGACTCTTTTTCAGATTTCTTGTTGTTATTGAATGAACACGTAGTTAATAATAGTAATTATTATTTCTGTACCATTTACAGCCTAATGGTAAAATTACAGTACTTTATCAGACAAAAATAAACACATATCGCATACAATATACATATGTCATCGTTTTAAACAATTATTCCTTGACAAATTCATATCAAATATTTTTAAGTCTCAAAATAGATATATTGTCAAGGCAACTAATGTTGACCTATTTCTCATATTATATATTGGCACACTTATACCTGTATTATGTAGTCTGTATTCACTATGATTCCTATTTCTGAATAAAATACTTTTCAATAAGTTTTGTCCTTTCATTTAATGCCTGTATAATAATAATAATAATAATAATAATAATAATAATAATAATAATAATAATAATAATAATAATAATAATAATAATAATAATAGATTTACCGTGGTGTGGTCGGTGAGACAAACTAGACAGTGTGAATTCGATCCCCGCTCGAGGCGGGAAGTATTTTCTTGTTCCAATGTTGCTCTGGGGTTCACATAGTCTCTATAAAATGAGTATACCTGGAAAAACTTGAAAGGTAAAGCGCGGTTCTGACTACATCATTTGGGGAGCGCAGTGTGTCAGTGGTCGAGCGTTTACCTCTGGTGCGTGGAGTCCCTGGTTAGGTCCCCGGCCGATCAGCTTGTGGTGGACAACATCGTATGCTGGGTTTTCTCGGGGTACTCTCGTTTCCTCCCAATATCCTCATTCCACCCATTCTTCCATCATTTGCCTTAATTGTCGTCTCCCTCAGCCTAAAGGACATAATTTTAAGACGTTAAGTTGAAAGAAAGACTACACCACTTTTTGTATGTGCCTAGGTCTTAGAAAATGTGGAGTTTTATATCCACTCATATATTAGACCTCCTCCTATGGCCCATCCAAATGTACTACTAGTAGTAGTAGCAGTAATGAGTTTCAGTTTATGTGTTCGTGTTTTGTGTTCTTATGTAACACCGAGCTTATGAAGGACAGGATCTAGTAGTAACGTGGACTTCGAACCAGGGTTCGGGTCTGATGTACTTGGCATATCCACGTAACATAAGTTGTTCCTACTACGCTAGCTCATCTTCAAATGAGCTGGATTTTAGGACCATGCTATCGGTGTCGTTAGTAGTAGTTGTTCTTTTACTACTAGTAATAGTACAAGTAGTATTACTACTATAGTGATAGTAAAACCAAAATTCTTTCTCGATAAAGTTCAAACTTACATTGTTTGACAATGAGAAGATCTGTGAGGATGGTCCAGGGTTCAGACGTTGACAGCAGATATGAACTCTACAAACGTAACTTCTGAACATCGTACAAAATTAAGAACTTTCAAATTCACATATGTGCAAATAATTACATTACACAAACTATTTTTTCCCGATTTCTAAGCACAAAATGTTCATACTGAGTAAGTTGAATTTTTCAATCATGGTAGTATTATGCTAACTCACAAAAAATAATCGTAATGACATCATTGTAATTATCTTTACTTCTATCTTTCCGTTTCTTCGTCGGTATGCATATAAATATGGCAACCTTGTAATATCGGCACACACCAAAGAGGGTCCCCCTACTGAGAAGTACGAAGTCCAAGAATACCTTCACGTCACGAGATCAGAGAAGTAGTTGCAGAACAAACGCCATGATGGGGCAAATATACCACGCTGCTCTCACACGTTCTCCACACAGCAGGTTAACATTATATAAAGAAAAGGTCCCCTCCTCAATAGAATGCAAAATAAACAAAAGTCCGTGCCTGTCCTTTATTATCATGGGTGGCGAAAAATCGTGTGATTATTTATTATCTATATTCGTGGGGAAACACAAATCAGAACTTATATTATGATTTCAAGTTGTAAAAATGTGTAGTCTGTATATACTGCATGGACACATGTGGGCTGAGTTTGGCTTAAATCTTTCATGGTGGCCAAACGTACGTTCAAACAATGACAAGGAACTCACATGTTTTAATATTAAGAAACAAATTTTAAAAAAGTCCGAATATTCATTTTATGTACATAACTAACCATTTTATCTAGTGGTATTCCATACTTGTATGAATAACTTTTCTTTCCAGAAGTACTACAAAAGTAGAAAAAATGAAATTAAATCTTTAACTTTTACGTTCCACAGTTATGCCGGCTAGGCTCAAGGAGACGGTAGTGATGAGAAATAAATGAAATGGTGGAATGAAAACAGTGGGAGGAAACGTGAGAACCCCGAGAAAAACCAGACACACAGTGTTTGTCCACCACAAAGTTTACTTGGCGGAGCTGGGATCTAACCAAGGACCGCATACACCAGGAGTGAACGCTCTGCCACTGAGCCACCGCGGCCACTACAAAAGTAGAGTTCACTTCATCTATACTCTTCTATACTAGGATATAAAAGAACGAGAAAAAAAAAAATATATATATATACAGGGTGGTAGGTAACTCCACCGACATACTTTGGGAGGCGGTTCTTTATACGAAATAAAAGGAAAAAGTTCTAATAAAGATGGGCCGAAAAATGCCTCCTTTCAGAGTTATGATCCATTGAAAATTCGAAAAATCATTTTTTTCAAAACTCCCTAACTTAGAAACTATAGGACCTATCCCAAGCGGTTTAAGGAATTACACAGGAACTAGTATGTTCTCTATCTAAATATCCATGTTTTACCGTCTTCTGTTATCAGTGAAAGGAACTGTGAAAAGGAAGTTGAAGTATAGGGATACTCCTTCAAGTACTAATGGTGCGCTTGTTTCGCTGGTACCGGTGAATTCTGAAACAATGACATTTAGATAGAGCGTATACCAGTTCCTGTGTAATTCCTTAAACCGCTTGGGATAGGCCCTATAGTTTCTAAGCCAGGATGTTTTGAAACGTGATATTTCGAATTTTCGGTAGTTCGTAACTCTGAAAGGAGACGTTTTTTGACCCATGTTTATAAGAACTTTTTTCTTTCATTTCGTATAAGGAACCGCCTCCCAAAGTTTGTCGGTGGAGTTACCTACCACCCTATATATATATATATATATATATATATATATATATATATATATATATATATATATATATATATATATATATATATATAGAGAGAGAGAGAGAGAGAGAGAGAGAGAGAGAGAGAGAGAGAGAGAGAGAGAGAATGATCTATATGAAATAAAACGGAAATTAGAGACAAATTATGTAGTACAAAAACTGTATTGCACATGTAAACGGCACTACAGACATTAGGATTTAGGTTATGATATGTTCGAAATGTCTGCCATCTCTGGCAATGATGTGGAGCAGACGAACAGCAAAATTTTGCATGACCCTCTGAAGTGTCAGAACATCGATGCTGTCGATGACCTCCTGAATGGCAGTTTGCAGCTCGGTAATGTTTTTGGGGTTATTGCTGTACATCTTGTCCTTATCATAGTCCCACGAAGATAATGGGTTCAGATCCGGGGAATATGGCGGCCAAGTGAGTCCCCTTCCAGTGGCTTCTGGGTACCCCAGAGCCAGAATGCGGTCCCCAAAATACTCCTTCAGGACTTCAAACACTCTCATGGTCCGATGGAGTCTAGCTCTGTCTTATATGAACCACATCTTGTCGAAATCAGGATCACTTTGGAAAATGGGTATGAAATCACGTATCGTGCAGTAGTCATTGTACCGTCAAGGAATATCACACTGAATATTCCATGGCTGGACATTGCACACCACACCGTCACCCGTTCAAGGTGGAGAGACTTCTCCATTGCGAAATGCGGATTCTCAGTCCCCCAAATGCACCAATTTTGCTTATTGACGAACCCATCCAAATGAAAGTGGGCTTCGTCGCTAAAACAAACCATATTCTATTCACATCAAATTCCTGGTCGTCAATTCTCTGGACAATAGTGTTAGAGAAAAACAACCGCTCTTCCATGGCCACGGGGCTTAATGGCTGATGGGTTTGAATTTTTTATGGGAAGATATGCAGGTCGTCAACAACAATTTGTCGCAGGGTCGTCTACAACAATTGATTCCCACCTGTTGTGCAGCTCGTCTGATTGATGTCTGTGGTCTGGTTTGAAACACAGCGCGTGTCTTGGTGATGTTTTCAGGCGTTTTCACACTTGTTTTTACAAGTGCTACGCTCCTGCACGCTGTACCGTGACATTTTTACTTGCAAATGGTCGATATCACAACGTTGCGTGCGCATGTACATACGAATTCCCATTATGCCCTGTGGTCTTCCCATCAGTTTCGACGTCATCACGCTAACCGTTCAGAAATTATGACCGTTTTATTTCGTATAATTCATTAATTGTCACACTATATATACAGGGTGTAACATAAATGCATGGCCAAAAGTGACGAGGTGATTGCGAACATCCAAATAAGTAAATATGTTCCTATAAACGTGAGTCCGATGCCACTTCGTTTCTGAGTTACAGAGTATTCAAATGTCAAGTCCCTCACTATGGGAAAGGGGACGGAAATGTTCAATATTACAGGAATATACCCGTGCAAATACATTTATACTAACAGAGAATGAAACTAATCAACATTTGAGGTTATTGGATTGCCAGTGTTGCCAACCTGGTACAAGGTGTTACGTTTTCAAAAAGCACTAGACATCCACACGTTAGCATATGATTGCTGACATCAAAACATTCCTAAACATGGGATAGATTCCGCTTCGTTTTCGAAAGACAAGGCGTCCAAATGTGGAGTTAAACATATTGGCATCTTACTCTTCAATATGAAATTGTTCCTTCTAAATGCACCCCAGCCTAGCGTAATGTAAGTGTTAACTTCTTTTCTAATATTGCCGCCTGTAAATACCTTCTAACACAGATAGACGCAGACAGTGAAGTAACTAAGAGGTGGCGAACGGAGGTTGTGCTCTGGGCGCCCGATTGGGGACGCAAAACTGGGCAAATATTTATTTTCACTAGAAGGCCAGAAAATTAGTTCAGCAAACTAAAGGTAATAAAAAAATACCTCAGAAACTTAACAGGATAACAACGACTCACCAACCTTAGGATCATATCCACAGAACATAAGTTAGCTGTAAAGCCATCATTTGAGGACATCGCAAAAACCTTTGTAGGCAAAGGAGCCCGCAAAGTTAAATTTTAGTTCCAGCTTTTTGTGTTTTTTATTTAACTTAACATCTATTTAAGAGATTTGCAAAACGTTCGAGTAGAATACTAGAGACAACAGCTTGACTGTTTGTCAATTAAATATTCTATTCTAAACCAACAGACTGTTGATTCCTATAGGAACATCCTGATATATATTTATTTTTTAAAAAAATGTGATTTGTAGTTATTATAATAAGGCTATATGAATATGTTAAGTATGCTACAGACGTGTTCAAATTATTAGACTCACACTCGAAAAATGCAAAATTGATGTAGGAGTCCTAATTTCAGAGGTCTAGAAAATTTAATTTAATGGTTAAATCACCAATATAGGATCCTTCATTTGTTTACTGTACAGTTGAAGTGGTGATATCAGTGGGGGATTCTGAAAGTGGTGTTTCAGTTCTAGATAGCTATTGTGGTTGCTGTCGTATGAAGTTAACGACGTTCAAAGCGTTCAACAGTTCGAATGGGCCAGTTTAAAATAATCGTGACTGTATCAATCACGATTGGTGTATCAATCTTTTAATCTGTGTAGTCCTGTAATTGCAGCATAATGAAAAAAACAAAAGACCTTTCTCCGTGTAAAATGGAAGCTAACAAAATACTTCTGCTGGAAGGAAGATATACACGGCGACACATTGCTAGTAGAGTTGGGATAGAACAAAAATCTGTGAGTAGAATGTCTGTTGAAATGAACAAGAGCCAAAATAGCGTTGGGAAGTGTGGGCGAAAACCAAGGCTATCGCTAAGAGGTATCAGAAAACTAAAAAGATTGGCCCTGGGAAACAGAAGTGCAACTTCTAATAGACTTAAGCATAAAAATGGCTGAGTATGGCGTCTGACATTTGGCCTGAAAGTGTTCGAAGGATTCTTTGTGACTAGGGAATAAAAGCACACGATCAAGAAAGAAAACAAAAATTAGAGTCTACTCGAATCATGGCAAAGAAGCGCCTCAAATGGGCACGAGGTCTAGAATATTGGACTGCTGACGATTGGAGAATAGTCTGTTTCAATGATGAATCATGCATCTTTGTGTCTGATGAATGTTCACAGTATGTGCGACGTTGACCTGGGAGGAATTCAAGTTGGAATATCTTTAATAAACCATGAAGTATCCTACTTCAGTCATGGTCTTCGGGCCAGGAAGGCTGTATATAGTAGAGAGGACGATGAAGCACGACCAATATCTACTTACAAGTTCTTCAAGAAGAACTGCTTTCTTAGACTGCACACTGGTTTGATGACGTACAATTCATCTTTATGCATGATGGAGCCCCATGCCACTGGGCCAAAGCTGTGACAAAATTCTTCGAGGACAACGAAATTGGTGTTCTTTCGTGGTTAGGCACTAGTCCTGATATGAACCCAATTGAAAACTTTTGGAGCTTCATGAAAGAAAAGCTAGAGAAGAAGTGCATTAGAACCAAACTTCAATTGATGAAGGAGATCAACGATTTGTGGTATCAAGATGCTGAATTGAAGGCAAAATTGAATTGAATTGAACTCGTACATAGGATGCCACAAAGGATAAAAGACTTAATAAAGAATACGGAATTTCATAAGAAATATATATTACTCTTTGTGTGAGAGATAATTTTCTTGTAAGTATTCCATTTCATTTTTTTTTCAATTTGGATATACACACTGTAGAGTATATTTGAATGTTACGTACGCAATTGTGTTATTGATATCGAAAAACATATACCACACCCACTAGAAATTAGGACAGAGTTACAAAGTAGTAATTTGGACTAAGTTCGAACGTATTTTCTCAAGTAGTATTGTAAGAACAGTAAAATATTCAGAAACTGAATGTTGAGTCTCATAATTTGAAAATGTCTGTACTTTCATATTATTTGACAATCAGTTGTTAATACTAAGTAGTTTGGTGTTTTATCTTGTACTAAAAATTAAATTATGTACTGAAATTTTGAAATTATACTACCTGGAGAGAAAATGGAGTAGGAGAATGCCAATATCAGGCATAGTCGGGGAGCGTTTTGGTTTGGTTGGTCAGGGGGAGGGGGCTAAGGTGAGTTCATGCCCCGGACGAAAACTAGCCCAGCTGCGTCGCCATAGGTATTCATTTCTTCTAATTTGACTTACTTTCGACTTCAATCCCTTTCTTACGAAGTTGTTAAAAAAATCACTTTTTTAATCTTTACCATATTCTAAACATGACCTCCTTGCTATTCAATACAACTAAATTTCATTTATTAACGTTGAATTACAATTCTTAATTATCTGTTACAGTATAGTCATTTATTTCGAATCGTTACTTTGCACTTTATAGAAAAATATGTATATACATTATTATTATTATTATTATTATTATTATTATTATTATTATTATTATTATTATTATTATTATTATTATTATTATTATTATTATTATTATTTTGCTTTGTCCTATGAAAAAGCAAAATTCGTCTCTTAGAAATACTGCAATTATTGTTAAATATTATAAAGTGAAACATAGCGGAATAAACCAAAATTTGATTTCCTAATAAAACACAAGCGAAAAGTAATTAATCTTTAGAACTCCGGCAAATATTGTTTTTCTTTTCTTTTGATTTCTCTTGAACTTCCTGTTTCGATGTTAAGGAAGAGTGCGCCAAAATGAGAAAGAATAATAAAGAAATTGAAAAAAAAAGAAAGAAACATATTTAAAATAAGGAGAGCAAAGAAAGAAAGAAAAGGAAAGGAGAAGAAGTTTATCAGAAGTTTCAATTAAAGAAATGTTGAAGAGAAAACTGCAGAAATGAGTTAATAATATTTTAATAGGCAGTGGCGGTAGCTTTATACCTCAAACGGTGAGCTTAAACCCAATGGGTTAATTAAGAGGCAGGCAGAGAAAAGACACACAGACCACTAAGGGAACAGAAAGAACAGAGAAAAGACACTCCATAATTATATCTGTATATTTAGCTTTTTTTTAAAAAAAAAAGAAGAGGAAGAAGAAGAAAAAGAAGAAGAAGAAGAATCAAAGGAAAAATTTTCATCTTCTTTCTATCAAGTATATAATACATTTGAGCAAAAAGAACTTTCCTTACCAATTAACAAGGGGAAGTACTTCGAGTAATAAAACATCATCCAGCGTATATTTCTTGGTTGCCCTAAAGAAAAGATTTTTTTTTTAAAAAAGTCTTTAATTATAATGAATTTTATTGTATTATAAATACAATATTATCTTATACGTCTAATGCAAAAATTTCATTGGAATACGTCATTTTCCGCTTTACTGATTTTGAGATTGTAGCTGTTAGGATGTCTCAATACGTTCATAGCTTCCATTTTCAACATTAATGTCGTCCATGAGACGAGAAATTTCTCGATTCTTAAGTCGAAAACGAAACTAGAGTCGAGACGAGAAATATCTTTTTAAATACGAGACGAGACGAAAACATTAAAATTTTAGTCTCGTTTTCGAAACGAGGATATCGTGAGCACCCCTATCTGCCCAAGTTTTAAACACTTTTAGTGTTACATGACTCAAAGTATAAAAGCTATATGTTGATGAAGTTAGGGATGCGCACGAGCCAAGATTTGAGACTGTCTCGTCTCGAAAATGCGCTGTAAAAGTGATGTCTCGACTCGAAAAATATATATTTTTTCTATTGGAAGAGCTGTGTCTCGACTCGAATTTTTTCAGGAAAATTCTGTCTCGACTCGACTCGAGCGCATCCCTAGATGAAGTAATTCTAGGAACACGGAGAACATTTGTCAATGTTTACAGGCATGCAATCATTACACAATACACTAAAATAATACATATGGTGTGAGCTCCTTCGTGGCTAAGCGATTAGTGTAGGCGCCTTTGGCGTGGGAGAATCAGGTTCGATTCCCAGCGGGAGCTCATGTGGTTCGGATCCCACATTAAGCTGTAAGTCCACGTATCATATACATAGTCTTGAAAGGGATACTAAAATGAAATGAAGTACAAATGTATGAGTAGTACACTACCAAGGGCGCCCATCAGGGGGGCAAGGTGGGGCGCTCGCCCCCTCTAGAGGAAATTGTACTTCGGAAGATTGAAAACCCAATAGGTTTTTTTAGAATAGTTTACCGCAAAATTTCAGACTACATTTGAAATGCCGCTTATACTTGCCCCCTCCTGGAAACCTCAACATGGGCGCCCTTGTACACTACTATGATTTTTCAGAATTTTCCAAAAATAAATGCAGGTATCCATACAAAATCCAATTCGTTGGACTTGTTCTGTAAAATAAACATCATTGTTCATATAAATAAATTGGAACATATGGTCCAGTTTCCACTGAGACAAATATGTTGAGTGTGTTTGCCAACTCTCAATTTTGATAAGAGCTTCACAAATTCCAGGTATTTGTTTGATTAATTCATCCAACTTTTGCGAAGCTGTGCGACTCCAGTAGCTCCAGTAGCGTTCCAAAGACCTTAAGTATTCGTTGGCGTCTATTTACGGAATGTCCTGTCAAGTTCTGGCGTACAAGAGCTCGATGGGTAACAAATCCGGTGACTGTAGCGGCTATTCCATTTGTTGGTGATATAAGGTTCTTCTTTGCATTGTAGATAATTACAGCATAGCTTGGAAGAATGTTTGGAATGATAATCCTGTTGTAGTACAAAATTACTGCCTCAAATCCGTTCTCCTGATGGAATTCCATGCCTCACTTAACAGTTGTGAAAAACGTTTTTATCTATTATTCCATTAATTCGAACTAAACTATCAACTTAATAGTCTGTACAGCATTTCCAAACAGTGACGCTACCTTATTCGTGCCTTGCTGTAAGTATTACATGGTCAGAATGAAAGCGCTCTTTGAGACTATGACGCTTAAACTTCTAGCATTGGTGGGCGAAAAGTTGGAATTCAGATTCGTCTGTCCAGAGTGCCCTCTTTCACTCTTCATCGTTCCTATCTTTATTATTATTATTATTATTATTATTATTATTATTATTATTATTATTATTATTATTATTATTATTATTATTATTATTATTATTATTATTATTATTATTATTTGTCCAGGAGTATCTTCTTGTAATCTTTCCTGCTTGATGGAATGGTTTCTTTACTGTAATCCAATCCCGAAGACCATAGATATGAAAAAGAAGCGCCCCTGTCCTATTTGATACAGAAAGGAAGTGACTCTTCCATAGTTACATTGGTTCTTCTTAAGCGGTTAACATCTACTCCGTTTGCTTGTTTTTCCAGTTACTATCTTTGGATGATCAATGTGTTTCTGTATAACGTTTACAGCACTTTGTGACTATCTTTCAAAAGTTCGACACATTGTTTCGTCCAATCATTAAGCGGTTTTTCGCAGAGAATGACTCTCTTCTTTCAAAAGAACCACCTGAACACATGCCTCAACGACTCTTACATTAGTTGACAATTTCTCTTGCGCATTTTTTTATATAGTTTGATGTGATTTCAGTTTAACGTCCCTTTCATCAGCGAGGCTATATGAAACGTGGACCTACTGATTAACGTGGAATCAGAACCACATGAGCTCCCGCCGGGAATCGAACCCGGGTATTTGCATGTTCTTCATAATGAAAACGGTAAGATCACATGTCACAGATCTGCATAAAATTTTACCCATGTTATAGCATGATTGAATAGCGTATACACAACTGTTCTTTGAAGTAAAGAGACAACTACTGACAAGGGTTCATACTCAAGCAAGTAGGTGTCTTGAACGATGCGTCATCAAACAAAGTGTAACGTTAGTTATCCGTTCATTAGCTATCTGTTTATATTGCCAAGCAGCTTTTCTCAATAAATTTGACTGGATGTCAAGAAGACTATGAATTTTCTTATCCTTATAATGAACAACATTATTTATTTTTAAAAACGAGCCTAATAGGTTTTGTATACACATGGTGTCTTTTATTTGAAAAAATCTAAAAAATCAATAGTATGCACAGATTTTTGACAATTGTCAAAAGTCTGAGCACACCATAGATAGTACATCTCAAAATTATGATTGAATCTTAAACACTAATTTAAGTTCAATTATAATATTGAGCGAAGATGACACACTTACGAATCAAAAATGACATCGAGTTTAACAAAATTATATATTTGAGGGTACACTTTCATATGTAATTTTCGAGAAAATCGAGAAAAGCTAAATTTTAAGGCACTAAAATAATACTATGACGTCTGTTGTCAATAATAATTCAAGTAATCCTTGATTTAAATTAATTTCTTTATGTGTTCTATATATAAAAATATTTCTGTATCAATCGTGTCTATTATTCTTTGTCGTCTCCTAACGGTGACACACACTCTTCTAACAATGACACATACTTCTAACAGTGACATATATATATTCCTAACAGTGACACATATACTCCCAATGGTGACACATACTCCTAACAGTGATACCAGTAACACATATACTCCTGTTAATATTTCTGTATCAATCGTGTCTATTATCCTAACGCTGACACACATTCTCCTAACAGTGACATATATATATATATATATATATATATATATATATATATATATATATATATATATATATATATATATTCCTAACAGTGACACTTATACTCCCAACGGTGACACATATACTTCTAACAGTGACACAGTACTCCTAACAGTGACACATATATTTCCAACGGTGACACATGTTACTAAAAGTGATAGGTCTACATATACTTCTAACAGTGACATAATACTCCTATCGGTGACACATATACTACTAACAGTGACACATACTCCCAACAGTAACTCATACTCCTAACAGTGACACATATACTCCTAACAGTGACACATATACTCCTAACAGTGACACATATACTCCTAACAGTGACACATATACTCCTAACAGTGACAATCGCTCCTAACAATGTTACATATATTCCTAATGGTGACACATATACACTTAACAGTGGACATACTTCTAACACTGGCTAAAAAGTCCTACTGCTTGTACAAATCTGCTTAAAAGTATTAATGAACTACTTTCATTTTTCGTAAAAAGGAAACTTTCTAGCCATGCTCTACACTTTACATTAAACAGGAACATGCATAACGGAAAGGAGTTGTCCTTTCTCAATAATATTTATGCTAAAATCGCTCACGTTTTAACTTAACATTCCGGTCAATCAATCTAAACAATACAATAGTTTCTTTTCTTTTTTTTCTTTTAAACTTAGGAACCAAGATGAAGCTGGGCGTAGAAGTTGTTGTCGACAAACACATGGAGTGGGTGTCGAACACAGACACCCTCAAGTATGAGCTGTCGCCATTGTATGCCAACAGCAGGTGATGCAGCGAAACCTGCTGGTAGATGTCAGAGCAGGAAGACAGGTAGAGCGCTGGACCACCCAGTCCCCCTGTTAGCGGACTTGGCAGGGGTAGACTTAAGATCCTTCCCGAAGCCGTCACTTAAATGTTTTTCTTTCTTTCCTTTTTTTTCTTCTTGAAAACAGATGAACCAAACACAGACGTATATAAGCAAGCTGTTTCTCTTTCTGTCTGGTAAATCCAGAACAATTCTCAAAAGAAAAATTACCATCTTAGTACGTTTCTTTTTCAATGTAAATATATATTAACCAAGGTAGCCATTGGAAAGTCTTTCAGCTAACAAACATCCATTTGAATAGTTAACTTATGCTTGATGAGTTTCTCTACTTCGAATCGAAAGGGGTATGAGAAACGAAACTTTCGCAAGAGCGAAGGACGCCTTTCGTGGAAAGTCCCTAACGTACATACTTTCTATACGTGTTATTCTGAGTTCAATCCATGGTGCACGGTGCGTATTTTAGAAACATCGTATTTATCAGTTCATAACCTACATTAATCAAACTCAAATAACGTCATGGCTAAGGGGGAAAAAAAATGAAGTGTTAAATTATTATCAATGAGAGCTCCTTCGTGGCTAAGCGGTTAGTGTGCGCGCCTTTGGAGTGGAAGACCCGGGTTCGATTCCCAGTGGGAGCTCATATGGTTCTGATTCCATGTTAATCAGTTGGTCCCGCCTCATACAGCCTTGCTGGTGAAAGGGACGTTAAATTCAAAATAAACTCAACAACCTCCTATCAATGAATCAACCAATTGCCACATCATCACTGGAAGAAAGCCATATCTCCCATACAATGTATTATCTTCCTAGTCGCAGTTGTTCAGTGGCAGGGCGCTCACCTCTATTCTGTGAATTTCTTGGTTCGAGCCAGCTTTAAAATTGGTTTAAGCCACGTTAAGGATGTCCCGTTTCAGAATGTATGAAAATTTCATTGATAATAATCCAGGTTTAGAATCTCTTCCGAATTTTGTCCAGTTTAAGGAAGCATGACGAGAGAGAGGGGGAGATAGGTTTAAGTGTGTTTAACGTATAAGCTATGGATGTAAAATTAAAGACCAGATATGAATATTTCTTTTTCTGTACCTTAATAATTCTCGTGCATCGGTAAGAGGATATGCTGTTCTGAAGAAGTGGGGTAGTTCCACCAATATTAATTTCTTTTACAAGTACTTTCTCAGAAGAATATATAATTAGCCTAATATAAATAATAATAATAATAATAATAATAATAATAATAATAATAATAATAATAATAATAATAATAATAATAATCTTTTTTTCACTTTGTGTTTTTTTTACCAACGCATTCACAAAGCAGATTACATTCCATTTATGTTATTTTACTTTCTAAAAACGAATGCTGAAACAGAATAAGATTCCATTGCAATAACGAAAAAACATCCTGAATTTATACCCATTCTGAAGATTAAATTCAAGGACGTGAGGAGCAGAAAAAAGACAGTACCGGAACATTAACCGCCCCCTTAAAATTCAAGAGAGGAAAAATTAATTAGATTCAGGCGAAAATAGTTATTTTATATTACCGTACACTGAGAAAAATTCGTATGTGGAGTACGTAAAAACATAGTTTACATGCGTAAATCCTGTAGTTTTTGGATTTAATGTACAGCAAATGTACATCTGAAAAAGTATATTTTATACATACTCTCCGTGTAAGTGTTTCGAATAAACGTATTCTCCGTACAAACAGAAAAATTGTATATAGGCGGTCAGGATCTCACATACAAATGGACGTATGTAACATACAGCTGACGTATTTATCATACGTATTCACATGTAATACACAGAAGACTGTTAGATGTCAACGGCATGATGTAACATCTAAGCGGTAAAAAGAACAGTATATACGTAGGATACGAATAACGTATGCTCCGTACAGATTTCCGTAGTAAACATAAGGATACCATATTTGAACAATACACCACTGTCCGGATAACGGATTTTTCTCAATGTATAGCTTATTTTCGGGCCAATATGGTAGCAAATAAATATTAATTTGCTATGTGGCTTATTGTCGAGTCAATACGGTGATAAATACGGTGATATCGGCTTATTTTTAGGTCGATAAGGTAAAAATAAACTTTAATTTACTATGCGACTTATTTTCGGGCCAAATGCGACAATAAATAAATAAATACTAAAGTTCATATTAAAATTAATGCATTCTCTATTTATTTTATTCTTTCTCTCTCTTTCTTTGTATCTATTTTTCCACTACATGACTGTATCTTCCTTGTATCTGGTAATTCAGCAAAAGTATAGAAAATAAGGTCGTAATGATCACAAGAAAATTAGTTTCAACAGTATATGTTGCAACGAATAAGAAAAGGAGGAGGGAGAAATGTTTAAACGTTTTCTTATAATTTATTACATATTCGGTCGAGTGTGAATTATTATTAAAGAAAGGATACCCCCCCACCCTCCCCTTTAGCACTCAACTCCGTTATATAGAGTATATAGCAGAATAATGAAAAAGACTTTATGGAGCCTCGGAAAACGGAAGGCGTAATGGTGTAAGCAGGGTGACTGATTCTGGGTGTAAGCGGCGTGTTTGTGATCTTATGAGGATGTTCCGGTTAGGAGCGTTTTCACAAAGATTTCTTAGTATAAGTAGCCGACCCGCCGGCGCTCAAGATTCTACAATGTCGCCAGTGTTGACGGTTAAATTACTTCACGGAGGAGGTTTTGCTTCTCCAAAAACCAAAGGAGAGATCGACTACCACATGTGAGAGCGTGAAGTGTCAATGTTTGTGTAACTTAAAACTTAATTTACCAACAAAATGTCTAACGGAAGTATCAGCACCATTTGTTAACAAACAACACGTGTCAACTTTAAACCTTGTTTTGGTAAACGTATAAAAGCTAAAGCTAAATTATTGTTCTAGTTTATTTCAGTACTGCTAATATCGAAATTACGTACTTATTATCACTAAAATGATTATTTAATTCCACGATAGTTACAACAAATACGTACAACTCGGAAAACATTTTTTAAAATTTAACTCCTTAATTGGTATTAAGGAGTTAAGTAACTAAAATTTAAGAGTTAATAAGATTCTTATACCTCCATGATCATAGAGTTTGTTGTTCTTTTTCATTATGTGTGTTATAATGAAAAGTTTGATAGGAGCAGGAGCACACTCACGGGAAGAGGGGCTCACAGGGACCGAATCCCCCAAAACTTCTTATCTTAACATACATTTTTGTACACTTTTTCAATAAAATTATTCTTGTTTAACAAGAAAATTATTGATACATGCTGTTATAAAAACAATGTAGTTTTATCATTTACAACGAACTTAGAAATTTCGTTACTGAATTCTCTATGTCTGTGTGTCTGTCTCTCTGTCTGTCTGTCAGTTTGTCTGTTAATTGCGATTTTTTCAATTTTGAACCGTGCATTTGATAGAACTTCAAACACTATCAGAGAAAGTGAGTAAATTTTTCGCGTCACTCTTACCGTTCCCGAAATATTGGCCAAAAAATGGCCGATTTCCAGAGATTTAAGGAGCCATATCTCGGGAACCGTAAGTCATAGAGAGATCATATTAGTGTTGTTCATTACCTAAGAGGATGGTGAACATTTTGGTACCAAATAGTAACAAATGGGCCACTGTCCAACTGGTCACTGACTTGGCCAATAGCCAGTTGCCCAGTGGCCACCAATTAATATCAGTACCAAAATGTTTACCTTCCTCTTAGGTATTGACTAACACCAATATCATCTCTCTATGACTTACCGTTCCCGTGGTATTGGCCAAAAATTGCCAATTTCTAGATATTTAACAAGCCATAGCTTGGGAACCATAAGTTGTAGAGAGATCATATTGCTGTTGATCAATACCTAAGAGGATGGTGAACATTCTAATTTCAAATAGTAACCAGTGCCCACTGATTAACTGTCTACTGGCCAACTGGCCACCGTTCCCCAGATATTGGCCAAAAAAGTTCGAATTTCTAGATATTTAAGCAGCCATATCTCTAGAACTGTAAGTCATAGAGAGATGATATTTTGCTAATTTTTGCGAGAAAGGAAAGGTGCGGATAAAAAGATTTACTTTTACATCTAGGAACAATGACAGTTATTCTTCCCGCTCCAACTCTCCATTGTTTTTAAGTTCGTTCTGGCAATACTCATGGAGCATTCACAACTTTTTTTTTCTGAAAACATAGGTGGAAATTTTTTTCAATTACGTATCTTCTTTTCGAGTGCAAAATTACACCCGTTCAATACTACTCAGACGTAGTGACTTGTAGTACTGGTTCCCCTCCCCCCAAGCTTGCACCCCTACCTAAGAAAAATTTCTGAGTGTACGATTGGATAAGAGTATGTTTTAGTATTAATTTCACCTTAATATGTGACGTGTTATTGAACCTACTAGTATTAGCAAAAATGGCATACATTTTAATGCCATCAATATTCTATATTTTTTTTACCGATTATCTTGAAAACTATACCGAGAAAAATCCGTTATCCGGACAGCGGTATATTGTACAAACGTACGGAATCCTTATGTTTACTACGGAAATCTGTACGGACCGTATGTTGTCCATATGCTACATACCTACTGCCCTTTTCCTGCTTAGATGTTACATCATGCCACTGCAGGATGTATGACATCTAATAGTCTTCCGTTACGTATGTTACATACGTCAGCTATATGTTATACATGTCCATCTATATATGTGAGATCCTGACCTCCTAAATATACCTAGTTGTTTCTTTCGTAGGGAAAGTACGTTTATTCTGAGCATTTACACGGAAATTATGTATAAAACACGTTTTCAGGTATTTTCTATACGTTTGCTGCAAGATGTTACATATAGGCGTACGTTAAGTCCAAAATGTACAGGATTTACGCATGTAACCTACCTTTTTAAGTACGCAACTTCGTTTTTTCCTCAGTGTACTCAGTGAAGATTTACTCTCACGTAGACCTACATGATTTTGTTCACTTCAATGAGGTCTGTCGGTTGGTATGTGTCTCATAGTTGAACACAAATTATTCCAATATTCGCTCTTAAATATGAATTGTAGAGTTGTTGTGAACTTACTGATCGAGATTTATGAAATTAAAATTTCTAAAGAACGGTTTCAACTGATACCGAAGTACGAGGTTAGTTTTATTTTTAAACCCCCATTAAGTTACTAAGAAGAGAACCATGTAAGATGGCGAAACGATTATTAGCTAACCAAATGTGTTTATTGGAGGTCACATCCCCCCATACCAAAAACCAGACATTCTTGTTCAATAATTGAGGAGTAGCGAGCGTCTAAACATACCGAGTTGAATCGAAGTGCCCACCAAGTGTGAACTACTACCTGATGTAATTTGGTTTATCCACGGAGAAGGGCATAATACTGTATGACAACTATTCATTGTCGAGTGATCAATGATTATAACAGGAACTTTTGTAAAGTGATTGTTGTATGTACAAGGGCTACCGAGAGTTTAAAGTGACGCTTACCGATGTACACGATCTGAGTACACTGAGAAAAAAATTGTAGGTGGCGTACTTAGAAACATAGGTTACATGCGTAATTCGTGTAGTTTTTGGACTTAACGTACAACAGACGTATAACTGTAAACGCATGTTTTATAATACTTTCTGTATAAGTGTTCCATCTATACGTACTTTCCATATGAAACAATGTAGGCGGTCAGGATCTCACATACAAATATAACGTATATAACATATAGCTGACGAAGGTAACATAAGTACCGGTATATGCATGTGATATACGGAAAACTGTTAGATGTCGGACATCCTGCATGATGTAACACCTAGAGGCAGTGCCTATGTAGCATACTGATAACGTATGCTCCGTACTGATTTCTATAGTAAGCAAGAGAATATCGTATATTTGCACAATATACCGCTGTCCGGAGAACGGATTTTTCTCTGTGTAGCAACCAAGGATGAGAAGCTATGGCGGAAAGTGACCTTGATGAACGCTTGAATCATTTGGTTCTTGAAAGGGGTAAAATATGGTTTCTGAACCTTGTGATCTTGGGATATTACTGAGAGAACTCAACAGCCGCCTGGAGAAATCGAATTGTATCATGCACTTCACACTTGGTGTGCGTTTTGATTCAATTCGAGATGTTTAGCTACTACACAATAATTAAAGGCGAAGTCTGTCTTTTGGTATGGGGTGATGTACGACCTCGAGTGAACAAATTTTGGCCTATGTGCGTTTCGTAATCTCACGTAGTTCTCCTCTTGGTGGTTTAAGGAAGGTTGAAAAAAAAAAAAAAACACTTAATACTAAATTTTCTTATCATTATCAGAGTTATGATTTAAATGGTATTAGGTGTTAAGATAAACACTGGTTTTCATTAATCAATACTATTATTTCGTTGTTTTATTGAAATAGAAGAAAATTTCAAGTTATTCCGGCTATTTTCATAAACATGAATATAAACATTAATCCTGTATATAATTATCGAAATGACAATAAGTTCTTACTAGAGGTAAGCTTCTGGTGTTGTACCCTGTTATCTAAGTGATTTATTATTTCAAATTTCAACAAGCATCACTTGTTTTGATAAATATGGGCATAAATAAATTCAGTAAATTAACATACAGGGTGAGCACAGAAACAGTACCTGGTTTTAAAGTGCCATATAATTAACATTTAATTGAATATTTACATGAAATTTTCTACAGAGCTCAGTAAACTCAAAGTATTTTCCCATCTATCTTTTCAGAATCCTAGTTCTGACCAGGGCAGCTAGAGGGCAGTAACATCGAAAATGTTCACCCCACAGCAACGAAGCTGGTGCGTTTTACAATTTGCAAAAACAAGCAGTTTTGTGAGAGTGCAGCGTGATTTCAAACGACAATTTAATGCTGATCCACCCACACACAAATCCATTGTGAAGTGGCATAGAACGTTTATTGAGACCTGGTGCATTTGTGATCAAAGAAAAGGACATGCAGGGCGACGTCTCCGAGGAAACTGTGGAGCGCGTAAGAGCAGCCTTCGTACACAGCCCACAGAAGTCTACACGTAAAGCTAGTAGAGACTTGCAGATGCCACAAACAACAGTAAGCAAGATCTTACGCAACTGTTTGCGGTGTTACCCGTACCGACTGCAGTTGGTTCAGAAGTTACATCCACAAGACAAGGTAAAGCGCCGTGAGTTCTGTGAGACTATGCAAAATTTCATGGAGGACGACGAAAACTTTCTGACGATGAGGCGACATTTCACTTAAGTGGAAAGGTGAATAGACACAATGTAAGGATATGGATAACCCAGAATCCTCATGCAACTGTAAATGTGGAACGTGACTCACCGAAAATCAATGTTCTTCTTTCAGAAACAAAAAATTACAGGTGAAAGTTACTTAGCATTGCTACGTAACTGGTTGATTCCGCAATTTAGTAATGCAGAGATAGACGACTTCGTTCTACAACAAGTTGGAGCGCCGCCACACTGGCATCGTCCTGTACGCAGGTTTCTAAACGAGAACCTCCCAAACCGATGGATAGGGCGCTCTGGAGTCAATGATGAAGTTCTTTGCAAGTGGCCTCCAAGATCACCTGACCTCACTGTTTGTGACTTGTTTCTGTGGGGATTTGTGAAGGACAAAGTGTATGCATCTTCACTACCCGCAACGCTGAACGATCTCCAAGAACGCATCAGTGATGCTGTCAACTCCGTCACATAGGATATGCTTCACAACGTGTGGTTGGAGCTAGATTACCGCCTCGATATTTCCCGCGTTACAGGTGGCACGCACATCGAGTGTTTGTGATTTCAATTATTGCTACAAAACCATTTTGAGTTTATGTATCACTGTTCAAAATTTCAGCAAAATATTCCTTCGCATATTAAATTTACACTAATTTGAAATCTGGGACTGTTTCTGTGCTCACCCTGTATTATTCTGGAATTAGGAATTCAATACATCTTTTTAAAATCTTATTTCTTGTATATTTGGCTTTTAAAAAATCCTTTAAACCGACGTCAATTTCAAATTTTACTGTTACTCCTGTTAGTGTTTGAATCGAGAGACGAAAAAATTTCTAAATTCTATTTAGCAATACTGGTTCACCCAAGTTTTAGATTTCAAACACTGTTTTAGTGCATGATTCATAGTATAAAAACTATAAATCGATAAAGTGATTGTAAATACATTGAAAGAACATTTATCAACTTTTAAAGATTGACAAGTCATTACATAATATACCGGTACCCAATTATAAAATGCGATTTAAATGTAAATCTTGCCATATTACACATTATGATTGTACCCCTACTTCCTATGTAATTTAATATAATCAGAAGACATAGCGTATTTGGAATATAAGTTATAGAAAAATATCTTAATTTATTCTCGTAAATAGATTAAATAAAAAATAATTAGCATTCTGAGATTAAATCTTTGTCATTTATAGTTACATAATTCAATGGATTAGCCTTAAATTACTTATGCAATACTATTTAAGTATTAAATCGCTTAACCTATTCTTGTACGATTGAGTTATTTTTTATTAAGGAAATTATCTCCATGTTACATTAATTAGTTTTAATGGAACGCTTTTATCAAATAGTTAATTAATTGTGTATTTTTATTACATTACTTATACATGTAAGAGGTCAAATGTTTAGTCAATATCTTTACAGTTCATACACTTGTTAGTACACTCCGAAAATTTGACTAGTTAAAGTCACTTAGGCTGCTAGTAGTTCTGTGTTATGAATAACTTTTATGCTCTTTTGGGTAAGACATTGATTAGGGACCTGCATGAATGTACATTTTTTAATTGATACTAATTATTATCAAATATCCCTATATAGTATTTGAATTTTCTATTTGCTACTGATGCAAAACTCAACCAAGACTACTTCCAAAAAAGCCAAGTATTAATATATTTACAAAATGAGACTAGAATTTCTCGTGTTTTTCGAGAATCAAGACGAGACTAGAGAGAGAGTCTTTGAAGAATTGAGACGAGCTGAGAAAACCTTATTCTCGTCTCGTCGGAAACACTAGTCAAACGGAAACCTCGGAGAAATCTGAAAGATAAAGGTAGCCGGTGATCCTGGTTAACTCCGTATGTACGTACCGATATCATGGAAGTTTGATGCCTTACTTTCATACCGATTTTGGGCCAACATGGGAGTGACCCAAAGAGAAAGCATATCTTTATCTTAACTGTATTTAGTTGCTTTGATTGGTAAACATTAATTCCTCACTCCTTTTGTATTGCTATGACCGAATTGCACATCATCACTGGGAAAATCACATATAGAAATCAGTTGAAGGATTTTTCCTTCTTATGAAAATAGATTGATTGATTGATTTTGAGTTTTACGTCCCGTTCAGCAGCGAGGCTATATGAGACGTGGACCTACTGATTAACGTGGAATCCGAAACACGTGAGCTCCCGCCGGGAATCGAACCCGGGTCTCCCGCGCCAAAGACGCGTACGCTAACCGCTTAGTTTATCCAGTGTATACCTGAGCGTCAAGGAGGGACTATAGCACCCCCCTTGGATCCGCGTCTGCATATATATATATATATATATATATATATATATATATATATATATATATATATATATATATATATATCGATAGATTTTATTGAGCTGGTAAAGATAGTGGTCAGTTTAAATCCTCTTGAGTAGTTTTCGAGAAAAGACTTATTTTGTAATATAAACATAAACATTGATGCTGTAGGATAATACTTCACCTATTAAGACGAATTGATAATGAAGTATAACTTCATCAATCTCTTCATTTATGATAGTACTATGACAACAGGATACAATATGGTTACTGAAATATAGACTACTCCAAAACTGTGATTAAATTTTAAACTTAAATTTTGCTTAACTAGTATTCTTTAAAAATGAAACATATAACAGTTGATATACAACACCGAACTGAACAAATGGCATGTTTGAGGTGAAATTATCATGCGTAATTTTTGAGAAATTAGAGAATAATTAATATTAGTTTTTATTGCGTTGAAAACTTTGACGTTCATTCCCAATAATAACTGAATAGTTTTATTTTGTTGGAACAAATAGTTTGTTTATTTAATGGAGTGGTGATGGAGTGCAAAACATGGTTGTAGTTGCTAGAACAAGATTTTGATAGTATTAATTCCTCTTGAAGTTGTTAGTCTATATACTGCTTATACATCCAAGCTATCCTATACCTCGCTATTGTTCATTCTAGCAGTAAACCACAAAGTTTCTCTCCATTCTGATTCAAAATGTAGTTATTTGATGTATGGTCATATCCGTACCTTCCTAATCCAAATGAATGTGTCAATGTATTTAAAATCATTCATCGCACTCTGTACGGAAACAAGTAAAAATAAATTACATTTTTAGCAGTGAGAAAGAAGATGCTAGACTATTTGGTTTATATCTTTGAAAAAGGAAGTATCTTTCAACCGTCTTATAGCGTAAGGCGAGACATCTTAACACCTTTCGTCCCTCATTCAACAAAAGAAAATCGAAGTTACAAGAAGAAAGAAATGGAAGATTTTTCCAACTCTTTCATCAAGCGAAGATATACCATTTTCAACGTAATAAAAGCTCTTATGGAACAGCAGCATGAAAAGCTTTTTTCTGGAACTGTTGAGAAGACAAGTGACCTCACAACAATCCAATGACTTCCAGAAGCCAAGAATGCTGGATCTAAGCGGAGGGAAAGAAACGAACAACGCGTACTGTTTAAAAAGAGAGTGAGAAGAAATATATTTTTTCCTATATGAAGAAGAATTGCATCCAATATGGCAACAGTGTTGATGTGGCCCCGCCTCCTTTTGTCATGTGATGGATCGTGGTAATATCTACAGTCACATTCCGCCTTGCGGAGTCTCTCTCTCCCTCTATGCGATATTACAGGACCATAGAGAAAGAGATGCTGTGGATGAAAGGGGAAAACACACAGAGAGAGGAGAGAAGATGACATCACAAGCTGCTAGCCCTTTTCTTGAAGTTACGCTTCCTCCCTTCTCACTATGTTACTGCTTCTTCTTCTTCTTCTCTCCACTGAAAACTCTTTCTTTTTTCTGTGTCCCCCTTCTATTTTGCCGCTGGAACATTTTCAGTTGTTGGTGTATATACCCCTTGACAATAGACGGCGGCGTTGCTAGCGCCACGTCGCGTCTTCCTCCTTTAACCTTATATTTGTCTGTCGTTCCACTCCCCGCGCTTGTTCTGTGTCCAGCCACCGTGCGATCCAGCGGCGCCACTAGTCTCACCATGAGAAACAGAACAGGAAGAAGACCCAAAAAAACTTATATAAATAGTATATAAAAAGGAACAGTTTCTAGCTACCATCACCAGGGTTGCAAACTAATATTGTAAATGGTGGTACATACATAGTTCTAATTACTTCAGCATTTACAAGACTCCCATGAACTAGTACACACAAAAATCCGTGTGAAATTATCAACTCATCTGATTTGATATCATATCTTGAGGGGGAACCAGAAGTGGATACAGCTTGTAAGAAGAGTCTCTATTGAACGTAGTCCATAAACACTTTTTATTATTTATATCTCAGATTTGTGATTTAAAAAAAAATACAAAAAAAAAAGTTCAATGTAAACAGATACATTAATGCCGTTGAATTTCACACTTGAATTTCATATGGAGTTTTCGATTATTAATATAACAAATTATAACGTGCTTATGAAGCTTCCATTAGTACAACTGCAAATATTAGAACAGCTAATCGAAAATTCCATAAGGAAATTAAGTACTAATATAGTGAGTTATAGCTTTAGTAAATGCATGAAGCTTCTATCGGTAAAACTGCATTAATACATCTATTGACATTGAACTCTTGTCCCATTAAAAAAAAAAAAAAAAATCATAGATCTGAAATATGGATCTATGATTTTTTTTTAACACAAGAGTTCAATGTAAACAGATACATTAATGCAGTTTTATCGACAGAAGCTTCATGCACCTACTCAATGAAATTTTAGAGTATAGTAAATTACAACTCTAATATGTATATATAAAATTGTATATATATGTTGTTCATTTATATAATGAAAAGTGCTTATAGATCATGTTAAATTGAGGCTCTTAATAGGCCTATAACTGTATCCAACTTTAATTTGTATGCATTAATGATTTAAAATGTACTCTGGGGCCGCGGTGGCTCAGTGGTAGAGCGTTCACCTCTGGTGCTAGGGGTCTCGGGTTCAAACCCTGCTCCCGCCAAGTGAACTTTGTGGTGGACAAACACCGTGTGCGTGGGTTTTCTCGGGGTTCTCCCGTTTCCTCCCACTTTCTTCATTTCATTCATCTCTCATCATCACCGTCTCCTTTAGCCTAACCGGCATAAGCGTGGGATGTAAAACTCAAAATTTCATTTCATTTTTTAAAATGTACTCTCTTTTTTTTAAAAAAAAAAATAAATTACGTTCTAAAATACTTTCTTGTGTTAATTTGATTGTATGAACAACATTTATATGCAATGTATTAAAAACTTAGATTTCAAACCCTCATGGGTTCACAAAATCCAAGAATTTTTTTGTAAGTTCAAACGAAGTAATATCTTCTGTACAATACAAATTGATTCAACTCGTATTTCAAATGTTTCCCCAGTAAGTTTATACTTTTGTTCCTAAATGTGATGTCAATATAACTTAATGTATCAAACTATATTGTACATTGAACAAATACAAGATACTTTCCTGTCTTTATAGATTCTGATGGTTCCTTAGCAGTTTAGCCTAAATCTAGGAAGCAACTTCAAAAAGCAATTATTTCAGACGTGACTTGAATTTACATAAAACATTTAAAATAATTGTTATTATCTGATCGCTAAAGAGACGTACTAAACGTCTATAAGGTTACCGTTTGTAGTAACATTTAAAATAACATTCAAATTCAAGTGTTTATATTTGGGCAATCAAACGCCCAAAGTTGCAGTGATCATCTCAGCAAATAAAAACGTGATTTCTTCTTTGTGAAATTAAACAAGTTTCCCCAGGTTTAACTCATCCATAAGATATTTTAGCTGGTAAAAAAAAAAGTGATACATTGATTTCGATCTGTGCTATTTTCCGACTTACAAAACCAAAGTTCTCATTTATTTACTCATCTATTCAAATTCTTCTAATTAGCTAATAAGTGAGATCATCGATTAGCTTATGAAACAACACCGGAAAATTTTTCACTAAACCGAGAATCGAATTTAGAATCATAACGTACTCATCTTATCCGTTGAGAATCTCACCTTATACTATAGTACACACGCAAATGTGAATTAGAACATAAATGAATTTTAAAATTATACAAAACTATTACATCCCCGTAGTTTACTTTGTTCATTCAACTAAAATTAATGCTAAGAGATATGATTTTATTTATTTGTTTATACAGCTAAAATAAGACAAGGCAATATCCTATTTTTTTTTAAAAAAAAATGAAAACAATGCCTATTATTATAATTATTATAACTGTTCTTTATCATAGAGGTAGCATTGAAACTCTGAAAAAGGAAAGCGAAAAGCGATTCGGAGTGAAACATTTTCAAATGTCTGCGTGTGACATTGAAAAAGCATTTGACAAGACAACTAACCAGAGTTAAAATATACACAGCACGAAAAAGAGACAGAAAGACAAAACCGAAACCGACGAGAAACATGTGATAGGGTGTTTGTTCCATTGTGATTTTTTTGTTCTTCTCATGCAGAAATCAAGTTAGTTGGAAGATGATGTGAAAGAGGTCGTCGCATATACGGTATGTTTCCAAACATTTGACAAAAGTATCAAACAGGGGAAAAAAAAAAAAAGTATTTAGCGTAAAAGCGTACTACAACAACAATTGCTGCTTTTTGGGTATCACAAACAGAAACTCCCCTTTTTTATTGAGTGTATGTATGTATACACACACAAATGTATATACGCGTGGTACGTAGAAAGATTTTGTCTTGATGGCTTTGGTGGTTTTTGATGATGGTACTGGCAAGAGACTGATTGCCTGTCGCTGTTGGGTTGGATCGGGCCTCTTGCTTGTCACCGACATCGTGTTGGCATGTCGTGGTAATGTTGGTTTCAGTTCGCTCTCTCTATATACCCTCTCACTCTCCTTGACGTTTCGTTTCCCATGTCTATCTCTCTCAATTTCTGCTGTTAGTATTACTACTATTACAAAACCCACACCCCCGCAAGCTAACGAGCGACAATAACGAATGTGGTTGGAACTCAGCGATGCCGATGTCGATGGGATGGGACGCTGGGTAGAGTGAGTGTGGGTGAGAGAGAGAGACATCAACGCTGTAACGATAGAGGTTCCCCAAGAATTTACCAACCGTGACAACCCATGATGCCACGAAGTGCTGCTGCCATTATGACGGTCTGATTTTTTTTTTTTTTTTCGTTTTCTTTCTTTCTATTTGCGAGTGTCTTTTCTGCAAAGAGCAATCGTATGGTAGGGATGAGAGAGTAGATTCTTGATGACATGGCACCGGTAATCATTGGTTTCTTCGCAAAAACTAAGGAAGACAACGGCGTCTACGTCAGCACCCGGAGATCATCTACTAGCTAAAAGAAGGAATTTCTCCAAAGAACGTTTTAAAAAAAATCAATGAATAGATACTACGCAAGCAGGAGATCTCACACTGAAAGCCATCAGCAAGAATACTCGTACCGAAAATATAATTACGTAGTCATCAAAGTCAAGTATATCATATATAAAAGCACACACAGATATATTGACAATTTATTCAACGTTCTTTATGATAGAATTTCAGTATTGGGCATAACTATGTTTGTATTATTATGCTTCAACTAATACTTGTCTAAATACATTCAATAAATCTGGAATGCTGTAGAAAAATGCATATTCAAGCTAATATCCGCACTACTTGTATAAATTTACTATTTCCATTTTTTTTTTAAACAAATTTCAAAATATCGTTTGACACTCGTAAAAATGATCTTGCAGGAAGATGCCACATTGAAACAAATTAAGCAGAGGACAGTTTGTTTCCTAGTAACGCATGAAACTACACAAGAATGAAAGTATGAATAAGGACACGGACATGGTTTTATGCGATATTAGTATTATTCTATAAAGAATGTTTAATTTTATGAAATGAAATGAAATGAAATTTTTGAGTTTTACGTCCCACAGTTATGCCGGTTAGGCTAGAGACGGTGATGATGAGAGATGAATGAAATGGTGGAATTGAGAAAGTGGGAGGAAACGGGAGAACCCCGAGAAAACCCACGCACACGGTATGTTTAATATATATATATATATATATATATATATATATATATATATATATATATATATATATAATTATTGTAATATCATAGTCTTAAGATTCGAATTGTAGGATTACACGCTAAACGTACTGACGTAAGTCTATTTATTAATATGTCATGCTACGAATCGTTCTACGGGGATTGTATTTTTTTTTCAAAGGAAGTTATCTATGTTTCTTCATTGTTTGTGATGTAATCTACTCTCGAATTCGAACATTAATATTATTATTATTATATCTAAAAATTAGGACTAGGAATTAAGAGTTTTGGGCTTTCGGCATCTATGGTCATGGTTAGCCCCTCACGTATGAGGGATAACGTCCCTCGGCGATCACACTATCCGAGGAAAGGAAAGGAAGTAAGGATTAGGGAAAGACGGAAGCAATCTGAGACCTGGGTTAGGTATCTCCTGGCATTTACCTGGTGTGAATGATGAAAACCCAGGAAAATCTCACTAGGATGACTGACCTGAAAAAGCTTATACACTTTTTCAACCGGGTGTCCCTACCGGGAATCGAACCCAGGACCACTCCCACATGTCTAAAAATGAGACCTGATAAATATTCTAAAAGTAATTTTACAAAAAAATATTAAGTAACTTAATCATAGATGATTAATAAAGAATTATAGACCACGTATTATTGTTTGATCACTACTTAATTATCATTATCATATTCATCATAATTTTAATATTAACATTCTATTTTAGTTTCTTATGGTAGGCCAGAGTTATGAAGAATCGGACCTACTATGAACGTGCTCTCTGAACCACTACTGAGGTTTGAATTCAGTGCAGTTGACAAGTGCAGAGTCCATCATGCAAGATTAACCCTTAAAGACCGTTCCCCACCATACAAATTTCGCCTTCAACAGTGCGGATTACAGAATCATGCCACCAGTTCCAATTTAATATCAACTGCATTCGTAATTATAATTTAAGAATAGGCCTAAAATATATAATGATTTTGTCAGTGATTCACTGCAATTTTTCTTTAAGAGAATTTTAAAAATATAACTTCAAGTATGCAATGAAATTTATGTAAATGCATAGTAACAGGCACCCATAAATTTTTGTTGGGAGGTGGGGGCCCAGTACTACAAGCCACTACGTCTATGTAGTATTGAATGGATATTATTCTGTACCCAGGCCCGTATTTATTTTCTATATATTGTACGCCCCTGTGCTCTAAATAATTTGCCACTCCCCGAAAACGACCAATATTGGAGTTGAATTCATAGTTTGTGGGGACGCTGAAATGAATAATGACAATTTTAATCCAATTCAACTTCAAGGTCATCCTCCACTCCCCGGGGAGAGGCGAGATTTTAAAAACAATCGAAAACGACAGATATTAGTGTTGAATTCATAGTTTTCGAGGTCTCTGAGTTTAACTGTATCACTTTTTATGATGTTCAAGTTCATCCTCATCCCTTGGAGTGGGAGGTGGGTGGGAAAGGATGACTTTTTTCAAAATAATTAGGTAATTAGAGAGAAGTAAACACAATATTATTTTCTCGCGCTTGCTCGGGACTCTGTGGATTGATAGTTTTAAATATTACTTTATTGTGAATCTTTTAAAAAAAATCCACAATTTTGCCGCCCTGTACTCCAAGCACAGAATAGCACTTATACCTAAATACGGGCCTGTCTGTATCAGGAAGGTAATTGTAAAACACTTCCACCTATATTTTCAGAAAAAAAAAATACATATTTAGAACTACGTTGTTTTTTTATAAGAAAAAGAGTATAGATGAAGTGTAAAATCAAATGTTCATGATACATAAATTATTTCTTTGTTAAACAAGTATAGTTTTATTAAATATGTTGAGTTAGGAAGTTTCTCTTTTTTAGGGGGGTTCGGACCCGGTGGATCCACCCCGTGGGTACGCCCCTGGATAGTATCAACAAAATAATTCATTAACAAAGCTATTTACTAAAAATCCATCATTTGACGCGGCTTTTTTTTCTTTTACTTGTGTTGGGTGGAAATTAATATATTTACATGTTTCAGTTTTGAGCTCTCGTTTTCCTCTCTCTTTGCTGGAAATACTAAAGAAAGGGGGATGATTTATTACTTACTGAAAGCCTCTCATACATTCATCATAGTCTACATATATGTATGTTAACACTCCACATTTCCTTTCGTCTCTGCGATATAACAAATGTAAGCAAATTTCTTTTGACCTTTGTTAAGTGATGTTGCCATAGAGAACAAAAAAGAAAGAAAAAAAGGAGAATGAATTGTATACTAAAATGTGTATAGCTGAGAGATGTGCGAACCAAAGAAAAGAATAAAAAGGCCCAAATGACTTCATGGAATCAATACGCACGTGCATTGATCTTAGGGGTATCTTTTTTCTATGCTTTTGGCTGTATACATGCATAGAGAGAGAAAAACGAGTCGCAATCACCAAGTTCCGGAAGACTGAGAATTCATCCGTCTTTTGTCGCAAAAGCGGAACCTTCCTTCTTCTTCCTCGCTTTTCGGGAGGATTTTGTGTTTTGGTGGGACGAGAATAAGAAGAAAAAAGGATGATGAAGAAGAAGAGATAAAGTAGTAGTAGTAATAGTGGTTAGATAGGAAAAACTGTCGACAGATCTCTCATCATGAAAAATTCACCGATAGACGCTATATAGTCGTTTATTCTTTCTTTTTTCTGTGGAACATTTGCGACACCCGTTAGTTGCAAAGATCAACCTCATAGGCTAGACTTGAGGAAAGGGATGTGCTGTATTTTTACAACCTGTAATAGATCGAATTGAAGTGAAAAGTAGATTTATCAATTCACATTCACGTCTTTGTTAAGACGAACAAGTTTCCCTATTGCGGCAAGTATAAATTCATCTTTCATTGCTTTTTTTTTAAAAAAAAAAAAAAAAAAAAAAAAAGATCTTTTTAAAAACATTATAAATACACACTGCATTTACAACCTAACTAATAAATAAACTGTGTCATCACTTACTTTTTAATTCTTCAACTGAACATAGGCCTATAGACCTAACATCATCATTGTTCAATTTACTTTTGTCCTGAATACTAATTCCACCAAAGTAACCCATGAGGAAAATTAGCTCAACTGAATAATACTATTAAATTGTGCCACAAGCAACTTCATGTTTTGAATGCATTTACTATATACTCGTACAATATGAGACAAAAGTACCTCCTAAGTTTGAAAAGACAATTTATTGTCAGTTAACAAATAGATATTACGAATGAAGGTAGCCTAATATCTATAGGTGTATAATGAAAGTGACCATGTTTATGACTTCATACTTCTTGAAACACCGGACCAATCACTATCAAATTTTCAATATAGATGAGATTCGAGTCTCGGATGCTTTTTATCATTTCACTTTGACTGTGCAACTTAGGGGCGGGGCAGGAGGGGGAAATATATATAAACAATCGAAAATGACAGATATTAGTGTCGAATCTGCTGAGATGAACAGTGATATTTCCGATGTCGTTTAAATCCAAATTTAGCCCCGTATCTTCGGGAAGGGATATGTATATATTCAAGGGCGGATCCAAGGGAGGGCTATAGGGGCTATAGCCCCCCTTGACGCTCAGATATACACTGGATAAAATGAACTTCAATCCTGTTTTACACCGGAAAAAGCGGCAAACTATGGTTTAGTCCCTCCCTTGAACATATCCTGGATCCGCCACTGTATATATATATATATATATATATATATGATGAAAAATGACCAATATTAGTGTCGAATCCATAGTTTTTTGGGGTAGCTGAGATGAACAGTGACACTTCCGATGACGTCTAAGTCCAAATTTAGCCCCGCAACTTCGAGGAGGAGAGATATATTTAAAACTGATCTAAAATGACCGATATTAGTGTCGAATCCATAGTTTTTGGGGTAGCTGAGATGAACAGTGACGCTTTCGATTACGTCTAAATCCAAATTTAGCCCCGCAACTTCGAGGGGGAGAGATATATTTAAAACTGATCGAAAATGACCGATATTAGTGTCGAATCCATAGTTTTTTCGGGGTCGCTGAAACGAACAATGACACTTCCGATGCCGTTTAAATCCAAATTCATCCCATTATGTCCAAAATGAAACGTATTCTCCTCGTGCGAAGAACAGGTATTCAGGTAGTTACTAATAAATTATCTAACATAAGTTATAAACAGAATCAAATATGTGTTTCTGGTGCAAAATAATCGCAAAACGACACATCACGTGATCCTCCTTCCTATTACAAATTTTGTACCAGAATCCAAGATGGTGAAATTCAAGATGGCCGTCATGATGGCATTATACAGTAATAGTTGAGATATGGTGTTACTCCTGCTAGCCGTTCCACCCTTACAAGGTACCTTTACCTCATATCAGTGGTAAAAGTGGATGTGGAAAGGTAGGGGGACGCATGACGTCACGCCGTCACCCGTGCCTATTTTTGCCCATTGTAATTTTATTAGAAAGTGCGAGGACGCTACAGATACTTTCTGGAAGTGGGAGGACGGCGTCCCCCCGCGTTTCCCATCACTTTTACCCCTGCCCCATATCTATATTTTAAATACATTCAAAACAATGCATGGTGGTTCTCTTGTTGCATAATTTAGTATTACTCAATTAAGCTAATTTTTCTCATGTTTCACTTTAGTCGGATACGGAACCATTTTAGGGGATGAGACTCAAAGAAACTTGGAGATCGAAAAATAGGAACCATCCTAATATTCTAATTATAGAATTGCAATGCAAACGAAAAATTGTATCTGGAAGTGCGATGCCTCTATGACCGTAATTTAATATCGAAGTAAACTATTTTTACATAAAAACAACATAATATAGTTTTTTTTTCTTTATGAAAAAAGGATTCTCTTTTGATCTTGTAATAGTTGTGATGAACATCGACAATCCTAGAAAAACTTAGCTGCCCTTTTAGTTCTCAATAGTGCATATCAATCCACAATGGTCTGGACATCGTATTACTAATTGACGACAAAGATATCATGTGAACTTAGAGATTTTACAGCATATGAGAAAATTGCCTCAATGAGTATTCGAAATGCAAGATCTCGGTAACTAGATAAGTGGCGAAAGCAGAGACTTTAGCAATAGGTCCTACTCTCTTTTACTCTCGGAAAGCAGTGTTTCCTTTTATGTAATGTCGCTTCAAACTCTGTGCTAAGGAGTTCATTAATGACACGTCTACATAGGTATTCCATAGCATTGGCCCAGGAACATTCTTTTGGTATATCCTTTGTTTCTAACTAAAATGGCGAAAGAAAAGTAGTCTTCGTTTTGGCATCATCCGCCTACAATATGACTTAGGAAAATAATACGTGTGAAATTGAATTGTGATTTTCCCATAAAAATATGGATTCACTTCGCAGGCTGTGTAATGTCAATTTCCAGTTTCTTGACAGGCTTAGGAATTCAGCACTTAATCAAAAGCTTCATGTAGATATCATTAAAAGCCAGATACCATCTTAGGCAATCTGTAGAATGACAAACTTAGTACTTTAAAAAAATGTAACTACTTTCTTCCTTTACTTTGCTTTTCATTATCATGAGTTATTGTTTATTTTTTTATTATTTCATTCTTTTCACATAAAACAGTAAAATAAATAAATAATTTCCGTTTCCTAGTGCTATTTGACGTCTAGTGCTATTTGAAAACATAACACTTTGTATACTTTGTAGCAACACTGATAATTCACTAACCTCAAATGTTGATTAGTTTCATTCTCTACGTTACTTTAAATGTACCTGCACAGGCATAATTCGAATTCATTGCATTATTTCTGAAGTATTGAACATTTCCATTCACTTTCTCATAGTGAGCCATTGCAGAGATTCAACATTTTAACACTCTGTATCTCGGAAACGAAGTGGCATCGGACCCATGTTTATAGGACCATTTTTACTTATTTGGATGTCCGCAATCATCTCGTTACTTTTGGTCATGCATTTGTTACACCCTATATATATATATATATATATATATATATATATATATATATATATATATATAAAATAAAAGTTCAAACACCAACTTCGATGGCCAATAGGGAGCCAAATGTTTGCAAGGGGAATATTTCACAGACATACATCAAGGTCGACTTCCTTCTCAAGTTGGGTAAAAATTGGACTGAGTTTTGTAGATTTCTTGCGAATCACAGAAAAACTGGATACCCATACACTTAACACTGGAAAAGTATTTGGCGTATTTGGAATTTTCATTGTAAACAAGGGAAAATAGAATTCTCAGCAATTCTTAGTAATATTGCGTAGCTCTTTTTATTTAATTCTGCGAACACAGTGTTTTCAAAGCCATTATGCTTTTCGTTGGTATGCTAAATACAACTATTTGTATCTGGTGTTCTTTCACGAGTACAGTTAATACACTAAAAACTCAATGAATAACCAATAACGGTCGATCGCTTAGCTCCAAATTCGCAATTATTGCATACTCAGGAAGTTATTTGCTAAATTATTATTTAAAAAAAAAAAGTTAGAGTGAACTTAGGGAAGAATCTTAATCCCCTGATGTTAAATGTCAGGATACGTCAATATTCCCAGAAAGCCGGGAGGGGTAGCAACCCTAGCTGATACTGTTAGTGATGGTTCTTGTAGTACGAAACAGCACAAAACAACTAAATTGAAAGAGGGTTGTGTGTGTGTGTATATAGTAGAAATGGTAATGTTTGTCACTAACGGAGGAGGGGGAAGTAATAGGTCCCTAAAGCCCCAACAAACCAACACATACCATATATATATATATATATATATATATATATATATATATATATATATATGTAAAGTTCTCTCTCTCTCCACTGCACCGTGTCACCCACCGTATCCACAATCCAGTACCCATCCATTTCCATGAAAATAGTCTGGATCCACAATGGCGCCTGGAAACTACCCAGCGTGCCAACAAATGAGTAACCCGTCATAATTATCCAGGCGATATATTTTACTGTAAGTCGTCTCTGCTTCCTGTTTGGCGCGCGCGCGTGTAGAGGGGAAGCTGTTAGTTGCCGAGATCCCATACTATACATATAGATATATATAACTACTAATACCATCCAAAATTTTATATATATATATATATATATATGGCATTTTCTTATGGTGTTTTCGCTCTCCCATTTTCCTCTGGTAATATTGGTCATCTTTCTGGGTGGGTTCTGTTGAATAATTCACAAGCGTTCTTCATGCTCTTCTTTTTCTCCCCCCAATTCTCTGCGTCCACACAATATGCTACTATCATCACGGGCGAAAACCACTACCGCCAAAATACTCTTCGCTTTTCACCCTATCTAAAATATAAGATTATACAATATATATTTTGCCAATTTACCACTCCCTACTTCTTCTTTTTTAAGTTTATCTTCTTTAGTACCATATCATTGATTTGTGATATTTTCATTACCTGCAATAACTAAAAAGACGCTTGGCTATACGTATGTCGTGTGTTGTATGAAGAGCTGTTCATTTTTCTTTTTTTCTAATAGCTGCAATTTATTTTGAAGTTTGTTAGACTCTAATATCTCATCTTTCAAACTTTAAACGAGGACCTAGTGAAGCAATTTTAACCCGAGTTTTTTTCTTTTTCCAAATCTTCTACAAAGTGGACTCAAAATAGATTTCTAATCCTTTACACTACCAAGTTGAGGAGGAGAATGTTCATAAATGTCCATCAAGGGAATTTCTTCGTTTCCTACATGTTCTCTAGTGTTGACCACAAGACGAGTAGATAGTACCTTTTCAAATTCGAGAGAGAATCAAGACCGTAAGTCACGTGCAAAACACCAATTCATCCAAGTCTTAGTTCTTAGACGCTATTTTAGTGTTACTTAATGTAGTATGAAAGTATAAATTGATAAAGTGATTGTACGAACACAACGAAAAGCATTTATTTATCCACATTTAAAGATATACAAGTTACTACACAATATACTCCAGTTGTCATACGAGGGGGGACCCAAAAATACCCGAAATCTTACTCCTGCGCATTGTGTACTCGTAGTACGAAGTTGTGCCGCTAAGGCGCAATGGGAGTATCTCTTCTAAGTCAGTATGTCAAGTAGCGTCAGTCGACAACGACGCCTGTGGTTTCTCTGGCAGTTCTGTCTGTGTGTTTGTAGTGTACTCGTGACAGGAAGAAATGGCAGATTCTCACGAACAATGTGCAGCTTTGATGTTTTGTTTATTACTCGTCAAGAACGCCAAAGGCGTTAGTTTTCCTAAATTATTTATTTCACTCATTTCTTTACCTTGAAATATGCTAGGTGTATATGTATTGCATAAATCTTATCCTCTCGTTCGAAGAACTAGGGAAGGGAAGGGAAAGAACAATTTGAAAGACATAGGCTACGACCTGTATACATGAATGATTGAAAACCATAGCAGCATCAGTAACACTGTGATCAAAAATGAAACGAGTTCATAAATGACAACTACTAACTAGAAAGTTCGTGCAATATAGACATCTAAGTAGAATAATATCATCTGTCGTTATTTATAATCACACTTTTCTTAAGAAACTTATGAGATTAACCAACAGTAAACTTGTTTTTCTCGAAAACGAGATTTATGCAGTTTCACCTTATGATTTTCGCCATACATATTAGGTACGGTTCAAGTCTCCTAGTGAGACTATGAAAACTATCTCATACAAGAAAACTTTGATAGAGAGTATCTAGTAACGACTGGGTTGGTTCACTTTGAATTTAACATCATTTCTTTAGCATCGAGACTATGAGACGTGGAACTAGCGCTTAACATGGAATCCAAACTCCCGCCGAGAATCGAACCTGGATCCTCCGCGCCTTGTAAGACGGAACGTATTGTCTACGAGACAAGACTAGACAAAACTCTTACCATAAAATCATATATACTTTTCGAGACGAAACTACATTTTCAGAACATTTGCGAAAGAAAATCGACCCAAATCTCGTCTCGTGGGCGATACTAGTTGAGAGCAGACATTCCTCGATAATTACTACAAACTATTTTATCCCCTTCCCTACGTATGGACACTAATATTCCTTCGATTTTTCAGAAAGTGTCCCTTGTTGGCACATTAAGATTGTAGCTACTTGTATGTTGCAGAGTACCATTTATCTATAAAGCAGATCATTCCTGTTTCGCCTATTCCTGTTTCTCCTAGTCCTGCTGACAGCTTAATCATTATTTTAAATATAGGAGAAATATGAATTCCGTTTCACCTAATCTTCTTGAAGAAATTTGTCCTAAGTTTTTTTCTTTTGTCATTTTCCCACAAATTTAATTATCGAGTATCGAAATTTACCGTGAATTGAAATTTCTTTCTATAGAAAAAAAAATGGCGATCGTGATTATTATTGCAAAGACTAAGTAGCCCTTATTATCTAGTATTGATTAATACCCATACTATCTCTCAAAGTACAGTACTTGCACGCTTATTGTCATTTGCTTTGCAGAGAATGATGAAGAAACATGAATATAGATTCGATAGTAGACGATAAAAATATCGAACCTAAACATCCCGGAAGCAAAGCTTAAACATCTATTACCATTTCCTCAAAAGTGCTGAATTTTAACAAATGAACGTAGGATTTCTTAGTAAAATAAGTAGTGATCAGAAATATTTTCGCTAAGAAATAAAAGAGGACTGTTATACATGGGTTTTGATTGGGCCATTGATTTTAGAAGATGAGGAAAGTTCTGAAAGAATATCCCCTAGAACATTCAATGTATATTCTTCTTCTAGAAGATTAGGCGGAACAGGTATAAACCAAACAGGAATTCCAGTTTTGCCTTATTTAAGCATGAAATAGAGATAATGGCATAAATTGCTAATATAGCTGTAGGCAAAACAGGAATTGCTGCTTCGCCTACGTCTAGCATATGGGATACAGGTAATTGCATTAGTTGCCAGCAGTGCTGTAGACATCCTGCTTCACCTACATCTAACAAAAGATGGGAATAATAATATAAAATTGCAGGTTGTAGACAAATTAGGAATAGGTATAGGTCAAACTAGAAGATACCGTTTCCAAAACACTTGGGAACATTGTTTATATTTATATAAAGTTTTCTTGTGGCTTCAGTAACGTGTAAACGAAAGCCGACACTCACTACAGACATGTGTTGTCCTTATTGTTATTATTATTAATATACAGATCAACGAACTACCCATAGTTAGTATATGGAATGAGAAATATGACCATAACTTTCCGCTTTTAATACACAGTTTTAAGAAAAATTATAGGTCTAATATTTACCCAAGTTCACCACGTAACAAGTTTCATAATTCATTCACAGTGTATTATTTTGTTTCTTCTTTTCCTTTGAATCATTAAATGTGAGAATGATTTAACAAGTAGTTATAACAGCGCGCAAATTATTATCAAGCCATTGACATTTTTTTCTTCAGAGTTGAGGAAACCTTTTGTGTATGTTAATTAATTTGAGAAGCGCAACCACTTACTCACCTCTGACAGTAATTGAAAACAATAATGAAATGATTGCTATGCTTGATAATAATAAAGAATGACATTAGTTTTCTCTTTTATCTTATCCGAAAGACAAACGTGTTTCTTCTGTTCTGTGTGACCTTAAACGTGTATACACACACACCGCTTCAGAGAATATGTGTAACAACAGTGTGAATTCCCATTTGGAATTTTATATTAGTTATCTGCAATTATGTGCAAATAATGAAATCGTGGTTGCATGTCGCTTTTTCGCGATAAAACGGCTGAACTAAGTTGAATAAATTTTTGAACATAGCTTAGCTAGAGTCGAGGTTTTATTATTTCATTATGATTAAAATGCGTATTCTAAGCAAAGACATCATTTGGGAGAGCAGGGGACATTGCCCCCCACGAGTTTGGGTTTTATATAGTATATACTAGTATGTAGATTGCTCGTCCTTTGCACAGCGAGAATACGCTTCATTTTGGACATAAAGGGCAATGCTGGCTGAATTTGAATTTAAACGGCATCGGAAGTGTCACTGTTCGTCTAAGAGACCCCGAAAATTTTGGATTCAACACTAATATCGATCATTTTCGATCATTTTTATATATTACCCTCCCCTCCCCTCCCTCAAGTTATGGAGCTTAATTTGGATTGAAATGGCATTGGAAGTGTCACTCTTCATCACAGCGACCCCGAAAACTATGGATTCGACAAAAATATCGGTCATATTCAATCATTTTTAAATATATCCCCTCCTCCCCCTCTCCTACGTTGCATCATCAAAGTAAAATGCTAAAAGTCATCCCGGGCCCGAACTTCACCTATGTTGAAAATTTGATTGAGATCGGTCAGATGGTTCAAGAGTTAGTTACTAAGTTTTACTTATATATATATATATCCTCCCCCTCCCCTAAGTTGCACCGTCAAAATGAAATGATAAAAAACATCCAGGCTCGAATCTCATCCATGTTGAAAATTTGTTGAAACTTTGTCGAGATCAGTTTGGTAGTTCAAGAGTTGTAGAGTCACGAACATATGTTTCAATTTTAAATACGTATTAGATTAATCATAGTTTGTATTATACTATAATAGTAACACGTGATCAAACGTGTTAAAACGTGTTAAAACGTGTTTTAATGTGTTTAATAAACTTACACACATAATAAAGATACATGATGTAATAACTTGGTAGTATTTATATTTAATATGCAAATTACCTTGTTATGTGAGGAAAGAGATTGGGGATTTTATTAATGTTAATATAGTTTAATAATTATTTTTATTTTTAGTTAATTAATTTTATTTAAATAACTAAATAAATTAGATAGGTTGGGCTGGATTGGTCCTTACAATTAAATTTAAAAATTTACATAAATGCAAGACATGAGAGCCTGCCTGAGAATTGGACCAATCAGCTCACGTGATTACATGAACATGTACATTAATTAATTAGAAATCAAAGTTATTAATCAACTCCGGCTATTCTCAATAAAAGTATACTGATTCAAATGATCTAATAATTAAACCAAGAGTTAATTTAAGACAATAAATACAAATTTTAATAAACATAAGTATGAATCCTGGCACAAAGGCCTAAGGTGCGTGAGGAATACAAATTGGACTAATGCTACCTCTGGAAATCATTTCATGCTTATTAGAAAACAATAAAGAATTATTCCAACTTACATGACTGTATCCTTACAGCAATCCAATAATAGTATAACAAGACAAATAAGTGACTCGCGACTAACGACTCGGTTAACGCGGCTAGCAAGGTTACAAATATTTTGATAAAAGTATACATTTCTGTTTTACAAATAGTTATTGTTGTTCCTTTCACTTCAACTTGTTTTATTTCTAAAAGTGGTTTCTATCCGTATAGTATCCGTGAATTCACTTTCTAGACACCTTTTAAAATTAATTGTTTCATAAAACACTACAAAATTTTGGTCTAGTCTCTATATTCACGTAACAATAGCATGGTAATATCAATAGTACGGTAATATATTAAAAAAAAAAAAAAAAACCGATACTCTACCTATATAGGACTATCTTGTCCCCCACCCTCCAAACAATCTGAAATGATGCTTGCTGATTATAAGGGGAGCAAGGATGGGTCAAATTATATGTTTCGAAATTGGAATATCTCACAAACCCTTCAAGTTAGGGAGATAAAACTTGGCACATATCCTCCATTCTAATTAAAAGAGCCTATAAAAATAATTTTTGAACGTAGCACTTGGGTAAACATGAGTTTTTTATAATTTCTGTTTCATTGAAATAAGTATCCCAAGGGAGGGAGAAGGAGGAGGGAACTCAAGTAGAATATCTTACAAGCTTCTAAAGTTAAAGGGATGAAGTTCAGCCTATAAACTCCTCATTAAAGCATTAAAAATAAATGAATACGTGTTTTACGTTTGCGAAAATTCTTCTAAAGAGGAGACTTTCTATACTGTAATTTCCGATTCTGTATTCATATAATGAATGCACTCTTCTCTAATTGTTTATATTTTTCTTGTTACTGATACACTACTTAATTAGATGTGCGGTCTCGCTCAAAACACGATTGTCTTCGGTTTTTTTTTAACTTTTGCATTTTTTTTTAATACTAAACTCTACGTTTCAAACCCGTAAAAGATTCCTGTAAGAGGCCAAATGACGCGTATTCAACAGGGCGATTTGTAGTAAATGCATCAATTCTCAATACTATTATTTACATGTGACCTTCTCTACCAACAGTCCGTTATGCCAACTTCAGGTATCTCGTAAATAATAATAATAATAATAATAATAATAATAATAATAATAATAATAATAATAATAATAATAATAATAATAATAATAATAATAATAATAATAATAATAATAATAATAATAATAATAATAACGAGATTTGAAACGACAATGAGCGCTCTTTCAATAGAAATAAGATTCACTTTCCGAATCGAGACAATTATTATAACACATTTTCCACAAATTCAACTCGTCTCGTGTGCTACACCCATGAACCTAACCAAGTCATCTCAGTAAAACTCACCTCAGAAGCGGACGTAATTGATTAGCTAGATTAACGGGTAAGTCAGACTAATAAATATGACAGTTTTCTTACTTAGAGATTTTTTAAAATAGATATATATTTTGAACATCCTTTGGAAAAAAAAATCTCGTATAAGCATGAAGATGGCTTACACGGTTGGCTTACAAGATACCTAACATACTTTACTGTAGGACAGACAGCCCCCTATTGTTTCTCTTTCTTCTCTTTTCTCCTTATTTTTTATTTAACGAAGTTTCTGTCTGAATCTGGGTGAGAAGGGGAAATACATGTTTTAAAAAAAGAAGAAAAGACACAGAGAGAGGGTAAAGAAAGAGGCGGTTCGGAGGGGTAAGCCTTCAAGAATTCAATCCGATTTACTTCGACCACATGACTTCTCACACCAGGTAAAAAACGCATACTACTAAAAAAAGAAAGAGAGAGGACATATGAAAAGGAATGCTCATGCCTACTTTCTATTGGTTGGTGATAAGCTGCCAACCAATCAAGTGACACGGGTTAGATCAAAGGAATATAATATACGGGATACTGCTGGCGGAGATTTTACTAGGCGACAAAACAAGGTTGCAAGCTATACTGGATATACCAGGAAAGTAATGTAACTTTTCTGTCTTGCTCCGTTTCAGAGCTGTAACAGCTTTAACGAATAAAACATTTTACAAATCTCTTTGTAAATATGATTATAAGTAGTACATAACGTCACTTTAGGAATATGTATGTCACTATGAGACCATTTTATTACAATCATTTTTTTATAAGAATTAAGAACATGCAAAATTTCGGAGATAGGTGAAGTAGAAACTTTTCACATAAAACTCAAATGTTTTTGCTTATTTATTTATGATTTATAATCAATAATGAATAATAACTTTAACAATAACTTTAATGATTTGTAACTCTAATTAACATGTTTCCCTTCTCACCCAGATTCAGACAGAAACTTCGTTAAATAAAAAATAAGGAGAAAAGAGAAGAAAGAGAAACAATAGGGGGCTGTCTGTCCTACAGTAAAGTATGTTAGGTATCTTGTAAGCCAACCGTGTAAGCCATCTTCATGCTTATACGAGATTTTTTTTTTCCAAAGGATGTTCAAAATATATATATTTTAAAAAATCTCTAAGTAAGAAAACTGTCATATTTATTAGTCTGACTTACCCGTTAATCTAGCTAATCAATTACGTCCGCTTCTGAGGTGAGTTTTACTGAGATGACTTGGTTAGGTTCATGGGTGTAGCACACGAGACGAGTTGAATTTGTGGAAAATGTGTTATAATAATTGTCTCGATTCGGAAAGTGAATCTTATTTCTATTGAAAGAGCGCTCATTGTCGTTTCAAATCTCGTTTTGTTCAGAAACATTCACAAAAGCCTCGGACAAGGACTGATAACTTGGCACGACATCAGCAAAAGAAAATGGACATGAGATTTGGAACATGGAATATTAGAAGTCTTTATAGGGCAGGCGCGTTAAAATCTGTAACGAGTGAGTTAGAGAAATACAGGATGGACTTAGTAGGAGTTCAGGAAGTTAGGTGGGAAGGAAATGGATGTGAGAATTCCGGAAATTTTACGTTCTTTTACGGGGAAGGAAATAAAAATCACCAGTTAGGAACAGGGTTTTTCGTTCACAAACGAATATTACCAGCAATTAAACGGGTTGAATTTGTTACTGACAGACTTTCTTTTATTACTCTTAAGGGACGGTGGTGTGATATTATTGTTTTAAATGTACATGCTCCAACTGAAGATAAGGGTGACGATATAAAAGATAGTTTTTACGAAGAAGTGGAACGGATATTTGACCAACTCCCGCGATACCATATGAAGATTCTATTAGGGGATTTCAATGCGAAGGTAGGACGAGAGGATATTTTCAAACCGATTATAGGGAACGAAAGTTTGCATAAGGAAAGTAATGACAACGGTGTTAGACTCGTGAACTTTGCAACATCCAAAAACCTAATCGTGAAGAGTACAAAATTCCCACATCGCGACGTTCATAAATACACTTGGACATCACCAGACGGAAAAACACATAATCAAATTGATCACGTTTTAGTAGATAGAAGAAGACAATCTAGCATAATTGACGTCCGGTCGTTTAGAGGGGCTGATTGTGACACTGATCACTACCTGGTAGCAGCGTTAATACGGGAGAGATTATCGTTGAATAAAGGTAATACTCAATGTCCGAAAACGGAGAGATTTAATTTAAAGAAATTAGAAGAGAGCCAGGTAAGAGAGGAATACCAGATTGAAGTTTCGAATAGATTCTCGGTTTTAGAAGACTCGGAGTGCACTAGTGTTGAGGATACTTGGAGTGAAATTAGAGATAGCATTAAAAGTTCAGCAATAGAAAAATTGGGACACGCGGAAATACGTAGGAACAAACCATGGTTCGACCAAGAATGCATTAAACTAGCAGAGAAGAGAAAACAGGCAAAATTACGGTGGCTACAAAATCCGAATGAAATAACTACACAAAATTTCGCAGATATCAGGCGGGAAACTTCCAAAACTTTTAGAACAAAGAAACGGGATTCTTTGAAAGCTAAAATTAAGGAACTTGAAGATAATAGTAAAAATAAAAATATTCGGGACATGTATAAGGGGATCAGCGAATTTAAGAAAGGCTATCAACCTCGTGCTTATATATTAAAGAAATCTGACGGGACAGTTCTCACTGATACGGATAGCCTCTTAAATAGATGGAAAGATTTCTTTGACGATTTGCTGAACACGCAGCCAAAAACTAATGTGCGTGGAGAAAAGGAGATACACACCGCAGAACCGTATATTCCAGAACCCAATCGAATAGAAGTGGAAGCCGCTATAAAGAAATTAAAGAAACACAAATCTCCGGGTGTAGATGAAATTCCGGCTGAGTTAATTTTACTTGGAGGCGAAAAATTGTGGAACAAGATACACAAACTCATTCTCCTTATCTGGAACAAGGAAGAATTGCCACAAGAGTGGAAAGAGTCAATCATTGTTCCAATTCACAAGAAAGGCGACAAAACTGACTGTAATAATTATCGAGGCATTTCTCTTCTGTCAACATCCTATAAAATCCTTTCAAATATTCTGTTAGCAAGACTGACCCCATACGCAGATGAAATTATTGGAGATTATCAGTGCGGATTTAGACGAAATCGATCAACTATCGACCAAATATTTACCATTCGCCAAATACTCGAAAAGAAGTGGGAATACAATACCCCGGTACATCAACTATTTATTGATTTTAGAAAGGCTTACGACTCGGTTAGGAGAGAAACATTATACAACGTTGTTACAGAGCTTGGAATACCGAGAAAGCTAATTAGATTAATTAAGATATGTTTAAGTGAATCCCAAAGTAAAGTCCGGGTAGGAAAATTTTTGTCCACGAGCTTCCACGTCGAAAATGGCCTGAAACAAGGAGATGCGTTGTCGCCTTTATTATTTAACTTTGTGCTGGAATACGCCATAAGAAAAATCAAAGATAGCAACCAGGGCCTAGAGTTGAACGGCATTCACCAGGTTATGGCATATGCTGATGATGTAAATTTAATAGGGGATGATAGGAGAACAGTAGAAATAAATGCAGAGATATTATTAAACGCTTGCAGGGATATGGGTTTAGAAGTAAATGCAGAGAAAACTAAATACATGGAAGTGCGTCGGGGCCGTAATACGGCAAATTGTGGAGGCGTTAAAATATTAAATAATACTTTTGATAAAGTGGATACTTTCAAATATTTAGGATCAATATTAACAGACGAATATCATATTCACGAAGAAATTAAATGTCGACTAAAAGCAGGGAATTCGTGTTACTATTCGGTTCAAAATCTCTTGTCGTCGCGAATTCTGTCGAGGAATTTGAAGCTTAAAATATATAAAACGATAATCATGCCTGTTGTTCTGTATGGTTGCGAAACATGGTCGCTTACTCTGAGGGAAGAACATAGACTGAAAGCATTTGAGAACAGGATCCTGAGAAGAATATTCGGACCCAAGAGGAACGAGAATGGGGAATGGCGAAAGCTTCATAACGAGGAACTACATACTTTATACGGTTTACCCAACATTGTTAGGGTCGTCAAGTCTAGGAGGCTTAGGTGGGCATGTCATGTAGCTAGAATGGAAGAAAGTAGAAACGCTTTCAAAGTCTTGACTGGTAGACCCATAGGAAAACGACCATTAGGAAGACCTAGGCGCAGATGGGAGGATAATATTAAGATGGATCTCGCAGAGATAGGAATACAAAGTAGAAACTGGATCCAATTAGCTAAGGATAGAAGTCAGTGGAGAGCTTTTGTGAACGCGGCACTGAACCTCCGGGTTCCATAGGCCATAGAGTTAGTTAGTTAGTTAGTTTTATTTTTCTTATTTACTTATTTATGATTTATATTTACAATAATGAATATAACTTTAATGATTAGTAACTATACTTAATATGATTATTTTAAGATCGACTGTAATTTTAGCAATATACTCGATTGGAATTTAACAATCACAAGTTATAATATATACCATTAGTGTTTAGTTGTTCATTTTACTTTTAAAAAAAATAATCTTACACTGTGTTAGGTTTTCCAATGAATAGCTTAACTATATAACAATTAAATGTGGTACTTACAATTTAGTTTCTAACCACAGCTAATGCTGCATCGTTTCCACCGGTTCTTCTTTATATGTATTTGGTATCACCAAACTGTAAAATTTCTCCGTAAATTTACATCGAATAGCTGGCAAAAATGCTATGTAACCACTAATAAATTTCACTTCTGCATGTCGCAAATACGATTAATATTAAAACAAACAAACAACAACAAAATGATAATAATAAATCATTATTGTTCTCATGTCAATACCATTATTTGTGTTTCTCTGAAGTAAAATGTTATTGCGATGTCGTAATGTTATTTTTTGTTTAGTTTTTGCCAGTGATTCGTTGTAAGATCTTGCAGTACATTTGTGACATAATGATATGACGTGCACAGCATATTAGACTGTCACCTGAAAAAAAGAAAGAAATTACTATATTTAATGGCAAGTTATGTAACTAGTGAAATTTCAGTAATGTTACATAAACAAATTTTATAATTGATAAATATCCTTGTAAAACTTAAATTCTACAACGTGTCCAAAGACAAGATGTAGGTTTCCTATACCAATCAATATACTTCATCAAGTTGGTACGGATGAATGTGAATTTACATGCGTAGTTTTCAAGACAGTAACGGAAAACGATTTTTTTTTATATGTAAACCTAAAAATTAATCTTGTACAATAACCACACCATATATTAAAAATGAAATGAAATCTTTAAGTTTTACGTCCCACGATTTTACCGGTTAGGCTAAAGGAGACGGTGATGATGAGAAATGAATGAAATGGTGGAATGAAGAAAGTGGGAGGAAACGGGATAACCCCGAACACGGCGTTTGTCCGCCACAAAGTCCACACGGCGCGAGCTGGGATCGAACCCAGGACCCCAAGCACCGGAGGTGAACGCTCTACCACTGAGCCACCGCGCCCCCACCATATATTAAGATGAGACTATGTTAAAGTATATGATGAAGCTCCTGGTTGTGATGAAGCAAGATGGTAGAACATAGTAGGCCTATGTATGGGTAAATGAGATAATAGCTCCCAAATTATGATTACTTTTATAAACTTTAAAATTTTAATTAACTATAATAGAATATGCTCCAAAAGATAACACATGTATATTATTAATCGTTAGAGCAGAACAAGGTGAACAAAATGAAATGTGAAGTTTTTGAGAAATCGAGAAAAACGAATTTTTAATGGCGTTTAAAGTATGTTGTTCATAATTGACAGTTTTTCTTCTGCTGAAACAGTTATAGTACAAATACACTAGCGTCTATTACCCGCTTCGCTGCGTTAAAATAAAAATAAGTATTATGTTTCGTTAGTAAGTCACTTTTTACTATTCCTACTAAAGCGCACTCTGATAACGGTCATTTTCGATCTTTTTTTTTTTTTTTTTTAATATCTTAACATTCCATAAGTTGCACCGTCAAAGTGAAATGACAAAAAACATGCCAGATCGACATCATCTATGTTCAAAATTTGATCGAGATCGTTCAGGTGGTTCCGGATTTAAACGGTATAGGAAGTGTCACTGTTCATTTAAGCGATCTTAAAATTATGGATTCGACATTAATGTCAGTCGTTTTCGATTACTTTTACATAGCAAATACTTCCCCTTTAGGATTGCTAAAGGTGTCTTACTCGACTAAACTTGAACTTAAATGTCATCGGGGGTGCCACTAAACAGCTTAACAATACCCAAAATCCATGGATTCGACACTAATATCGATAGCTTCCGATTTATTTTAATATGCCACCCTTTCCGTCTTTGTGGTGGACAAACACCGTGTGTGGGGGTTTCCTAGGGGTTCTCTCGTTTCCACCCACTTTAATCATTCCACCCTTTCATTTATTTCTCATCATCACCGTCTCCTTTAGGTTAGCCGGCATAAGCATGGGGCGTAAAACCTAAAAATTTAATTTCATTTCCCTTCCCATCTCTTGGTGTTAATGGTGTTGAACTTGGACTCAAGGCAGAATCTGAATGTCGCTATTTAGGCCTGTCTTATCGACCCCAAAAACTGAATTCGACAATAACATCGGTCTTTTTTTTTTTTTTTTTTTTAATTATTTTTACATGTCGTCTCTTTCTTCACCCCCGTAGTGCTGGTAGGAATGTGTAATGCTAATGCTAGTTCTACCACAGTTTTTTTTTAAAGAATATAAGTCACATATTTACCAAGTTAGGCTAAAATTGCTGCAGGCGTTCTAGAGTTTTGCTGGAACACATATATTACATTCATTTTTTATTTACAAAATATATTAAATATACCTATAATTTTCTCTGTAAAGGAACCACGAATCAATGGCAAATTTACTGCCATATTATCCTTGTTATTTTTGTGATTTGTATGTGGTAAATTTTAAAATTGGAAATTATTATTATTATTGGTGCGTTTTCTACCAGTTTCAACTTAATAATCTAACGCTATCATTATTTATTTTGATCAAATCACACTCTGTTTACAGTGTAATAAAACGAACATTTGGTTACAGAGCATTTTCCTAGCGAATAGTTGCATTTTGAGGGAAATAATTGCAGTGTAACAGGAAAGTATGATATGTAGCTGTTTTGAATTCATTTGTGTTCTTCCTGCACTAAGAATTATATATATATCTTTGACACTAATCTACAACTTCAATTGGAACTATATGATTTGTCACTGGGAATCAAATCCAGAACTCTTCCTATTAAAGGAGGGAGCGTTAACCAGTTAGCCAGAATCTGACATTACGGAATTTAATATAACTTAGTCTGCTAATATGTAACATTTTTACCAATGGTCTGCAATAATTAAATAAATAATAAATAAATATCTAATTTTAATATATATTTTTAATTAACTCAATGAAATGGACGAAAAAGTTTCTTAATGTTTAGATGCGAGTATTTCAATAGTCAAGAACCATAATGAATTGTTCCAGTTTCATCTTTTTTCAGGTGCATGAATCAGAGTGTGGCGAAGATTGAAATCATCGAGGTCATTCAGCTGAATTCGCTGCCGAAATCTGGGGAAGATAACTAAAGAATTCTCTATTTTACATTCTGACATCAAATCACGGAAGGTAGCACTAGCAAACTTGTGTAAAAGTTCCAAAAAGACAAGATGCTTGCATTATAAAATTCAAATTGGTCGTCGTCGTCTAGATTTTTGAGGCTTTCTGTAGGTGCTACACACTATAGATATGTGATATACAATAACTGCAGTACGCCAGGTTGAATCCAGTGGAATTTCAGTGCTTTATATATATATATATATATATATATATATATATATATATATATATATATATATATATATATATATATATATATATATATATATATATATGTGTGTGTGTGTGTGTGTGTGTGCGTGTGTGTGTATTAGCGTTGCCCACGAGCTAAGATGAAACAGAATTTCCAAGACGAGATGCGAGACAAGATATAGCAATTCCAATACTTTTCGAGACGAGATAGGACTATCTCTTCACCTTTTTGAGCCAAAATAGCTCCAAACCTAGTCTCGTCAACAACATTAATGTGTGCTACGGTAAAAAAAAAAAAAAAAAAAAAAGTCAAATATACAGTTCGCGTCTAATAGGATGCCTGAGACGACAAACAGTTAATCATTAAACTAGGTAAGTTGCGGAGATCGATAAACCAAGAAATCTCATTTACCTAACTAAAGATAATCACTTCTTATTTAGGAAAATCCACTTCCAGTATTTACTCTTCAGCTTATCTTTGTTTTCCTCATTCTCTCTAGAGAGAGAGAGAGATAGCAGCGGCTATGTATATACGTACAAGTTAAGAAAGAACCAGGATAAACACTCTTCTTTTTCTTTTTTAACCAAACACGATCTCTGGCAACACTGAAGGGTGTGGACTTGGAAGGAGAAGGAGGAACCCTATTCTTCATCTCTCTCTCTCTGAAAGCTTTTCCTTCTCTCTTTTACTTTCGTTTCGTCTTCTGCTTTTGTCCCTTTCTTCGTTGTGTGTTGTGCATCCCTCCACACGGAGAGCGACGAGATGAAAGGGCAAATCCATGGAAAGATGGAGGAAGGTGGTAGTGAAGAGGAGAGAAATGATGATGTACACAGGGAGATTGAAGGGGTGAGTTTAGCACAAGTGATGAAGACAAAAGGAAGAAAGAGAGAGACAGAGAGGAATAAGAGGGGAATAGGGGAAGAAGAAGGAAATGATGATGAAAAAAGCTGCTCCCAACAAATTAATCCTAGGATCAATACTGTTTGCTTGAGATTAGCTGGAACTTTAAGAGCATGTCAACGATATGTGAAATTACCTTTAAGACTTTTTTTTAACCCTTTTTTAAAGTCTTTCTTCTTTTCTTAACTTCCATTAACCGTTTAAATTCCATGTCTCTTCTTACTTCTTGTTAACACACAAAAATAAACGAACAAACATGAATGAAAGAAAGAAAGAAAAATAGGGAGATAAAGGATATATATATATATATATATATATATATATATATAAAACTATGTACTGTACATATGAATACAAACTCAAGAAGAAAATGATCTTTTTGTAACAGAAAAAGATTTCTCAGAGACGACGCGTTGTCACGTGAGAATAGCTTCTCACTTTAATTTCTTTTTTTTCTTTCATCGTCGTATAATTTCAAACACTTTCATTTGACTTTCTTCGTTTGTCTCTTTTCTTTCTTAATAAACTGTTACTTTTTTCTTCTTCTTCGCTGCTTTGTGTTACGTTATAGAAGAAAGAAACGCTCCAGTTAGTCTCAAAATATAAATAAATGATTTTGACCAAGATTGCCTACCCCACCTACCAAAAACGCTCCTAGACTATTGTGTACGGACAATGATCAAATGTGATAATTTAATGTCAATTGTAACATTTACGACTTATGATATGCTTTTTAGTAAAGAAATTGAAAAAATAAAAACTATTATTTAGTTACAGGTATCCCCGACCTAAGTAATATGCGACTTATATAATTTTGCACTTACGTAATAAATCTCGAAAGTTACACTTACTAGCGCATAAGGACATGTTTGCGGCTCTAGCGACTTTGATATATACTGCAGTATGTAACGACAATCGTAATACGATATTGGTTAGCGGGATAGGAAGCGAAAGAGGAAAGAACGCTACGTTATATATGGTCAGTTGCAATGGAGCATTGGAGCACAGAACATAACGTTAGGCCTACCTCAGTTCGTAGCTATCACGAAAATAATTCTGAGTCAAAAATGCAACATTTTCTTAGACGGAACTTTAATATTGGTCTCTCCATGTTCTTAGGAGTTCACACTGTTCTTGGAACTCCATGTATCACATCCAACACACTACTAATCTCTTCGAACTATTTTACCCAAGTCAATATGGTACGAGACGGAACCTTACCATGTCAACCAAGATTTAAGTTTCGTCTAAAGAAACGTTGTACTTGTATTGAAACGTTGTCCGTAATAATACGAACTGAGGTAACACTATGCTCTGTGGTCCATGTTCCATTGCGACTGACCATTATAACGTGGCGTTCTTTCCTCTTTCAGTTCCCACCCTGTCATCCAATATAAGTTACTAGCATCAATTACCCTCTTCGCTGGGTTAAATTAAGAAAAAAATGTAATATGTTTCGTTAGTCAGTCACTTTATACTATTACTAAAGCGCTCCTTGATATTGGTCATTTTCGATTATTTTTATATATCCCCTCTCCTCCCTATGTTGCGGACCACGGCATCGCGACAGTGTCATTGTTCATCCGCGGAAGTGTCATTGTTCTTCTCAGCGATCCCGAAAAGTATGAATTCAACACTGATGTTGGTAATTTTGATTATATATATATATATATATATATATAATATATATATATATATATATATATATATATATATATATATATATATATATATATATATATATATATATATCCCTCCCCTCCCACAATTTTTGCGGGGCTCAATTTGGATTTAAATGGCATCAGAAGTGTCACTGTTCATCTCAGCGACCTCAAAGACTATAGATTCGACACTAATATCGGTCACTTTCGATCATTTGTAAATGTCTCTCCCCTCCTTTAAGTTACATCGTCAAAGTGATATGACAAAAATCATCTCATGTTCGACTTAATCTAGATTGAAATTTGATCGAGATCGGTCCTGTGGTTCAAGAGTTATTAAGTTTTATTTATTTTTTTTATATCTCCCCCTCCTACCTCCTCGCCTAAGTTCTATCGTCAAAGTGAATAGATAAATACCATCCCAGGCCGGAACCTCATCCATGTTGAAAATTTGATCAAGATCGGTCGGGTGGTTCAAGAGTTTTATTTATTTTTTTAATGTCCCCTCCTCCCCCTCCCCTAAGTTGTACCGTCAAAGTAAATAGCTAAAAACACTTCCAGGCCAGAACCGCATTTACGTTGAAAATTTGAGGTCGGGCGGTTCAAGAGATTAGGTCACAAACATAGTCACTTTCAATTTTATAATATAGATTATGCTTGTGCAATATTCGTCTGAAATGTGTCAGGCGGCTCGGCGCCCCCTGTACATAAGCTATATATTTTTTATACTTTTATAGTTTATATCCGAGTAATTATTGTTGCATGATGTTTCATGTATAAAATATTATTGTATGTAAATAATAAGTATATTCATGTTTCAGTGATAAAAGATTTCGTACGAAAAAATCATTATTTAGGTATAAAGAAAAAGAAAAAAATAGTTAAAGCTAATACAGATCTTTATTTTTCTGGAATTTTGTCCAAGGCATCTTTGGCTCTCATGCAATATATATATATATATATATATATATATATATATATATATATATATATATATATATATATATATATATATATATATATATAATTATTTATCTAAACACATAATGCAAAAACTTTAATTTTTTCCATTGTTTTGTGTCCTTACCAGTGATGAAAATTTTCCGGAAAATTTTGAAACGGAAAATTTTCAGATTCATAAAAACATACTCCACATATTCCTACATCGTTGTTTAGTCGAGATGTGAGGTGGAAAATTTTCTTCTATATTTTTCCGGAAAATTTTCCGTTCTTAACAAACATCAATGATCAAGTAACAATTCGTCAGTATTCATAAAATCGATTGAATTCATATATAGAAATGTTAAAAAGTGAATGATCGTTTAAAGAATCTGAAAATGGCTTAGGCAATTTTTAGTACTATGTAGGAACAAGTGGAACAATTTTTCATGAATCGAATGAATAAGTGGAGTACGTTTTTATGAATCGGAAAATATTCATGACTTTTAATAAATTAAAATTTTAAATAATAGAATGGGATATTTGTACTCTACGAACTCGTGGTATGTTCTCTGCACTTTGCATACACACACACACACACACACACACACAGAGAGAGAGAGAGAGAGAGAGAGAGTAGTTGAATTGAATTGATTTTGAGTTTAACGTCCCTTTCAATAGCGAGACTATATAAAACGGTACCAACTGATTAACGTGGAATCCGAACTACATGAGCTCCCGCTGGGAATCGAAGCCAGGTTTTCCATGCCAAAGGCGCGTATGCTAACTGCTTAGCAACGAAGGAGCTCGCAGAGCAGGAGAGAGAGAGAAACACTAAAATTTTATTTCCCAACTTGAAATAGAAAATTTTCGGGTTCCCGAAAGGTAATTGGAAAATTATAATTTGTTGCTGACTAACTTTCCTTTACTGAAATTCAATTTTGTAGCTCTATGTGCAGTTAAATATAGTGGGAAATTTTCCACGTAACATTACTATACATAATATCCAAAATTGTCAGGCCTATGAAAAGTGTTTTCCACTTGTTTCTACATAGTGATGAAAATTTTCCGATCTATGAAAATTCCTCTCACTTGCTTCTACAGAGCAATAAAACATTCCGATTCACAAAAAAGTTGTTTTACCTCTTGCTTCAAAATGATGAAAATTTTCCGAATCATAAAAAGTTCTTCAATTTTTCCATATAAGGCAGAAAATATTTCGATTCATGAAAAATTGTTTAACTTGTTCCTACATAGTACTGAAAATTGTCTGAGCCATGAAAATTTTCAGATTCTTTAAACGATCTTTCACTTTTTAACATTTCTATACATGAATTCAATCAATTTCATGATTCCTGAGGAATTGTTACTTGATTACTGATATTTTTTTAGAAGGAAAATTTTCCGGAAAAATATAGCGGAAAATTTTCCACCTCACATCACTAGTCTTTTAATGTTGACTCCGAGCCACAGCCGGGCATTAAATTTCGAACAATTTGCTTTTCCACATACAATGCTAAAAGATCAATTCTTACAGATGGCAGAATAAAAGTAGGCCGTTCCCCACCCGACTATTCCTCTTCCAAGAGATCTGGGGATTATAAGGTAATATTCCGTAAGGGTAAACAGGATAAGAAGAGGTTTCTTAAGAGAAAAATTGAAAGAAAATACCGCTTTCCTATAATGACTCATAAGTAAGTTTGTTACTTATTTCGAAATGAAAGTAAATCTTAGTTTAACGTGCAATAACCATGCTGTCAGCAGTGTTGTAACACAGGGAACTCTTAGTTTTTAGTGTAAGGTATCACGTTAGAAATTAATGTTTATTCAATGATTGTGCGTGTAAATTTCCACTTATACTCTGTACTTAACTCTTTCTGTCCCAAAATAGGTAATTTTCAAATATATATTATTACAACAAAATATATGGTACAAATACATATACATATGTGAGAATTAGAGTGAAAATAATATGTTTTATTTTTGGAAAAGTTTGCAGAATTTTTTTCCATAAACTAGAGGGACCTCTTTTTGTTAATAATACAAATTAGGTAATCAATGCCTGACTTCTAACGAAATAAAAATGAAATATTTAGTTTAAAGTCCTAAGATTATGCCCTTTGAGGCTAAGGGAGAAATTATTAAGGCTAGTGACTGATGATGGAAGAACTGATGGAATGAGGGAGTGGGAGGAAACAGGAGAATCCCGAGAAAACATACGGACACGAACAAGAACAAAATCTTTACGTCCCATGATTATGTTAGATAGGCTAAAAAAAAACGGTAACGATGGGAAATGAAGGAAATGGTGGAATGAAGAAAGTAGGAGGAAACGGAAGAACCCCAAGAAAACTCAACCACACGGTGTTTGTCCACCACGAAGTTCACTTGGCGCGAGCTGAGATCGAACCAAGGGCCCCCATCATGCACCAAACTTGAACGCTCTACTACTGAGCCCCCCGGCCCCCACGGACACGTTGTTGTCCACCACACACCAATCACTGTTGAAGATTACATTGAAATTTATCGATCCCTATAAGAAGATTATTAAACTTATCTTTGAAAAAATGTTGTAACCTTTCAAGTAAAAGATTATTTTTTCTTATTATTATTATTATTATTATTATTATTATTATTATTATTATTATTATTATTTTGCAAGATGAATTCTCTATAAATATTCCTTACATCACATAACACATGTTAAAGAATCCTATGACCTCTGTTACTAACTAAACTATATAGCAACCAAATGGACTAAAAAGTCGAATTTTTTCCTATTTTTTTTTTCCTCCTGAAAAGCAATAATAAAGACTTCAGATATATTAATCATGTTACCGCTGATCTTTCTATATTAATGTAACATAACTAAATTAATACAAAGATTAAGAGACAATCGTATGTATCAGTGGCGTTCCGCAAGAGGAGGTTTCGGGTTTAAATCTACTTTCAGCAAGATATTATTGAAAAATAAATATGTACCATATTAAAAATCGTTGTGGATACGAACTCCATTTTCTTGACAAAAGCTCCATATTTAAAGACAGCGCATTATTAACTTAAAATAAACTTTCCAATCAATCTATTGAAGAAAAATATTTCTTTATATCTCTAAAGAGCCACAAAGAATAATCTTAGTGTATTTAGACTCACCTAAAATGGGTAACACACTAGGTTATATGGTATTCACATAGATAGCAGATATAATAATTGTCCCAAAGTTACTCAAAATGCAATTAATTCTAAGCACTTCGAATTTAATTCTTCTGTATTCATAATTTGTTACTATAGATATTAGATTCAGAATTGTTGTAGAGAAAATTAGCATAATTTTTAATTTCAATAAACATTTAGGTATGAATACATATTGTTATTTTGTTAAAATTTTTCTTAAGCAAAATTATTACAAAAACAAACTAATAAATGAAAAGAAAAAGTTAAAATATTTTCCTCCTAGCATGAAGTTGCTCCAATTACTGTTATATTATGATATTTACTTGTTTTTGTCTTTAATTTCATTTTTATAGGATTTAAATTTCTGGGTTGTCAGCATCTAAGGCCATTTAGCCCGACACGTTTTGAGGGATGACGTCCCTCGGCGAGCAAACTATCCTGGGAAAGGGAAGGAAGAAAGGATTGGGGAAGGAAGGAAGCAGCCTGGGACCTATAATTTAGGTACCACCTCGGCATTTGCCTGATGTGAATCAGGAAAACCCAGGAAAATCTCATTCAGGGTGGCTGGCCTGATAAAGCGTATAGAGCCTGAAAAAGCGTGTATATACAGGGAGTCCATAAAGTCCTGCAGGAAAGAAAAACTCTATAACTTGGTGTATAAATTTATAAATTTAAGTGTATAAATTTTTGGGGTTGGAAGAAGGGAAGTTTAAAGTTTTGTTCTGGCCACAATGCTCCATGACGTTTGCGCTGGTAATCACGTAACTTAAGATGGCATCTATTAAAGAAAAGGCACAATGTATTTTGTGGTTTGTGGAGTTAAAATCTTGCGTTTCTGTAAGAAAGTTCCAAACAACGTATGGGAAACATCCCTAGCAGAAACAAGTATCAAGAGGTGGTACGAGAAGTTCAAAGAAACGGGAAGTGTGTCAGATTTACAACGCAGTGGAAGGCCAGGAACGAGTGACGATGTGATTCACACTTTGCAGGACAGCGTAGCCAGGAGTCCAATGAAATCGCCTAAAGGTAGGTCATTGGAACTGGGAATACCGAACTCAACGTTACACAAGATCGTACGCAGGAATTTGAAGGTCCGGCCCTATAAGTTAAAATTTGTGCACGAGCTGATAGAAGAAGACTATGACATGAGAATGGAATTCTGTGAGTCAATGCTTACCCGCTTAAAAGAAGATGTGACCTTCTATTTCGATTTCTGTTTTCAGATGAAGCCCCATTTCATGTGTCGGGAAAAGTGAACAGGCACAACTGCCGAATTTTGGGGGTGGAAATTCCACATGAATTCGAGAAGCACAAGCGGGATAGTCCCAAAGTCAGTGTGTGGTGTGCTGTTTCAATGGACCATATTATCGGCCCTTTTTTTCTTCGAGGAAGAGACAGTAAATGGTAACAATTATCTGAACATGCTACAAACATTCCTTTTGCCACAACTTACTAGGTTAATCATCCTTAATGAGGTCTACATGCAATAGGATAGGGCACCGCCGCAGTATGCCCTTCCAAGTTCGACAGTTTCTTAACGAAGAATTTAAGGAGAGATGGATTGGCCAAAGAGGACCACACCTTAGATTTGTCGCCTTGTGATTACTGGCTGTGGGGACACGTGAAGACCAAGGTGTATTTGCAGAAGCCAGCTACTCTACACGATCTCAAGAACAAAATAACTGATGTGATTTTGAACATTCCAGACGAGCACCGTCAACACGCAATTCTTGGTTTCCCAAAAATACTACAAGAGTGTTTGAACGTGAATGGTGCACAATTGGAGGTTTGGCGATGAACCTTAACTAGCTGAAACAAAACTTTGAACCTTTCTGTAAGTACACCAAAAAGTATTTGTTAATACATTACGTAGTTTCCAAGTTATAGAGTTTTACTCTCCTGCAGGACTTGATTTTTAAAATACATCTGTAAATTAATTAATCTTACAATTTAGACTTAGTGCGTTGACTAAAAAAAAAAAAAAAAAAAAAAAAAAAAAAACTGAAGGTATCGTTGATGGGTTTGTACACAAGTTACGGAAATTTTATTTATTTATTTATTTATTTATTTACTTTTATTTATTAGTTTATTTATTATTTTTATTTTAGTTATTGTTTCTATTTATTTATTTATTTAATTTTTTTTTTAAAATCATGAAGATTGTCTCAATATTTGCACGAATTAATTGTTAAATCTTACTTCTCTTTCTTAATTTTGTAAATCTTACAGTACAGAAAATATTTTAGAAAAATAAACGTATTTATGTGTATATATACAGAATAACTGACTTTATTTCACAAATCAGTAGTATGTATGTGTTTGTGTGTGTAAGACATTTGAAGGGGGAGAGAAAGAGAGAAGGGACAAGAAGAAAATTTTGATTGACAGAGACAAACGATCTTGGTGAGAATTGTCAGACAAGACGTTCTATTGTTTCTCGAGGGAATTAATTACGATAAATAATGAAAAATAATTACGTGTTTCATTAGAAAAATAAAAAAACAATAAAAGACTGTGCTTTGGGTATGCGTTTCACACATTCTGGTCTTTCATTACATGCTTCGTTCCTATATGAAACACTGTTGCTGTAGAAATGGAGAGAGAGGGAGACAGAAAGAATTAATTTATTGTGTTACTCAACACTGTCTACCACCAATTTTCTTTGCCATAAACTGTGAAATAGTATACAATTTTTTTCTTTCTTTTAATGAAAAAATAACAGTTTATATGAGTTGAACACAGTTTCCCTAGTGAATGGTTATGGTGTTTACAGATAGTTAAATAAACGTACAGTCATAATCAAAAGAACGTGAATACACCAGGTACATTCGTGAAGTCTCTCCTCGAAATTTGTGTAAAATTGATTCAAATATAGAGTTCTGCACGGCCTAATGTGATTTGTACTAATTTTAGCGGCCCATACTGGTAATTTGTATATTTATGAACCTTCATATATCCGGAGTTCAATCATAAACTACTATAACGCTCAGACACAAAATTTACTTTTACTTTCTTTCAATGTAAACTGGATATGAATGTGGGCATATGCAAAGGAATTTTTATCAAGTACTGCTTCTCTAATACATTTTGCACACCCCGACCGCCATCTTAGACCCCCCCCCCCCCATATTGGGTTCAAATTTCGTTTTCCCAAATGATTCAAGTTATACATAAAATAAGTGTACAATTTTCTCGAAATTTTACACGTGTAGTGAGTTTTATCGTATCTTGTACTGTTTGCAAAGTATTGCATGTTAAATGTCAAGCATTTCACGAATATTGAACCAAATAGAAAGTTGTGCAGGGCACCGTGTGTATTGTGCTAATTGCTACAGCTCATACAGGGAATATACATGCTTATGAGACTTCATGAACCAATCCTGTAAGCATGAATATACATGACAGTAAGCACATTGGATGAATACCTAAAATGTCGACGTAATTCTAGATATGACCAGATTTGGATATAGACCTATAATTTCCGTATTGACTGTGAGATATGTATTTACGTCCAGAGAATATTTCGTCAACGATAAATCACGTAAAAGGTTACATATACACCCACTGGGTACACTGCACAATACAACTTTCTGCCCCGCACAATTTTCAATTTGGTTCAATATCCATGAAGTGCCCGACATTTAACATGCAATACCTTGCAAACAGTATACGATACGGTAAAACTCGTAACTATTTCCATTTGAAAAAAACGAAAGTTCAATCCAATATGGAAGATCCAAGATGACAGCCGAAGTGTGTGGTGTGTGTCAGAGAAGAAGTATTTGATTCAAATTCTTTTGCATATGAACACACTCATGTCCAGCTACATTTAAAGAAACTAAAAGTAATTTTGTGTCTGAGCGTTATAGTAGTTTATGATTAAATTCCAGATATATGAAAGCTCATAAATATGCAAATTACCAATATGGGCAGCTAAAATTAGTACAATACACATTAGGCAGAACTTTGCATTTGAATCACTTTACATGAATCTCGAGGGGACACTTCACGAATGTACCTTGTTAGTAATTTTCAATTTGCCTTCATAGCAGGGAGCAAAGTTAAGTTTAATTTAATTACATGGGTCTCTTGTGTAGGGCATGCCCTTCTGCAAATTATATTCCAGTGTACCCTCCTTACATTTTGATTTTGTTCAACGCTCAACACTACTTGCCAAAGCCGTTAGATAATACTATATATAAATTTATACATAATCTGGTATTATTAATGCCATTATATTCGCGAATTCGAACATAACGCTGTGGAAAGTGTTACCAAATAAGAAATATCGCAGTTTTTTTTTTTTAAATAAAAGTTTAGTTTTGGGTGTTAAGCTAAAACAGTAAACATTCTGCAAAAAGGCTGTTCTACAGTACAAGTTCACCGTTAGACTCGTTTCCATCATACTCCCTACTTGACCATGGCCAATGCATTCCAAACGAAACGCCATAGATTGATTTTTGTCACTTCTACGATCAGATTTCGATTCATCACGGTACAGTATGTCCCCCGCCTCCAGCAATCGTGGTATATCGGGCTTCTATTGTGGTTTACATAGTCTTATAGCATTGTAATTTATATTATAATTAAAAACCTAATAAGTATGTCGCAACGTCATGATGAGCTCTGTTCTGTAAAGTGTAGGCTATAGCCAGTTAAACAATAAAAAGATTGGGAATCTCTAGTTTGATAGTTATGTATATATATATACAAGGACGGATCTAAGGGGGGGCTACACTGGATAAAATGGGCTTCAATTCAGCTTTACACTGGATAAAACGGCAAATTATGGTTTAGCCCCTCCCTTGATCATATCCTGGATCCGCCAGTGTATATATATATATATATATTCTGACTATAGACTATATATAATTAGTGGACAGGACTAGTGGGAGGTCCTCGACTTGGAGGAAGAAAAACACTTTGCAGTGTTAGGAGATGAACAAGTAGAATATTCATACACCTAATACAACCTTAAAGTAACGTATAAGGTACAAAAAAGAAATCCTAGTGTGCTCTTGAATTACCTACATTAGAGAAGCCAGTAGAACACTTTTAGTAGTTGATTAACTTAACTCATTACAGTATATGCATTAGATTCTTCTAGTTTCTCCTTTATTTTTTTTTTCCTTCTAACGCTGCTAATCCTGATAAACAGACTATTTTCCCTTTCTCTCCTATGACTAAAATGAAAATAGCAATGATACTGCCACTCTATTACCTCAACTGTGGTTGAATCTCATTGACTGTTCCTTGTACAACCTACAAAAATTCTAATTTCAACGGAGAATGTAGAAAGAAATATGTCTGTATATTTCTCATCTGAGCTGTTAGGTACGTGGGCTAGAACAACTACCTTCGACAGAAACATGTGTATTTAGTGCTGCTAATACGTGACTGCAAAAAGATACGTAAATGGCACTTAGAATTAGAATCTAGCTATCTCAAACATTGTTTTCGTGTTTTGGGGTCTATACAGGGCTAAAAGTGAGGGGAAAGACGGGGGGCGTCATTTGCTCATTTCCAAAAAAATATCTGTGGCGTCCCTCTACTTCCTAAAAAAATACAATGGGCAAAGATAGACACGGGGGGTGATGTGACGTCATGCGTCCCACTACCTTTTCAGATCCACTTTTACCCTTGGGTTGATAGTATATAGACAGATAAAGTGATTGCACGAACACAAGGAAGATCATTTAACGACGTTTAAAGATACGCAAGTCATTAACAACATACTCCAGTTGAAATTTGACTTAAATATATTTCTTGTATCGCACTCTTCGTGGACGCCTCGTAACGTAGAAGGATTCTGATAGCTTCAAGATGAAGTAAAAAAAAAAAAAAAAAAATCCAGGCATAAATTTTGTATATAAATTTACAAAATCAAATGAGAAAATTTTCGAAACGGGACGAGAAGGAACTCTTCGAAAATCGAGACGAGACGAGACAAGAAATTCTAATTTCTCTTCTCGTCGGTAACCTTCTACTGCACACCTAGAACATTCTTGTAATTGTAATAGTATATTTTTTACTGGTATTCCCATCAAATATTTTCATTCTTAACTCATATTTAAAATATTTTTCATTACCCTTTAATCACCTCATTGAAGAGATGATGCACATTCCTTGAAAATTACTGTTTCTTTACCATCATTCCTTGTAGTAATGTTGCCTAGAAATTAAAAAAAAAAAAAAAAAATGTGATACTATTGATGTAACACAGCATTAAAAATATAGCATCCAGGTCGAACATATACTCAAAATTCCGATTCGCAAAAGTGATTATACGTTGAAATTACCTACTCGAAAACGGAAAATCCAGTATCTCGATTTGTTGTCAGGCACAGATAAGACACTTAAGATAGATTGTGGAGTGGCAATGTAACATACTTATTTACTACTACAATACAGGCGCGCACCCAAATTTTTTCTTGGGAGGGGTATAAAATTTTGGGAGGGTCCAAACATTACAACACACTACATCATGTAGTATTGAACCAGTGTTATTCTGCACCCGAAAAAACGATAAGTACTTGTCAAGTAGTACTACCTATATTCTCTTAAAAGAAAAATTATAGAATTATATTGTTTTTGTAATGAAAGAGAGTACAGATGAAGCGTAAGGCTTCTTTCACATTATCCGGCGATTTGTCGGATCCGTTTCCGTTAATTTGCCGGATGAGCAGTGTACCCTTTCATATTATCCGGCGCTTTGCCGTGGAGGAAAAATATGCGAGCAGGGTTGCTGTGTAACTGAAGAAACAAAACCTTGTGACTTTTGTTATGGTAGTTGCAATGGACAGACGCAAAAAATGTCTTCTACTCGTCTTGTTAAGACAGAAAAAAAAGCCAGAGACGCATATGGGTTCAATTTTTTTTTTTTTTTTTTTTTTTTTTTTTTTTTTTTTTTAGAAGTGGTATCTTGAAGGAAACTTTTCTATACTGTTTCCACAATTGATAGGCTTGAGCAAAATAGAGGCCAGGTTCTGGATATTTAAAATACGATCCCGATATTCACCTGTTGTGACTGGGAAAACCAGGATAAAGTCCTTTCAGAATAGTCGGCGGCTGAGATCTATCCCAGAATCCAGTGCCGGATCTAGAAGGTAAAAACTAAGGGGGGGGGCTGCCAGATCCCAGACTATGAGAAATATATCATGAGTTTGCTGAAAAGTTTCAAAAATATATAAATAATAGCTTAAATTATTTTCGTCACCCCGAAAACTGGGGGGCATAGGCCCTTAGCCCTGGGCTAGATCCTCCACTGCCAGAATCTCAAGTCAATACAACCACTGAGCCCAAGGCTAATCTGTAGGCGTTATTATTATTATTATTATTATTATTATTATTATTATTATTATTATTATTATTATTATTATTATTATTATTATTATTATTATTATTATTATTATTGTATTTCGGGTTTATTCTTTTGTTTTAAGCGTTCCGACTATTGACTCAAGTCTCTCTAAAATACTGCTCTAGTCCCTGTATTCAAGATATTACAACGATAGAAGTCTTAAAGATAATTTTAAAAATAAGGTACGGTATATTTATCAAATATCACATCATGGATTCTCTCTTGCTTTGCGAAAGTACATAAAGGTATTATTACTAAATATATAATATTGCTGAAATATTTGATGGTGTATATTTCAATTTTCGGGCACCACAAATTTATAGAATTTCAAGCTCATTTGCTCAGTGCTACCCGGACATTTATTTCATAATCTTCTATTACATAGAAAAATATAATTTATATTGATTTGGACTCTTTAATCAACGACCTATGGATTCGACACTTCGGTAGTATCGGTCGTTTTCGATTATTTTTACATGTGATTTTATCCCATATATTGTATGTAAAAAGTTTGGTTAAAATTACTACAGGTGTACTGGGCTAGAACATAACCACATACACAAACACGCACCACACACACACACACACATATACATATATATATATATATATATATAACACACGCATCCATATTATCGTAGCCACTCTCTACTCTTTCCTGGCAACAGTTGCAGTTTGCAGCGTATATGTGAAGAGCTTCATTGCTTGTAATGTCCCGCTTGGCTATACACGGCAATCTGCCGCGCCGGATTTTAGCAGGGAGATCCGACTGTTTTTGCTCGCCGGATAAATGTCCGGCGACCGCCACACATATGTGAAAAGCTCCATTGCTTGCAATGTCTTTCTAGCTTGTCCGGCAATTCGCCGGAAACGGATCCGGCAAATCGCCGGATAATGTGAAAGGGCGGTAAGATCAAAATGTTTAGGATTTCTCTGCTCAACAAATATAGTTTTATTAAGGAAGTGTACAAATATGTGTCAAGTTACCAAATTTGGGGGGAGTGAGGGTCCGGACCTGATGGATCCCCAAGTGCTCCAACAAGAAGGGTTAGCAGAACAGTTACAATACTGTATTGTTTTTATTCGTAATTTTAAAGAAGTCTTCATTCGAAAAGATATTCAACAACCGCTAAATACAAAAATGGCTAAAAATTGGCAACTTTGAGTGCAGAATTGGTCGAAATTATAGCAAAAAGTCAAACTACGTTTTTAATGGCTAAACATTGTGTGTAAGTGGCTAGATTGATTGCATTACATTAGATAAAAAAGAAATCAACTTTGGTGAAAATGAATAGTTTATTTATGTTCTCACGAAATGGACATAAATTTTGATATTTACTACTGTAATACTTTATCCATAATACCAAAATGATTTTGTATACTTCATTAGTAAGAACAAGTGGCTTTGTGTTTGCTACTAAGAAGTTGAACTCATAGATGCCAACAAATATGAACTTTTTGCTAAAGTCGCTATTTAATCTGATATTTAGACGCACAAAAATTACTTGCTAGCTCCTGGAAATTTCCAACTTTACTAGAAGTAAAGACATAATTTGATCACTGCCATCTTGTAGATATCTCTCTTAAAAACTCAAGTATTTTGATGTATTAATATTTTCCTAATTGCATTAAATGTCATTAGTCGCACAAATATAAATGTATTCATTCTCGTTGCGTAGGAGATATTCAGATAATTCAGTTGGGACGTTTTATATAGCCTACCATGAAAGTTCATGGAGACGTGAAAAGAACGAAGTTTTGAATAGAAATGAAGCTTACTCCAAATTTAGTCTTCAGATTGTTAGACTATAAAAGTCCAGGACATCTTATGAAAATTTACGTTAAAAAACGAGAGACCCTATGAAATTTTTCAGTTTAGTTAAGCATCTACTTTTTCTTTCTCTCTTTTCTTTTTCTTTCTTTCTTTTTTCTTTTTTCTTTTTTTTTTTTTTGTAATAGTAAAGGGTTAGGGACTTAGGAAATTCTGATTTGAGGAAATATTCCTAACTCTAGCCATTAGAAGGTTACGCCCTCTCTTTGGCACCGCTTTTTGCTGAAATATCAAAATGAATTAAATGATAGGACAACATTCGCCTTAAGTGAGTGACAGAGAGTATATTATTTCTATTAATTGAGTATCAATGACATATTTAAGTGGGATTTTTTTATATCACCGAATTAGTATATTAACTTATGTTCTGAAGAAAAACAAGAACTTTTGAAATTTTGAACAATTTTGGAGGGAACAGATGATGTGAAGCCAGGACGTCTAGATGCGTTATTATTATTATTATTATTATTATTATTATTATTATTATTATTATTATTATTATTATTATTATTATTATTATTATTATTATTATTATTATTATTGATGAAGTTTAGCGTCCCGTTCAGCACCAAGACTATATGTGACGTGGGTCTACATCTTAACGTGAGATAGGAAACATATGAGATCTCGCCGGTAATTGAATCCAGGTCTTCCGCACTGAGAAAAATCAGTTCTCCGGACAGCGGTATATTGTACAAATATATGGAATCCTCTTGCTTACTACAGAAATCAGTACGGAGCATACGTTATCCGTATGCTACATAAGCACTACCCTTAGATGTTACATTACACCTTTGTTGGATGTCTGATATCTAACAGTGTTCCTTATTGCATACATTCATCCATTTGTATGTAAGACCCTGACTGCCCATACTGTTCCATAGGGAAAGTACGTACAAATGGAACATTTATACAAGAAATATTACAAAACATGCATTTTCAGTTAAACGTTTGCTGAACGTTAAGTCCAAAAACAACAAGATTTACAAATGTAACATACAATTTTACGCCTGCTATATATAATATTTTCTCAGTGCGTGTTGAAAACGTGTACGCTAACCATATGGCCACGAAAGATTATTATTATTATTATTATTATTATTATTATTATTATTATTAGTAGTAGTAGTAGTAGTAGTAGTAGTAGTAGTAGTAGTAGTAGTAGTAGTAGTAGTAGTAGTAGTAGTAGTAGTAGTCTTGTTTTGTAGAACTATAAATACTATCTGTTCTATTCGGAAATCTAGAACAATTGGAATTGTATAATTCGAAAGATAACAGCATCTTTGGTGGAGAATTCACCAACGATATAATGAGGAACTACTCGAATTATAATTTTCTCCATTATTGCTGTTATAAAGTATTAGTATTACTGTTAGGAAGTTCTTAAAAAGTACAATATGTGACTAAAAAGAAAGTGGTCAGTCACAGCAAAATTTAACCAGTTATTAAGAGATTCTATAATAGTGCTCTCAAATGGGTCGGGTCAGGTCAACTCGGGTCGGGTTGTCGAGTCGGGTCAGCTCGGGTCGGGTTGTCGGGTCAGTCTACTCGGGTCGGGTTGTCGGGTCGAGTCAGTCGGGTCAGGTCAATCAGGTCGGATCACGATTCGGGACAGTCGGGTCGGGTCGGGTCAGTCAATTTGGGTCACGGGTCGGGTCGGGTCGGTCTTCAACCCGACCCGACCCGACCCATTGACTGCACTATTCTATAAACATCAGAAAACGCTTCTTTATTCTATAAATGATTTTTACAAATAACAATAATAGTACAAAACCGATAATCGCAGACGATGTACTCCAATGGTGGATCCAGGGGGGCGATCGGGGCAATTACCCCCGCCAGAAGAGGAAACTTTCTTATTTTATTTATAAATAAAAGAGTTTGGAGGTCTTAAAATTAGTTCTAAGTAGCAGTATTACAATCCCCCCCCCCAAGAAGTCCGTTCTGGATCCGCCCCTGATGTGTTCAGACCTGCAACTACAGTTTGTAACCCGGGGCAAACAAGAAATTTGGAGCCCCAATATATATATTATATATTATATATATATTATATATATATTATATATATATTATATATATTATATATTATATATATTATATATATATTATATATTATATATATATTATATATTATATATACTTGCTCTTTTAGGTGCCCTTCTAACCACCTGCCGGAGCACGTGCCCCTCTTGTTACCCTATATGTGTTACCCATAAACATTACGGGACAAAAAGATGTACTGATTTTTTTTTTTTAAGCAAACAGTTGGAGAAACTCTGTTTCTCGTAATTCTCTTAGATCGAAAATTGTTAATAAACAGTGCCTTCTTTACAATTCAATAAATGAGACTTTTGATATTCCACTCATGTTTATTTTATTTGACTGACGTTTCAAACAAATAGTTTTACGGAATATTTAATTATCATAAAAAAATAAAAACGAAATCAATAATAATAAGGTAACGATTAATATAAATTTGAATCAAAGTGAAATGAAATTTTTTAAGTTTTACGTCCCACAGTTATGCCAGCTAGGCTAAAGGAGATGATGATGATGATAAGAAATGGTAGAATGAAGAAAGTGAAAGGAAACGGGAGAACTCCAAGGAAAACCTATTCACACTGCATTTGTCCACCACAAAGGTCACTTGGCGCGAGCTGGAATCGAAACAAAGACTCCATGCCCAAGAGGTAAACGCTCTACCACTGAGCCACCGCAGACCCCTAAATTTGAATCAAACGGTAACTTAAAACAACATTTAATTCTCAAATATTGAAAATATAAGATTATGACAATGTCTAAAGTAAAATTATACGACAATAACTGTGCAAGACCCCGAATCAGTACAGCACTGAAGATGCACAAAGTCACAGCGCTTGAAACGTCGCTCAAGCAAAATAAACAGGGATGGAATACCAAAAGTGTTATTTATTGAACTGTAAATACAGGTATATCTCTGAAAATTATGTAGAATATTATAGTGCCTCCTTTAGCTTTTAGCGGTATATTTTTGTTATATAGTGGTAATAAAATAAAATAGGAAGCTTAAACTATGCCTGAAAAGTTTATTTTTTAAAAATGAAAAACGGATTTAACACAGAATGACTGCTTTCTCTATCTCTCTTTTTCTTTTTCTTCTTTTTAGAAAAAAAAACCTTCAAAAACCGTACCCTCATCTCCGTAAAGAACAACTAACACCAACGAAGATAAATTCAACATTTTGCGTGTTTCCGCCAGACTGTGAATATTACACAGAGCATACAAACTAACACACACACAGAGATACATTCACAAAGACAAACAATGGAAATTCTCAAACTAGAGAATACAGAGAATTAGAGAGAGAGAGAGAGGGAACGCTTTTTGGATCCTGACGTGGCGTTTGGTGCTAAACGTGGTGCCTGAAACTGGCATCGCGCTGACACCTAGCGCCCCCCTTCAACAAAACGGCGCCTGCATCACCACTAAACCTGGATGAGTTTCAATCGATAAAGTGGCCTCTCCATCCCCCTTTTATGTTCTTCTACCATTCCCTTACCAACCAACAACGCCACGGCGAGCAACCAACTGTCATGACGAGAATTCTACGTTTCCTGACTTCCTAGCTAGATACTACGTAGAACGCTGCAGCTAAACGCAAAGGCCTGTCCAAGAACGTTTTCCTTACTTTTTCTTCCTTCTTTTCTTCTACTGTTTTCCTGAGAAAAAGCTAAAAGGTTATTTCATCTCTGTCTTGTATGTCACATTTTCCCCCTTTCTCTCAATCCTCGTATCCTTTTTATTTGTCTCTTTTTTTCTGTCTTATTGTATCCAAGAATCAGAAATCCGCTTCACCGACAAAATAATCTTTCTTTTCCACCAACAATCGATAGCCATTCAACGATTGGTTCTTGTACTGACGTTCGATGTACACTACATTTTCTTCCCCTTTCCCCCCAAATACCATTTATTTTAGTCATTCTCTATCACATTCGTTTCGTTTTTTCTTCTTCAGTCAGTATGTTTAGATATACGTAAGTGTAACATAATTTCTACATGTGATAAACTTTTTTTAACCCTTTCATGACGGATCATATATATAATATGTAAGTATGAGCATTGTCAGATCAGGAATGGCCATTCGGGACTCACTCGGAGCTCACACGGTAAAAGAAATGTCTAGTCTCGTTTCGATTCTAGTTTTGAAAATAAGACAAGAATGGTCATATTTCTCATTTCGAACAAAAATATACTTTTAATCTCGAAATTCGGCATGTTTTCGAAACAAGAATCGATCGAAACGGGAAATATATCGTCTCGTGGGCAACACTAGAGAGAGACATAGCCTCAACTCGTGTCTCGTAGTCAATTTTACTAATCTCATTGACCTCGCTCTCAGTAAAGGCTCGGGTTCATTGTCCTCAATTGAGCTTGTGATCCAGTGTTGCCAGATCTACTGATTTTGCAGGAGATATCCTGCTTTTTCTCCGTTCTACTGATCTACTGCGAAAGATAATGAAAAGTGAACAATCTCCTACTTTTTCCTTACTTCGAGAAGTTGAAGAAATATATTATTATTAATATTGAATTTTCAATGTTTCATCACATAAAAAGATTAAATTTCTCTGTTATAATACACAAAGCTCTGTAGGGCATATAGATATAGAGTTTTACTGTATAGCCTATAATATGAATCCAAAGAATACAACTGTATGTCATCTATATGCATTATGGTTAGCGTTTTTATCACTTTCTGTAAGATTTACAAGATTGGGACTTGGGTTGGAAGAGTGGCTTAGATCATTTCTCCACGATCGTCAGCAAGAAATCCTTACGCCACGATCACTTCTAACTGTACCACATAGCTACGTTATCGCTACGTGCATGAAAAGACATTTTCCTAGTCCACTTTGCTCTTTCACTACGTTTTACTTCACACACGTGTGTATCAAATAATATTAATATAAATCGGGACTTTTCCCTTTCATTTGCTCAACGTAGTTCATCGAAAATGAATTCTGGACTGCTTGTTTTGACTACTGCGCCCTTAATAATGGCAAATTTTGTTCCTCCCCCCGGATTTACATTCAAACGCCACCACTGTATGTGTCTACTGCTTGCTCCTGTTTTTTTATCTTCGAATCTCCTGCTTTTCCAACTGATTGGTATGGCAACACTGTTGTGATCCCTTCAATTCGGATAGTGATTCGCTATCCATTTACAGAGCTCTTGTTCAGAAAGGCTTGTGCTCAATTATTGACTTCAAGGCATTTCGAGCCCTGAAGTTTGGACTTATCTGACTCAGATTGAGACCCTTAACGCCATGAGCATCAGAAAACGTGGTTCCAGTGATGTAATGTTAGAATTTTTGATAGGTATGCACTGGATTGTTTTCAAGAATATAAAGGTACCAACCTCCTATACGCTCGTATTTTCGTAAATTTAAGGTGAATATACGCTGCAGTATAAAAATAGTTGTTGGGTATACGTCGTATACTCCCGTATACGATTCGTTACATTCCTTCGTGGCTTGTATTGGATATATGCGTGAGGTATCTGGCGTGCTGCGTTAGAAAGCCGTCAGCAAAACAATCTTTAGGTAACACGTAGAAAATGGCGGATAATGTAAGGCAAGACCTGAGTGAGTTAGGTAATAACAAATTTTGATTGGGTTGAATTAGTACAAGGATGTAGTTGAATAGAAGGATTTCGAAAGCCGTTACCTTTAGTGTGTGAGGTCCTTGGTTCAATCCCACCTCGTCACAAGTGGGTTTTGTTTTGGACAAATATCGTGAAGGTGGGTTTTCTCAGGGTACTCCCAATTCCTTCCATGATCTTTACTTCACCGTTTCATCACCGTATCCCTTTTCTCGGAGAATAGTCGTGAGACCACAAACTAAAAGTAAAACATAAGGGTCTTCAATTTCTGAAGCCATGGAGTCAATAAATGTAAGACATATAGTAGTTACACATACGTTCTAAAATTTCTTGTTGATGCTGTTTTTGTTTAGATCCGGTATCAGTACCTAGGTTATGTAACACGTGGACTGCCAGTTTAAAGTGAAATGAGAATCACAGTAATAAGTTCAAATTTGAATGTTCTCGCACTGGCAATCGGTCCCTGTGTACCAAAGTCGCATGCTCTAGCTATAGAACTAGAGCTATTATTATTAAGCAAAGCGAAATGGTGTGTCTGACAACAACAAATAATTTCTGCTCTCTGATATTTTCGTACTACTAAATACACATGAGAAACGTCATATTTACATTTGACTGTAGCAGTTTAACTTCAAACCGTAACTTTGGGTCTCTATTAATAGTAAAAGGTGTCCCATATATAACGCAAATTTTGAAATCCCCCGTCATTTCTACTCTAGTAAGTAGGCCGGACTGAACGTTACACAATTTTAATATAAAATGTCTTTGTGGTTACGCAGTAAAAAAAAAAAAAAAAAAAAAAAAAAAAAAGTGTTGAAACACAATTTGGCTACCACTTTAGCGTGAAATCAACACCAGGCATTTTTTTTTTGTCCTTCATCCCGGTTAAAGGGTTGTGCCCTTTCTTCGGGTAAGTGCATTAATTTGACTAATTGATGTGAAGGGAATGTAGGTGGTCTAAGAGGTTTCTTATTTATTTATCATTTATTTATTCATCATATTAATATAACACCAGGCTTTTTTATTTTTATTTTTTTATTTTTTTAGCTGGCCAACGGCTAGCACCCTGTTAGAGGGTTACGCCCTCTTTTAGGTAAGGGAAAGCGGAACAACTATTGGATCAAGGATAATGGTTGGTCTAAGGGATGTTATGAAGTAGAAAATCTTTATTTATTTAAACATATCAACAAAAACAGAGGACTTAAGGCCATTTGCGGCCTTAACATATTGGAGGGAACAGGAAAGAAAACAAAAAAAAAAAAACAAAAATAAATAAATAAATAAATACAATATATGTTGTAATAGATACACAGAATCAGGAAATTACACGATATACATATTGAGAAAGAATCAAAGTATTATTCATATTATTAAGCAAGGGTGATCGATGAAAGAAAAGTAATGATGATGTGAAATGATGCTAACGGCATATGTTTATATATAAGATAAAGGCTTCGATATAGGAATAAGTCTTGTGATTATGGAGATGAGGAATGAGATGAGGTGCAAATCACGCCACAACACGCAGGTTATGTAAGAACACAAATGAAACCATCTTCTTGCCTAGGGGCTACTCTAGGCTATAATGGAGACAGAGGGAAGCCCATGTTAGTTAAAAGGGAATGTCACTGTGCACTATATGATGGGAAGATGAGAGGGTGATGAAGGTGAGTATGAAAATCGTCAAGTAGAGGAATATCAGGATGATTCGGTGGAAGTGTGCACCAGTACAGTGTGAATAACAGTGACAGGGGTGTGTGCATAAAGCGAGAAGGTGCGGGGTGTACTGCTGAATAATGCATCGTATCCAACAAAAGAGGATGATGCTCTTGGTAACGTCGAGTGATATAATTTACCTGAGTTTCTCGATGTGGTACTGTAGGGTAGGAAATGTAATGAGACTGTATAGGTATTGTGTGGGACTGGGCAATTTAATGCGGTAAGCAATTCGGAAGGAATGTCTTTCAAGTATGAGTAGTTTCTGGTAAAAGCTGTCTGGAGCAGATACCCAAGCTGTATGGCCATGTGTAAGGGTTGGACGCAAGAAGGCTTTGTAAGTATTGAGTACAGTGGCAGGTTTAAAGCCCCAGGTTGTGCCAGTTAACGCTTCAGAAGATTTAGGCGATTGTAGGCTTTACTAGTAATCGTAGTAAGGTGTTTCTTCCACGTAAGATGGAGATCGAATGTTACACCTAGGTATGTTGCTATCTTACTGGCTTGTATTGGAACGTCGTCTACCTGAAGCGTTAAGCGGTTTGGAATACGGCGTACTTTGGTTGACTTTTCGGCGGTAGGAAGACGATGGCCTGAGTTTTAGAAGCGTTAATTAATAAATGCCATTTTTTGCACCACTGATAGAAATTATTTATGGCTGTTTGTAAAAGTGTATTGATTTCCCGGACTGTATTACAAAGGGCAAGGAATGCAGTGTCATCAGCGTACTGAAACATGTGCAGTTTGTCCGGAAGTTGAGGCATATCCGTAACAAAGAGGAGATATAAAAGAGGCGATAACGCAGAACCTTGAGGGACACCAGAAAGTATAAAGATTGGATGTGATAGATGATCGTTTATGGAAACGTATGCAAGACGGCCAGTCAGAAAGTTGAAAATAAATCTGATATAAGGGATTGGAGTATGAAGGCGAATAAGTTTGTGAATGAGAGCTAGATGGGTTGTAAGGAGTAAGAATTCACATTAACTTTTTCGGCTGGATGTGAAGAATCGTCGGAAGGTAGAGGTGTGAAGATGTGTTCTAGATTGTTTGCAAAGGCATTTGCTTTGCCTATGTCGTCCTGTACTGGTGAGTTATCGATTAAAATAGGATATGGAGTCCTTGTATATTTGCCACATAGAACATTAAACCGCTTCCAATACTTTGAAGGATGACTTGTGTCTGAAAGTTTATTACATGTTTTAATCCAACATCGAAGTTTATAAGCGCGAATATAATTGCGTACTGTGCGTTGTAACTGTTTATGATGGCGAAGGGCATCTGGATTATGCGTGCGAGTATATTCACGATACAGCTGTCGAGAACGTGTTACCATGGTGAGATAGTTTGGCGGCAGAGTAGGCTGATATGGGCGGGACGTACTTGTGGGTATGAAACGTGCACTAGCTTCTTGGATTGCGATAGTTATAGTGTCTATTGCAGTGCAAAGCTCGTCTTCCGTTGTAGGTTCTGTAAGGTGACCTGTGCTGGTAGTAAGATGTGATCTGTAGTTATTCCAGTTTGCTTTATCAAAACGAAGGCTGGTGGAGAGAATTGGTTGCGCTTGAGTTGTGTTAGAGCTATGAGTGTTAATGGTAAGTTTTACTGGCACATGATCACTACCAAGTGGGTCTAAAATTTCGACAAGACTATGGGAGACTAGAGTTGTTGATAAAATGACTATGTCCGGCGTTGTATTTGAAATGGGCCTAGTATGTTTCGATAGATCTTGTATGATACCAGTCGTGTGGGTGGTAAGGAAATTTTTGAAGTTAGTTCTTTCATGATCGGGCCGGCTATGCATATTAAAATCGGCCATAATGATGTAGTGATTGAATGAGTTGGATATAAATTGAACAAACGCTGTTGGTAATGGGTGACCAGGACGAATGTAAATAGTTGCGACGGTGATGCTGATGTTTCGAAAATATAGAGAAGTAAGGACGTATTCTGGTAGATGAAGAGTATTGCAAATATGTCGTCGATGCGGAATTTTATGGAGGAAGCCAACGGCCGTACCACCATGAGCGCGTTGGGCAAGTAATTTGCAATCTTCACGTAGTAAGGTATATCCAGGTACCCGGAAACCCATAGATGGCGTTAAGAACGTTTCGTTCAACAGAAAGGCTGTAACGTGTTCTTCAAGGAGCAACGTTTCAAAGAGATCTTTGTTTTGACGGAATGAACGGATATTAAGAAACAGGAACACTAGAGCCATGAGAACGAGAATCTGGCAATGAGGTGTGAAAATGGACGGTGTTCCCAGAATAAGTGGCAGTAAAGTTAACATGGAATGTGGACTTTGCGGCTTGAATGATTTGTTGGAGAATATGAGGTCGTTGGAATGGTTGGATGTTCTGCATTGCCAAAGTGAAAAAGGTCAGAAGCTGGTCAAGGGTTATTGGAGCGTCTGTAGAGTGATGATGTGTGATAGGTTGTTCTGGTGTACGAAGAGGTACTACCAATTCAGGATGGTCCCGTTGTGGATCTGGTTTGCCCTTGCATTTATAGCTATAAGCAGGATGTTGCTCCTGACAAGTGGGACAAGTCGGAGGAGACTTTAGGTTTGTACAAGCACGGGTAGAATGTGGACCGGAGCAATAACCACACTTGTGCGCGTTCCGACATTCGGAAGTTGAATGTGTGTTATATTGCTGGCATTTTTCGCAGCGCACGGGCAAGGGTGGTGGTGAGCGTGATGGTTCCACTCGATGCTTATGTTGATAGATTACAGCACCATTCGCTAGCAAATCGTCGATGGTTGCTTGGTGTGATGTCAACACCCGAACCATGTAGGTGGGACCGCGATCATTCTTGATCCTAATGGCCTTTGTGATGGTGTGCCCTTTGTATTTTAGTTCTTCTAGCACCTCTTCATCGGTGTATGAGGGATCTACTCCTCTAATAACAACGGAAAGTAATGGTAACACCAGGCACATCGTCTTCAGAGCATATCAAAAATATCTCCTTACTGGCTGTGAGTATTTGCATTGTTTTTTATTGTATGGTATGAGCAAAGCTTTGCGAAATATATTTCGCATTTATGGCAAGTAAGTAATAATACTCTATGTTTTTTGTAGTCGGTCACAATAATATTGTTGTAAACTTGTGAATCATATGACAACTCTTACACAGATAGCAGTGCTTCCATCTATTTTCTTTATCTGTTATTCTTGTGCTTTAGCACGCATGAACAGAAGATGGCAGAATTGCTGCCTATGTAACTGTTGTCAGACGATTCACAGGTTCATAACAATATTATTGTGGCCGATTACAGGAAATATAGGACATTATTCTTTACTTGGCATAAGTGCCAAATTTAATTCGCAAGGCTTTACTTATATTAAACGATAAATATCAATGCAAATTCTCTCAGGTAGTAACGAGTTATTTTTGATATGCTCGGAAGGCGATGTGCTTGGTGCTGAATTAACACAAGTAACACGCTAAAGTGGTAGCCATTTTGTGTTGTTTCAACACCTCATTTTTTACAGTGTAGGAGTCACGGAGCGTCGAATAACCTATTTATCGTCATCTGTTTTCTGTACAGGTACGAATGGAGAGTTTCACGACAGAACAGCGTGTTGTCATAGTGAAAACTTATTACAACATTCAACTATGGTGAATGTTGTGAATTCCTACCCGCACAGAAAACAGAGGACGATCATGCGCTATTCCGGACTCCGTGACTACTAAGCACAAAGACAACAGGAGAAAATCGTGTAAGGTTCAGTGCTGCTAATTTACTAGAACAGAAATGGCAGGCATTTCAAATGTTGCGTTCATTTATGGAACACACTTTACAATATTTAAATATGTAGTAATACTAATATTTTGTATTAGAAAGTGCAACTATTTCATTCACTAATATAGTGACGTATGCAAAAGGGAAAGTCGGGCTTTAACTCCATATTAATGTATATATATTTATAAACATCTGTAATTATGTGAATTTGGGACCATAAACCACTTCTCTTGACGAACTTCTGCGTACGCCATTGCACCCGTTATTGATTGTATGCCCATAAGTAAAATTAGTATTTGTAGGATGATAGCCACGACCAGGGGCGGACTGGCAACCATAGGGCCCACCCTGCTAAACTGAAATGAGGGCCCACTGTATAAAAATATAAAATATGTACTTGGCATTCTTCATATGTATTACATATAAAAGTCCATCTTCGAACCATAAATAGTATCCCATATACGTAAAAAATACCACTTACTTCAGTCGGGAGTCTGCTCGCGAATGTGTCGCAATCTCTCTCTGTACCTGTCTTTTTGGCGAGAAGAAAATATAATCCACATACACAAACTCGTCTAAATATTGCTGTATAATCTCGAGGAAGTACGCCCCGCTCTTAGCAGACCCCCCCCCCCCAAGCGTGTCAGGTGAGACAACAGACATGGCGTCGGTGTTGGAAACTTGAAAAATGTGTAATTTAGTGGCCTCAATGCAACACAAAGAATGCGATTGGAGGTAAATTTGCGATAGATTTCGAAACGCAAGATTTTCCTTTCATAAGTAAGTCATAATATCATATCTTCATGTCGCAGAAAGATTAGATATCGTCTATCGTCTAGTGTAGTCCGCCCATTCCTCGACTGGCCCCAACTTCTCTTTTCATATGAATACCTACTTTGCACATCATAAATAATTTTTACATTTTACTACACTTTTATTTTAAATTAACTTTAAATAACTAAAGGGAGTTAACATTTACACGATATACCCACTGATTTGACTGACAGCATAAGTGTTCAGCACTTTTAGAAGTTACACCAACGCTTACTTGGCCCAGTGCCGGCAGCTAGTGCTCTCAAACGAGTCAGGTCAGGCTTCATCGGGTCAGGGCTCGAGTCGAACCTCCTTGGGTCACAGGTGGGGTCAGGGCTCCTCTAGCCACGGGTCGGCTCGGGTCAACTTTCTTATGCGTCGTTTCGGATAAAACCTATTCGGGTCATGAGTCGGGTCGAGTCGACGTTCAACTTGACCCGACCTTCTCGACCCGAGAAGGATTTAGCCGAAACGGCGCATTAGAAAGTTGACCCGAGCCGACCCGTGGCTAGAGCAGCCCTAACCCTAGCGTAGGTGACCTGACCTGACCCGTGTCGCAAGCAGGCTTGACTCGAGCCCTGACCCATGAAAGCCTGATCTGACCCGTTTGAAAGCACTACGCGGCAGCAAACAGTTTAGTTAATTTCGTGTTCCTCTATTAAAGTTGTGTAATTTCAAGTAAAAATAGCCATAAAAGATAAGCTACAATTGATTGAAAACATCCAAAGACGTGGTGTATACATTATAATTTATAAACACCTGAAGCAGAAAAAAAAAAAAAGAAAACCTGGCAACTGCCCTGCAGTACTCAAATGAGTCACATCACTCTCATTTATTTCTTGGGGCTTCACAGATTCAAATTGCCTACGTTGTTTTAGGTCAGATGCAGCTTTTTGTAAATCACATCTTTGTGTTCTCGCTTTTTAGCACCACTTTTATATTTTTTATTTACAGTAATCTTACAATCACTCCTACCATCCATACTGACACAACCACATCTGTCTTCCACGACAAACGATATGTAACTGGTGTTACAATAATTGAATTGCTGCTATTAGATTTGCTCTTCGATGTAATATACAACCAAAACACGAGCCGAGGGCAGCAACTTCATAGTAATTATTTGAAGTTTGTATAAAACAATCGTTGATAGTGCCGACTAATTTCTTTTCGCTTTACCTCACTGAAAAAAAAAAAAAAAAAACGAAGCCTGATCCGATTTCTTTCTTCGAAGCTTGGTCTGAGGACAACGCAGTTCAAAAGCGTTCCGGCTCCACCTCCACTTCCCACAATAACAATATCTACGAAACTATTGTTTGTTTAAAACATCGCCACTTGCCGGCTTGTAAAAGGACCGGAGTAGGCAATGGTATCCAAACCCAATAACAGCCTGAAATCTACTGTGTTTCTTATATTTAAAAAAGTAGTAGTTAACGTGCTCGTTTTTAACAGCTGCTGTATCACAAACCCCGCAATGTTTAGGGCCTGATTGTCTCATAGACGGAACCTTTTGAAGTCGATAAACGTGAAGAAGAATAAGGTCTGTTCATGAAAGCTTAACTTTACGTCTTTTTTATGCAAAACACAACTTTGCGGGAGTTACTGCCATATTTTTGATGCTAGTAGGTTTAATTGAGCACATCTTTTTAAAATTGGTGGAGGGGCCCACCTCTTTGGGGGCCCACCCTGCATTTGCAGGGTAGCAGGCTGGGCCAGTCCGCCCCTGGCCACGACGACATAGTTTGTGGAGAGAAAGCCATGAAATCTACGAAGGGGCAAAAACCACTAATGGAAATGCCATTACAGTCCTCTAAATAAATGCGTCGAATACTACTACTACTACTACTACTACTACTACTACTACTACTACTACTACTACTACTACTACTACTACTACTACTATTAATAATAATAATAGTAATAATAATAATAGTAATAATAATAATAATAATAATAATAATAATAATAATAATAATAATAATAATAATAATAATAATAATAATAATAATAATAATAAACACTTCTAGAAATTTACAATTCTCTTATTAACGCACGGACTAATGTGCTAAGTCAATCACCAACGTGGATAAAGAATACTCAGAAAAAGAGCAAATAAGGCAGTGGCGTATTTAAAAGGGCTTCCGGACTTAAGCCCCCCCTCCGAAATTTTATTTAATATATTAAAGTAAATGAAATACCTTGCAGAATTTTCATATTTCCAGGACTTAAGTTAGCAAAGCCCTCCCGAAACAAAAATCGTAAATACACCACTCAAATATGGTCTTTGTGTTGCTTGCTTTATGAGGTTCAAAAAGTGGAGTTCTAATTATCTTTTATCATCAAAGATGAACACGATAATAATTTGCTATAATATCTGTTGTATCCTATTTTAATAAATAAATTAGAATAAATCTTATCCTTACTACGGATAGGATTGTTTTCTTAAGTCGGTTCATCCTGTTCCTTGAAAGAGTACTTATCAACCACTTCATGGCAAATCTAATTTTTATACTTTTTTTAAAAAAAAAAAACTTTTTAATTTACAGTATTTGTCCGACATAAGCCTCACACTTTATCCAAATTTCGTGTTGAAAAAAGTCAGAATGCGTCTTATGACATCCTTATAAAAATTTCGAGAAAAAAGTCGTGTACTGTTAAAAATGTTCGGGTGTATCATTTGGAAATGGCGCGTTTAGTGCACAAGGGAACTAAATCTAGTTTTGGCCAATTTGGACATATTTCATCTTTAGCTATGTTTACCAATCTTTCATCTCTATCTAAAGCTCATTTCAGATTTTAAAATATTCATGTCATATATTTCAAATCACTCTTATAACGTTAAAAAAAATGTTAACGTTTAAATGTACAGTTACTTAAGCGTACCAAACAAATTTCTTTCTTTTTCTCACAATTTTGGCTATTGGACGTGATTCAATTGTGTTCTGAACGCTCCAAATAATGATAATGCAACACTAGTATTGTAGAAGCTGGCTGCACTGTAGATATAGTAATGTTATCCAACATTGTCGAAACTGTCGCATTCTTGATAATGTACTCTGGTTTTATCATTAAAATTGTGTTAATTGTTCTCTAGGCTTTATACCGGTACCCATTTCTGCTGAAGTGGATTTACTAGTCTATCGCCAATATAAACGATCAAGCAGAAAAGAAATATCACCAAGCCTAGAATAAAATACAATACAGTATGTACGTACCACCCTAATAATATTTCCCTGAATTTGCCTATAAATGATTACTTTTTCTTCCCTCTGCTTATATTCAGGTATCATCTCTTTTCCTTGATGCTTTTTCAAATTTTAGGTAGCGTCTTATAGGTGGGTGTGGCTTATATTCGGGCTAATACGGTATTTTATTTTTGTGCTACACGTCCTACGATTATGCCATTTGGGCTAGATTGATGATGCTGGAATATAAGCCGCATCCACATATAAGCCCTTCTACATACATATAAGAATTTGACTAAAAATTTGAAGAAGCGGTAAAGAAAGATGATGATATCTGAATATAAGATGAGGGAAGAAAAAGTTGAGTTCATTTTAGTTTAACGTCCCTTTCAGCAGCGAGGCTATATGAGACTTGGACCTACTGATTAACGTGGAATCCGAACCACATGAGCTCGCGCCGGGAACCGAACCCGGGTCTCCTACGCCAAGGGAAGAAAAATAAAAATATCGGTAATCATTTACCGGCAAATTCAAGGAAACATTATTAGGTAGGTACGTACACTCATGTCCAAAATGATTGTCGCATATCTATCTGTCTTCTTGTAAGAATATAATTTGATAATTTTGCAGGGTACTTTTAATACTGATAATATGGGTGTAATCGGGAAATGTATATTTGTGGTAAATTTCATAGAAAAATAATATAAATACGAAAATTAGAATGAGTAAAACAAAAGGTTGCTAAATGGACAAGAAAGTTTTATTTTCGTTTTATTGTTGTTATTTACTGTGAAATTTGCCACATACACGTCTTTGTCGATTATAGGTCTACACATACTAGCATTATAAGAAATACCGGGCAAATTCTTTATCAAATTATGTTCCTACAACAACATATTTATAGACATGCGACAATAATTTTGGACACAAGTGTATATATTGTATTTTATCCTAGGCTTGAATATAAATTGTGACGGACAATACTTAAGATACTTGTTATTTGCGGGATTCGAACCTGCGATAGACAGATAGTACAATTAGTATTCGAATACCTGTAGATCATTTGAATATTTGAATAATAATAACTATTATAATTACCAGTTAAATGAGCGAAACTTAACTATTTGCAAAATTTCGTTCTGTACTGTCTTAAACTTGTATTCAACAAGATATATGTTCGTCTCTTTTGATGGAAAATGAAGAACGGTTTTAAGTCAAGGTTCGGAAAAAATCGCTATATTTTCGCTCTCTTTCTTTTGTTCTAGACTTGTCGATAAGCCTATTAATCATTAAAAAGAAAAGGAAAAAAAGGAGTTAAAAGAAAAATCTCCAATTCTCAGTGTTATGTCGATTCTTCTGTTATAAAAGAAAGAAGCAAACAAAATCCCTGCCGCCATCACGTAAATCAAATTCTTTGTTTGAACTTTTTCCACCACAACACTTTTCTCTCCCTCACTGGTTTTTCTTCTGATTTCATTGGATATATATTTGTGTGTGTGTGTGTGTGTGTGTGTGTGTGTATGTGTGTGGATTGTATCCTTTATTCTCCTTTTTCCTGCTATTCTTTTATTATTAAAAATTCTGTCTTTGTTCTACCTCATTTTTTCCTTATATTCTGTACTTAGGTGGTAAAGAAGGCTAAGTACATATATCACTCATACGTACGTACATTATTTCTCTCTCTGTTTTTTTTTAAATAATTCAATAAAACGTTTCAAATAGTTACTTATGTACAAAGTGAAAGAATATCAAATCAGGTTTTAAAAATATTGAAAATTGACGTTGAGAATAGCTTTTTTTTTTCTTTTTCATTTTGTTTCTTATGAATACATCTAAAAACTACATACATGCAAATATATGGGAACGGAAAGAGTAAGGATATGAATTGCTAAAAAACAAATCACAGAAAAGGATATTTTATTTTTTAAATCTTTTTTTTCTTTTTTTACACTTCTACAAACACGAAAAGTACTGTAAGTTTAATGATAGTCGGTTAAATTGCGCAGTATTAACAACCAGAACCTTTAGAAGATTTTTTTTTTTTTTTTAATGATAGAGCGCGTTTCCTCATGGTTTGTGAATTCATAATCAATTCGACCTTTTTTTTATTTTTTTTTTTTTTCAGGAATATGAGTGTTCTGTACCAACTGCATAGCTATGAAATAAAATTTTGGAATAATACAAGATTAATATTCACATCGTCGTGATATTTCATTGTACGAGGGCATCTTTTATATTCTACATAGGAATGCGCACGAGACAAGATTTGTGGCTGTTTCGTCTCGAAAATGTGCTGTAAAAGTGATGCCTCGACTTGAAAAATGTATATTTCTCTATTCGAAGAGCCGTGTCTCGACTCGAATTTTGTCAGGAAAATCCTGTCTCGACTCGTCTCGTGCGCACCCCTAATTCTACACGATAAGTTTTACAGATTCGTTTGATTAAAAGTTGAGGATTCCTCTTGACGCATATTCCTTATCTTTGTTGTGATTCACAACCGTTTATGTTATGATATATCTTGTAGTTGTCTTTCAGTGCAATGGTTTAACGCACACAAGAAGCGGAAAAGAATATTATATGCAGTGAGGAAACAGAGGGAGAGAGGAGAGATTCATGCTTGTAAGAATTACATTAGCGGAATCTAGAATAGTTCCCCTGTGCATGGAGATGTTTTATCGTCTCTGGGTCACCAGGTCCGGTTGGTCTTGACTGAATCTGGGGTCTAGATCACGGGCAGGGGCGTGAGTCCTGGGAGTCTGGAACCCCCGAAATGTCGACTTTTGTGTAAATTTACCCTAATTTTAGGGGCAATTTTAGGAATTTTAATATAAAATAATTTCATATTGAGTTTGTCCAAAATAGTGGTCCAAAACAGTGAATGTTCCAAAATAGTGGTGGTTTGTCGTACAGTGTGACTCAATACAACTACCCCACATTTTAAAGGCGAATAAAACAAAGGGTATTGCAGTTAGAAAGTTGTTTACTGAAAAAAATATAAAATTGTATAAAAAACAGTTTGTAATTGCTTTGCTTTGAATTGTTCTGTTCTTACACTCTCCCTAGGAAGCTCACAGGCGCAGCATGCTTCCTTGCAGTGCGTTCTAGAGACTGCAAAATAGACTGTCTCACAACCTCGATATTCCAATAGTGAACAAGTTCGGAAGTTCTCGACCCAAGGGCAAGATAGTCATCCGATCAGGAAACAGGCCCGCAACCAGCCACAGAGGTTTGGGGGGCCATGAATATGTTACGGGGGGCAAGTCATTAAACATTTTCTTACCAATAGCTAAATTGTGATTTTTGTATTAATAATAGCATTTTGTGTTAAGGTTTGGAGGGACTACAAAAATTTTAGGGCGGCCAGGCCCCCCTATCCCCCCTCTGGTTGCGGGCCTGTCAGGAACATTCTCACTTCGTGGAATAGCAAACTTTAAGCGGAAAGCTCTTTGCATTGTAAGCACAAAATTTCAGTTTTAGAAAAACATTTCGACTGCGTACGCGCGATGAGCTGGTTAAACAATAAAACGACTGAAAACGGCAGGAGAAGTGAGCAGTAACCGATGACCCCCACTCCTCTTGTCCTTTTGCTGAAAGTGGTACAGCCGCTCAAAAAATGAGTGATGCTGTGTAATTTCAACACACAATAGAACAGAATAAATACACATTATTTTTAATAGGCCTACCATTTTATATTTCTGAATAAATATACAGAATGTTTATCTATCTTCAATACTTTTTGTTTTGTTAGCCTTTAAAATGTGTGAGTTGTATTGGGTAACCCTATACATTGCAGCAGCCCAATTTTGTTTCGGTGTCTCTTGTGGTTTTCTAGAAACAGACTTTTTTTTTTTTTTAAGTGACTCGTCAGTGCATTTTCGCACTATGCAAATACCATTGAATGGTTCGTGCTGATCTACCAATCTCGGCTACGATGTCATTGGTAAATCTGGAAGGGTAGATCCTTGCACCTAGCAAGAGCGCATGTATTAAGCATGGCGTTGGTTCCGTTTAGACCCGATTTTGAGTATGACTTTCCATCCAGTTTGAACTTCACTATAATTATGTTAACAGCTGTTAACGGTACACGTAAGACAACACTGATGGTGCGTTGACTGTTACTTACTAGCAAATGTCCAATTATGAAGCCTGGGGAAACTCCTTTAAAAGGCGTTATCACTGCGAAATTAGAACATCGCTAATTTAACAGTAATTATGTGAAATCTTCAAATAAATAAAAGATAATCAAAATGTGGAACAAGAACACTCTAGACAATACTATTTTACATGAGGTACCGTTATCACGAGTCATCTAGTAGCTTTTCGTTTACCGCCATTTAGAAACGCGAAAATAAATGCTGTTTTTCTAAATGGATGGAAATCGAAAGCAGATAAGTGTGTCATGATAACGGTATCTCATGTAAAACAATATTGTCTAGGTAGCTCTTGTTTCATTTTTCGATTATTATCTTTTATCTATTTAAAGATTTCACATAATTACTACAAAATTAGCAGTATTTTAATTTCGCCTTGATGGGGCCTCTTAATTTCTCACAGCTTTGTCTGTGCACCATGGTGTCACTTGTACTGTGTGCTCAGACCACCACCACCTACGTCATGATCACCGGGTGTTCGTATTCATTCGGTGTTTCCACGAAAACGTGTTGCACTGTGGGTGTGAGGATAACGTGTATATACAAATGTATACTATATGTATCTTTATGTATATAATCTTATTGTAGATTAGAAACGGTAGAATCATATTAAAAAAAAAAAATCAACCACACTTATCATCAAAAATACGAACGGAAATTAAATATACTAATCTTGATAGTTAAAAACTATAATATAAACTACGTTCTTTTCCACTATTCTTATTTCTTCCTCTCCCTACTCCTCTGCCTCTCAACAAAAACTTCCTAGTACAACAACGGATGTAAGTCATTGTACACCACTAAATCCTATTTTCAGCCCTTATTTAGTCCAACCCCAACTGTCTGTTTTGATGACCGCTTTTGAGAACAAAACAATAACAGAAAGAAGAAAAAGAAACTATGGAGGTGGTTCATACACCCTAAAATCCCCATTATTCTTTTCTCTAACGACCTTTAAACCAGCCTTTTATTTATTATTATTTTTTTCTAGCTTTCTCCATTTACATCACTCAACGTCAATGAGAACTTTAGTCCAACATTTGGCAAATTGCAGACAAACTATTATATAGCTAAGTTCCCTGTGTAGGCTATTCTCTATCATTGGATATTGAAATATGATCTTTTCCTTTTTCCTTCTTGTTTCTGTGAAAAAGAAAGCATAAAAGAATAACATGTAGTCTAAATGCATCTTCCTTCCCACCCACAGTAGTTTGTCTCGATTTTCGTATACGAAGGTCCAACACAAAGTTGTTTTCTTTTTCTCCATATAGAATGTTGAATAGATATAAAGGTGGATTATGTGTGTTCATCTAATATGTATGTTTATAAAGAGAGGGAGAAGTGGACAAACGAATGAACAAAAGTCAGAAAAAAATGGAATGTATTATTTTATTTTTAAATTAACTGTGTGTAAGTAAAGAATCTGGCAATAGAACAGAAACTGTGATGCATTGGAGGAACTGTTATCACTGAATCTGCAACAATAGAGACATCAGCTCTGGTGATTATCTTAGGACGTTTAAGAAGTCGTATTTCTATAATTGCAACGATATTGTAGGAAGGTTTAATTGACTGTAGATTAACGTCCACTTCAACAGCGAGGCTACATGAGACGTTGGCATACAATTTAACATGGATTAGAATTCGAATGTTAATGTTGATAGGCAAGGCAATTCTATTATCAACATCTATCAATTAGGATTAGGAATTATTCCATTAATAGGAATTACCTAGGTACACTCATGTCCAAAATTACTGTCGCATGTCTATAAATGCTATTGTAGGAATATAATTTGATAACGAATTCGCCCGGTATTTCTTGCAATGTTGGCAAATTTCATGTCAAAAGAGCAGTAAATAAGAACAATGAAACGAAAATATAACTTTGTTATCCATTTAGCAACATTTTGTTTTACTCATCTTGATTTTCGTATTTACAATACTTTTCCGACGAAAGAGACCCGGGTTCAATTCCCACTGAGGTTCGGATCCCACGTTAAACTGTAGATTCATGTTTCATATAGTCTTGGTGCTGAAAGATATGCTAAACTTCAATCCTACCAACCAATTAACCAACTCATATCTCATAACTTCATTAACTACAGCAAATATTAGACGGTACTATAGTACTATTTTGTTCATTTATATTAAATACTGTAGCACAAAGACATTCGAAAACAGGGGGATGGAAAATTGCCCCCTGTGGGTGGCTATGGTGCTTTCCCTAATCCTAATGTTCCACCTATTCTTCTATTCTAGCTCTCAATTTTCAGTTCACCAACACAACGAGGAAAGAAACTGTCTATTCCGCCATTGCTCTGTTGGTTAGTGGGCACCTAGCTAAGTTAAGGTAAATGGGCTAGAACCTTTCTTCTGGTAGAACACTATTACAAACACGTTATTAATAAAACCTATACTCTCAAAAATCCTTTAAAAGGTACATCTATTTGTCATATCTACAGGTAGCATGGCTCCGTCTCTACAATATACGTAGTTGTTTTTTTCGTTCGTTTTTAATTTTCTAGTTGTGTGCTTCTCCTTTTGAACTGGTGGCAGTACAATTATCCAGGTGGACGGCGTTCCTTATTGGACCGTTAGGATCAGACAGGGTGAGTGATGTAGAAAACAGGAGGCCCTCTTCGATCGCAGTCAGACAGCAGTGGTATTAGCCTAAGAATAATGAGAAATGTCAGAGGAGAAGAAATTACCTTCAGTAGAGCCGTAGCCAGTGTTTCGGAAGAAGACGGAACGTATGGCCACTCATCATAAAGAAATCTCCCCCTCTCTGTCACACAAAGACACACACACACACACACAGATACACATATAGGTATATATAGGAGACCCAATCAACGCGCTTTTACGCAACAGCAAGCGATGACGTGTTCAGCGAATAGAGTTCACATATTGAAAATTTGTCCACTGCTAGCTTTATTATTATTATTATTATTATTATTATTATTATTATTATTATTATTATTATTATTATTATTATTATTATTATTATTATTATTATTATTATTATTTTAATACTTTTTAAAACTGAAAATATTCAATATTATTCAATATGTATTATTTAAATTTTGTTCATTTTAAATTATGTTGAGGAAGGCAATATTTATAGTCGCTTCTGTCTTATTACGAAAAGAAAAATACCCACACTTCTTGACATTATGAAGTCAACATAATATACACCCATGCGATTAAATTATGGTATTCAGTAAAAAGAGGCTCCGCTAGAGAGAATTTTAAGGAGAATTTATTAGAATAGTATTTGAGATTTAAGCGTTTGGTGAACTAATATTGCCCACGAGATTCGCGAAATTTCTCATTTAGTCTCGAATTTAAAAAGGCAATTTTCTTATCGACCCTACGAGAAGAGAAATTTCATTTTTCGTGAGCAACAAAACGCTATTAGTCACATGTGCTTCTCTTCCTATGCAAAATTAGTCTTTCTGAAGGGGAATCTACGTAAGCTTAGAGAAGACCCAATTCAGTACCTTGATTTAACTTTAACTCAGATTCATGCAATCAATTCATCATGTTCACTAGATCTCACATTTATTGACGTCATATTCACGCCATCAATTTAACATCACGTTCGCTCGACCTTACGAATCATATTCAGTCAGCCTCACTTTCACATCAAGTCTGGCATCATACTCACTCGACCTCTCACTCACATCACTTCGACACCACTCTCGTCGACCTCACATTTTATTAGTTCGAAATCACGTTAACTCACGTTCACACATCACTAGTCTAACAAATTAGGCTAACTCAACCTCACACTCATAACAACCCTTCGATATGACGTTTACTTAGCTTTACGCTCACATTAATAATTTAACATTACGTTCGCTCATCCTTATATACACATCACTTCGAATAATCATATTCATTTGACCCCACGCTCACTTTGTGAGGTTATGGTCGTGTGCGCTGGCACCATAGATTCGAACATTTTTCGAAAGGACAATCATTCCTCTAAGATATTCACAAATTTAACACTGTCCTGTATCAAAATTGGTAAATACATTCCATTTGTGCGTCCTAGAACATAATTGAAAGCTTGATTTAAAAAAAAAAAAGTTGATCTTCTAGGAGATAGGAAAATATTGAATACGGAAAGGAAAAATTACTATTATAGTATCTCATAAAAATCTACATTGTTTCTTTAAATTTTATATTAAGTTTTAACCAATTCATTAACTAAGTAAATTCATTAGCTTCTAACATAACATTTTTTATTTACTTGTTGTATTTCATTTTACGTATAAGCCCATTAATGCCTCTTACAACAATGAATGTATCCTGTACTATCATCTCTAGTCACAGTTTACTTCAACGTCTAATTTTCCGTTACTTTCACAACCATCAATTTTCTCAACTAATATACTATACTATACTATACGACAACGTAAGTAAGCAGCATACAACTCACATTGTAGGTACATGTAATTCTTAATAATGAAAAAGTTTTAAGTTATCATTGTATTCTCCCTCTTTCATCGTATGTTCTTATTTTTGAAAGGGAGGTAGATTGTTATATTATTGCGAAATTTTACAAAAATTATGAAGATGAATGTTTATTATATATATATATATATATATATATATATATATATATATATATATATATATATATATATATATATATATATATGAGAAACCTTATATGTGTTAAAGTTTCTTCTTATTTTTCCCAACATATGAGACGCTCACAAAATGATGTAAGTTAATTAGATGCAATGAGTGAAGCTTTTTTTTTTTTTTTTTTTTTTAATTTTTGCAGAAGACCATAACAGAAACAGAAGACTAATGAAAATCTGGAACATACAGTATTTAAGTCCCTTCATGTTATAGAAGTTACATGAAAACAATGATATAAAAATGAAAAAAAAAAGTATATTATACAAGGAGATGAGCTTTTTAAAATACAGATTAAAAAAAAAAGTAGTTAGGGTGTATTTAAAGCCTTTTTCCTTAAGCAGACCGAATTCTGTAGAGAGAAAGAAGCGACCTCTCAGAACGGAGAATATATATACACACAGCTAAGTGTAAGTAGTGTGTTTGTTGTTCTATCTGCGGGGTACTAAGGCAGTACTCCTAATTAGATGCCATGTTAGCTAAGTTGTCTCTTCGGGTATGCTCTAAGGGCTTTTCATGAATCGGCAGGAAGCCCTTTTTTTTTAACCACCTTCTCTGTCTCTCTTAGTCGCTTACTGAACTCATACCCCTTAGCCCTAGTTTTTCTTCTTGTGGTAATATTCCTCCTCACTCCTCTTCTTTTACGAATTACCACACATGGCAGGAAACTCATAGGGTGAGTATATATATATATAATAAGAGAAGCTGTGCTCTGAGTAAGTATATGCACACATACACACACACATTCTCAAATACATTACACAGAGAACAATCTCCGAAGAAAACATCTGCCTAATTTGCAGTGTCTTGTTGTCAGGGAAAATTTTTCACCCTCCAGCGTAATATAAGGACTACGGTGACTTTATTATATAATAGTCATCTTCATTTATCTCTGCTAATAAATAAATTTATATTATGTTGTCAAAAAAAAGAAAAGAAAGAAAATCCTTAAAAAAAAAACAACTAACTAACTAGAACAACCACATCAAAATACTTATTTAACCACGAGAAATGCAAATACATTGACGATGATTATTCTTCTCAAAAAATATCAAAAGAAACTAGAATGGAGTAGATGTTAATAGAATTTCTTTCTCAGCCCTAAAACTATCTTCATATATACATACATACATGAAATTAGTTTACATTTTGTTAATTATTAGATAAAAAGTTTTCAAAGTAGGTATTTTTAATTTTTAAAACTGAAAACAAAAATCCCTGAGAGAAAATCACCAGAACAATATCTAGAAATAAACCAAATTATAACTTTTTCTTTAAAAAAATTTTTTTTAGAAAACCGATAAAATTTACTTAAGAACTGATAAAATTCTATGTAGAAGAAACGTGTAAAGTGTCTACAAAAATTGTCTTTCCCAGGCAAATCAAACTTGAAACGGTTTGTAAAAACTTTTTACTGATGTAAAAGAAACTTGTAATCAGTTAACTCAAATACACCAGCCACATAAAGGCGAAGTAAATTCAGCCTTTTGTAATTCAGTGATCCAGAAATGTGAAAGTTAATGATGAGCTAAATTTAATGCCATCTTTAAATATGCTAAACAAAATTGAAACTATAGATAAGATAAACTGAATTATTTCCAGATAAAAGAAATGTGTGACGGTTGAAAATAAATTCAATATTTTTAATCTAAAATACGTTTTTGGCTAGTAAGAATAAATTCAATTAATTCCAAGCGAAAAAAAAAAAAAACTTCTGGTAGTGTAAGATAAATTAAATCTGTATATCAGTCAAAACATTTTTTTTTTTTTTTTTTGGCTAGAAGGGACAAATTTAATCCATCCAAAGCAAAAGACACTTCTAACAATATAAGTTAAATTCAATCTTTTCAATCTTAAATACTTTAAATCAAATGAAACTTTTGCCTAGTAAAAACAGATTCAATTCAATCCGTATAAACAAAATTTATGGCGATTTAAAATAATTCAATCTTCCAACCAGAAGAAAGTTGTATTTGTAAGAATCAATTCAATTCATTTCAAGAAAAAGTAACTTGTATCAAGGTAAGGGAAATTCAATCTTTTTCCGTCAAAATAAATTTTTGACTAGCGAGAATAAATTCAACTTATTTCATGCAAGAGAAATTTGTAACGATTTAAGGTAAATCGTAAAAATTTTCAGCCCAAATTAATTTGTCACTAGTAAGGGTAAAATTCAATTTATTCCAACCAAAAGAAAGTTGTGAAAACGTAAGTTGACTTCAATATTTTTCAACACTGAAAATAGCTTTTTGGCAACAAAGAATAAATTCAATTCATTCTAAGCAAAATAAATTTTGCAAAAAATTAAGATAAATTCAAACTTTTCAGTACTTTTTCGGTCAATAACGTTAAATTCAATTCATTCCAAGCAAAAGACACTTGTGACGATGTATTATAAATTCAATCTTTTTTTGCCAAAATTAAATTTCTGACCAGTAATTACAAATATAATTCATTTCATGAAAAAAATCTGAAATTATCTAAGACAAATTCAGTATTTTATAGAAACAAAAAGTACTTTCGAATTAAGTTAAATTCAATCTTCTTCACATAAAGGAAACTTTTCAGTGACTAAGATAAATTCAACCTTTTAAAGTAAAAGATATTTGTGACGAGTAGTGTTTAAAAATTATATTTGAAAAATTCAAAAGAAACTTGTAAATGATAAAATCTTTAAAAATGTATATATATATAGGGTCTATTAACCAACTTCATCAAAAGCATTTAAAAGTAGAAAATAATAAAAGTGCTAAAAGAATCAAATAATAATAATAATAAAGATTTTTAAAGCAGACAATAATAATAAAGCTTTTAAAAGCAGAAAACAACTCAGTACTGTTATGTACAAAAAAAAGAAAAAAAATGAGATCTGTGTTAAACCAAACATCATAATGCCTCATAAAATTATCATTGAAACTAATTTTATATTATGTATTAATTTGTTTGGTTTGGCAGGGACTTCAAATTTTTTTGTAGATAGAGGAAAGTCACCATAATCGAACCCGTTCCCTGAGTCGGACCCCCCATTTATTTCGCAAGACAAGTGGCTCTACCTATTGGAATGGATAGGATCGAAAAGATAAAGACGTAATCGTTACGTTATGAAGGATGGAGCACCAAACAGCAATTAACATCCGCAAAGTTAAGGCATTCTTTGTTTTGGTGTGAAGAGAAGTTTTGACGTCAGTGCAAAAACCTATTATTTGGGAAAGTTTTAGGACGTTAGTGGACAGACTTTATACAGTTTAATCTTTATGAAATACTATTCTTTGTAACTGTGCTGTTTGTTCAGTAGCACATACAGTTGAAACTGGTTAAATGTCGAGTGAAATGCAAACAAGTTTGCCTAAGTCGGACTCCTTGTCATATCCGAAGGGGGGCCTCATTTCTTTGTACATCCTTTATTGTCAACGAAGGATTGCAGCCTGTTACTGAATCCATCGTACATTTTGTTTCAGAAGGCAAAATCATCTTTTGCCATAACATACAAACATGATCTACTTCAATCTACGGCGAGCTCAAAGGGAAAGGTAAAGAAACCTTCGCCCAAGAGAAAACACTTCTCAAGACAACGCACTACAAGTACGAGGATATAGCCATAAATGAGAGATCTTACTTGCACAATTCGTGATCGGGAATACGACAGTTCAGAGAGTGGCCACGTTTCGTTAATTTCTAGCGTAGACAGCGACTTAGATATCTTACAAGCAGGAGTGCCAAACGACAATTATGCTGGATGCTTGGTTTGTGGGGAGAAGTTCTCTATGAATTGTAGAATGAATTTGGATACAATGTGCAATGTGTGGTATGTGGATACACGATGCGTGAACAGGAAATTACCGCGAGATATACATTTGTAATTTCTGTCATAAAAGGGATGATTAATGAGGTTTGATCTTGGTTTTCGGTTTTGGTTTTCATTTGACTTAGTGTATCGTGTGTTTTTTCTATTGTTCAGAGATTTGTATCACATTTGTAAAACCAATTTTTGTGCTATTTTGATACTTTATTTCTGATTTTCATGCCAGTTATTACGGGGATCCGACTTTGGTGACTTTCCTATAACAATAATGAATTATTTTTACTTTTAAGCTTTATTATTATTATTATTATTATTATTATTATTATTATTATTATTATTATTATTATTATTATTATTATTATTATTATTATTATTATTATTATTATTATCTGCTTTCTAGGACTTTTATTATTTTCTACTTGCTCGCGCTTTTGTTGAAGTCGTTTATTTTTCTTTTAAGTGTGTTTAATTTTTGCACACTATATATATTAATCGCTCTACGCGTTTTGGAATTATACATGAACAAAAACACGATATTAACACTATTATCTGTTGAGGAGTTTCATGGTCAGGGCTGGATTAACCCATCTGAAGGCCAGGGACTAGAGAAAATATGTGGTCCCTGCTGACTTCACTTAATACATTTCTGTGAAAGTGCAAAAGGAAACTTAAGGGAATATGTTTCATATTTTTGGTCATATTTTCTTTTATGATGATGATTGTACCTTCGTGTGTTTTTTTAGATAGCCAGTTGAGATTTCGATCAGAGTGGAGGCTCCTGTCCATCTGAAGGCCTGGAGCTATAGCCCCCTAAGCCCCCCTTAATCCGGCACTGTTCATGGTCTAACTTTAAAGACAGTAATCAGATTCTGATAAAATGTATTTGAAGCTGCAAAAATGGAATATCTACACCTGTGTTTAAATTATGCATGAACATACACACAATGAATTCAACCAATTAAGATATTAATACTGACAGCCGTTGAAGAGTTTCATATTCTAGGTCTGAAAATTATTATTAGATCCTTATGAAGTTCGCATGGGACCACAATGAAAGAACATTCTTTCAAACAAAAGGAGAATAATCAAAATCGATTCACCTATATTAAAGTTACGTCCGATCATACCATGATTATGGTAATAACACTATTAGCCATTAAGGAGTTTCATTGTGTAGCTCCGAAGACTATACTCACATCCTTATGAGGTTCACATGGAACTACAAGGACAACTACTATTTCAAACAAACAGAAAAAAAAAAAGAATCATCAACATCGGTAAACTTTTGTGTCGAACTATGCATGAACATAGACAGAACACACACACACACACACACACACACATATATATATATATATATATATATATATAGTTCTAAAAATGGAGTCTACATACTACATACAGAGCAGCACTATTCTACAAGTCAACATAAAGAGAAGAATATATACAGGATGTTTCAAAACAACACCGACAACGTTTGGGAGGTGATTGCTGACACCAAGATAAGACAAAAAAGTATAGACCATCCTGGGTGTACAAATGCTTCATTTCAGAGCTATAGGCTGCCGAAAATATGAAAAAATGGACTTTAAAGGCGCATTGCTTCAAAACTATGGGATTTATCGTAGTCGAGTCAAGACTTCACTTGGCAACTAGTATGTGCCCTATGCAAACATTCATGTTTCAGAATCCTGCGGTACTTCTCTAACAATTTTTACAGATACATTGTAAGTATTTCAAATTATATGCTTGTAGCCAAACTCCCTCTGTACAAATCGTTGCGTGAGTTAGGATTCTGAAACATGGATTTTTGGATAGGGCACATATTAGTTCCTAAGTGAAGTTTTGACCCGACTACCGTAGATCCCATAGTTTTGGAGCTATGGACCTTTAAAGTTTATTTTTTCAAGTTTTCGGTAAACTATAACTCCGAAAGGAAGCACTTGTGCACCTAGGTTCGTCTATGCCTTTTGTCTTATCTTGGTGTCGGGAATCACCTTCCAAACGTTGTCGGTGTTGTTTTGAAACACCCTGTATAATATACCTTTCGGGTCCTAGTCTGAAGACGCTAATGTGGCAACGTCGCAGATAGAGATATATATATGGTGACCACCCTTTTCGTCCAAAGGACATTTCGTCCAAAAGACAATTGGCCCAAGGGACATTTCGTCCAGGGATGTTTAGTTCAAAGAACGTTTCGTCCAAAGGACATTTGGTCTGGTAACGCTTGGGGGTCTAGGGTTTGTTTCTATTAGAAGAGTAAAAGTGATACCTATAACAATACGACTCAGTAGCTTCTTATTTCTAAAGGAAATTTGAAATAGAGATTTATTCCACAATTTTCATTTCGATAGAACAAATATATGCTGGGATATTCAGAAAAACATAAACGCCTGAAAACAAAATGGCCGAACAACAGGAATGAAGGAAAGATTGGAGTGTGAAGTATGTTACTGCAATAGCTCCTAACATGACATCTAAAATTTTAATGTTGTGAATGAAATAGTTTTAAAATAAGTACCGGTAACTAAAATTAATGGAGTTTAAATTTGAGTAAGTTAAATACATCAAACCCTTGTGCTAGAAAAGTGAAAAATAATGTGTGTCAAGTTTCTTTGAAGAAATACTGAGAATAGAAAAATACAGATGTATGAAATATATCTTTTTTACAGTTAATAATACTTTTAAACAGTCAAATTCTTGGCTGCAACATTGTGATAAGTGATTGACAAATATAAGATGAAAGTTGGAACATTTCGTGTAGAATATAGGTATCTTTTCAGGTTAACCACAAGCCTGGTTTCTATTCGTAGACTAATTATAGTGTGTAACTTCGGCAGGCGTTTCTACATAATTAGTGAGTTACATGTCAAAGCAGAATTGTTCACTTTTCGTATATTTTTATTTCAGTGTTACTCTTCATGCAAATACAGTATATACTTTGGTTTTCATATTAATTTTCTCGGTACAGTACAGTACATTTAAGATATACATTGCAAAGTCTCAAACCAAATAGAAGATTCACATGATCATGCGGAGGCAATGTTGTCCACAAATGAAGGGGGAGTTCGCTCTTCAAAGGTTTGTTTATCATTTCGGGAGGAGGTAAATTCCTTAACCAACGAAGCTACAACTGTATTTCTGCGAAGCTAAAACTGTATTTTTGTAAAATTATTAATGAAAGCAAAGAAAGGTGGCCATTTTTTTTTCAGGCAAAACATTTTTCTGAATATCTCAGCATATATTTGTTCTATAGAAATGAAAATTGTGGAATAAATCTCTATTTCAAATTTCCTTTAGAAATGAGAAGCTACTGAGTCATAATGTTATAGGCTTCCCGTTTACTCTTCTAATTGAAACAAACACCGGACCTCCAAGCGTTACCGGACCAAATGTCATTTGGACGAAACATCCCTGGACGAAATGTCCGTTGGGCCAATTGTCTTTTGCACGAAATGTCCTTTGGACCAAATGTCTTTGGATGAAATTTCCTTTGGACCAATTCTCTTTTAGACGAAATGTCCTTTGGACCAAATGTCTTTTGACGAAATGTTCTTTGGACCAAATGTCTTTTGGACGAAATGTCCTTTGGACCAATTGTTTTTTAAACGAAATGTCTTTGGACCAATTGTCTTTTGGACGAAACGTCCTTTGGACCAAATGTCTTTTGGACGAAATGTCCTTTGGACCAAATGTGTTTGGACTAAATGTCTCTGGACGAAATGTCCTTTGAACGTAATATCTTCGGACGAAATGACCCCAATATATATATATATATATATATATATATATATATATATATATATAGATAGATAGATAGATAGATATAGATATAAAAGGATCCAACTGAGACTTTTTTTAAAGTCAGTTAAAAAGATAAGTAAATGAATGGATAATTCAGAAACTAATAATTTGTATATTCCTCCTCCTAACGTTGAACAATATTTCTAAGAAATTAAATTAAACAAGTTTAGAAGTAATAATTTGTTCTTACTAGTTAAAAAATAGATTTTTTTTTTTAGTGAAACTAATTATGAGGAAATAAAATAAATAAGTTTTAATTCGAGAATTGATTTTTGTTTTCAAAATTTTGGATTTAACGAAAGGAAAGAAATGTTAAACATTTCTGAAAGTATTTTCTTTTTTTAATTATGTACGGAAAGAATAACAAGAAATAAGTATATATGGAATATTATAGTACGATTTGTGTATTTGGTTTGAAGAGAATAATTTGAATGAAAAACTTCTTTAAAGTTGCACGCCACGCTCGATCGATCTTCCTGGGGTTTCGAAATTTGGATTCTGTGTAACAAAACACATCGAATCCATACCCTGGATCTGGTGCACAGAAATTTATTTGTGTGTGTGTGTGTGTGTGGCTGTGTAATATATTAGGAGATTAGTTTAGAAGACAATAATAATACATTAACCAGAAAAATGATAGTCAAGTGATGTTGATGGGCATGCGACCAAAAAAGGCATTAGAGTATTATTTGCACGAAGAAATGAGTTTAAATTTTTTATCAATTTGAGCCCATATTGTTAATCTGTGACTATTATATTGCTTACAACTGCCTCTCGGTATTTAAATCTGTTCATAAACGACAAAAACGTTAAATAGTGTAAATATATAATCTACCAGGTTAAGTTATGTTTTTTTTTTTAAAAGTACACAAAAAATCTTAACAACCTTTATTTTGCACAAGACACCTTCTTATCACAATAGCATTTTCAGAAGAGAGGAAGTAACGGCAATAAAACAACTTTTTTTTTTTTTTTTTTTTTTACGGATTTAGCGCATGCTCAAAACTTGGTACGGAAAAGAACTATTAAATTTAAAAAAAAAATAAAAAAAAGTTCAGCTGAAAATGAGGTAACCTCCCACGAAAGGTGACTTGTTCTATTACCTTGCTAGAGTAACTTCTTTGTGTGTTTTCTGTACAAGGGTTTTACAATAGGGCGAATGCAAGAGTGAAAAGATTCGCCTACCGATACGGTGAGCGATCTTTATAGTGTCCATTTGGCGCCAACTAGCTGTTGAAAAGTGAAAAAGGAAACGCCATGCATTGAGTTTTCTTATTTAAAAAAAGAAGAAGAAGAATAAAAGAAAAATAATAATAAAGAAAAATAAAAGTAGTTATTTATGTTGATGATTCAAAATGGCGAAATTGACGCTAGACTGAAAGTAATAACTTTTTTACGTATATTATGTATTTAGAATATTCATGTAATATATTTTGATATTTTTTTTTTTAAACTTTTGTCACGAATGTACATTGTAGCCACGAAATACAATGTAGCATTATGCTATCACTTCCTTTACACTTCTACTACATACAATTCTTCATCAGTTCTCCTCCTTTTTCTAACACGCTACCTTAATAAAGATATCTTCTTATATTACTTTTTGTTCAAGTTTTTTAACTAATTAAAAGAGCTATGATCTTTTGGTGCAAAAAATGTTGAAATGGTGAGAAAAGAATATTGCTTTTATTGACTTTTTAAAGTCAAGGATTTCTGAGGAAATTAACTATTAATAATATTATTAAATTACCATTATTATTATTATTATTATTATTATTATTATTATTATTATTATTATTATTATTATTATTATTATTAATTCAAGCAAGGTTTCTACCATTCTATTCGATCGGCATTTGTGTGTCCACCAATCTTTTAATCTATTCTATGGCAAAAGAATCGTATAGTTTCTTTAGGGCATTCTGATGAACCCCACAGCTTGGGATAAAATCTGTTAAAAAATGAAAGGGTAAATTTACCCCATCCAAATTTTACAAAAAAAAAAGTCTACGATAATTTTAATTTAAAAACTTATTTTCGATTTAAATGTAATATGTCGTGAATTTATTCTTCAGGCTTCCTAATCATCCGTGTGCAAGGAATTAAAAATTAGTAAAGAATAAATTCCGGAAGGTTTCAGTGCATCCGTCATATAGCCCGGACTTGGCACCGTCAGATTATTATTTGTTTCGCTCTACAGAGCTCTCTGAATGGTGTTAAGTTAGTTTTAAAAGAAATATGAGAAAATCACGTGTGAGTTTTTTTTTTAATCAGAAACCATTTTTTAAAATAAAAAAAAACAGAAGTTCTAGTATATAGTGATGAAGTTATGGTTTTGTTCGGAGGTCATTGAACAAAATGGTGCTTATTAGAGATGACCAATTCCGAAATTTTTACTTTCCGTAATCCGGATACTAAAGTCGGAAAAACTTCGGAATTCGGAAAAACTCCGGAATTCAGAAAAATCCAGAATTTAAAAAATTTCGATTTCGGTAAAAATCTGGAAATGTTCCGAAATCCGGAAAGAGAAATTTCCGATTCTGGAAAATAAATTTTGAGGTCCAAAGACTCAATACTTTTTAGGCAACCTAATATCTCAGGGAGGAATTACCTCATCCTCCTCACTTTACAGGTTTCCAGTATTGACCCTTCTCGATAGACGTTATTTATATTTCTGAAAAATCCTGCTTTTTCATATAAAATAATAATTAAAAGCAGAGTAGTTTTTTAATGCTGACACTAGTAAAACCTATTATGATTTTGTTAGGCGTCCGGTAGGAAAATTTGACGAGTTTTGAAGTTATAGTATAAGATTGTATTTGGAAACAAAGCTAGATTTATTGTTTTGGCTTACAGCAAATGAAGTTCTAATTTATGAATTATAAAAACAAAATGGTGGAAAGAATCTACGTTTCAAAACTGATGCCATCCTAACGAAAACCGTTGTTTCAAAACGCACTCTCGCAATGTATCACTAACATTTCTTACGGCACATTGAGTTTGTCTTGTGGAATCGCCACAGTTTCTGTATCAAATGCGTATTTCACTTCGTCTCTTAAAAAAAAAAAAAAAAAAAAAAAAAAAAAAAAAAAAAAAAAAAAAAAGTTTTCGCCGTGACGTTAACGCCCTCCAGGAGCATTCTCATTTTTAAAAGGGTGCTGGAACAAACATAGGCTATTGACTGATCATTGAGCATTTGAATTTTTTTTTCTTATTATTATTGGACGTAAGCCATTATCCATTTTTCAAAAGTTTAGATTCTTTTAATCACAGCTAAAGCTTTAATGATTCTGAGGAATATGAAAAATCCCGTAAAGTTAGTACTTTTCAATAATGAGTATTGTTAAATTGCTTCGTTCAAGTCTTACGATCAGTCTTGTGCATAGGTGGATTGGGTTAAGATAGCAAGGTGCACCCAGGATAATGGCATAAGCCCACAGAGCGCTAGGCTCGTAAAGTTTGAGAACCACTGCTGCTGAATATGGTATTAAGTTCATAAAAACCTTTGCTTTTGAGGTAACACCATAGAAAATAATGTTGGCCTCCTTAAAAGATGAGGTACCCAGGAGTGTTTATCTGAGAACACTCATAATTGTCTTTGATGTATGGGCAATCGGATCATCTGTTGAATGTAAATTTGTGTGGGATCAATTCGACGTCTGCAAACTTGTGGCAAAAAGAAGGCTTGTCAAATGGTAATGTAACAATCAGAATTTACTGTCATTGAATGCCCACCTTCTTGAAACACATATGGTTCAAATTATATTGGAATTGGCTGCTCCTTACCATACAGTAATGCACATTTTTGAAACCGAGTTTCTTAAGGTTAGTTTAAAGTGACAAGTTTTGCCGATAGATGTCACTACAGTCTTCGTATATATATCATGTATTTTTTACCTTTCACGAAAATTCACTATTTTTCTTACAAATTTCAATCTAGAGTTTTCAAATTTTTCGAGAAGGAACTTCATACTAACCTATCGAAGACAACAATCCGTGCCAATTTTTTATTTAGAATTTTCTTCATTGTTGAAATGGCTTGTTTGTTGAAAGGGATATCCAAACTTTTATCAATATAATTCTTTCAACAATGAAGAAAATTCAAAATAAGAAATCGGCACGGATTGTTGCCTTCGATAGGTTATGAAGTTCCTTCTCCAAAAATTTGAAGTCTGTAGGTTGAAATTTGTAAGAGAAGTTGTAAATTTTTGTGAAAGGTAAAAAATTCATGAGAGAGATACGAAGACTGTAGTAGCATCTATTGGCAAAACTTGTCCCTTTACACCAACCTTAATTCATTTTTTTTTAATGGCATTTTATTTGCTGCAAGTAAAAACAATAAATTTTGTTTTCTTTCCGATTATAACATTTTGCCATGATTTCAGAAACCATCAAGGTTCCTTGCTGGACTGGTTGTATGTTAATGAGTATGTTAGTGGTTAAGTATTTTGGTTTGCAATCGGTGCAGGTCACTTGTTCGTATCCGGTGGCTTGTCATCCTGACAGATGTTATCGCGGTTTATCCTCAGTTTCTACTGGGTGAATATTGGGATGATATCTTTAAATATAGGCCTGAAACTCCTTCTCTTCCTTTTCCCATTGTCGTTAGTATCGTTTTTGTTGATTATTAAAGATTCCATTGTATATTAGCCTCACAGAATGTAAATAAATAAATCTTTTCTTACCTTATTCAAGTCAATTTGTACATGAATGAAGGCACAAGACGAATAATGGCACCTATTTTATTATTACAGAAACGTCCAGCATGGCAATTATTCTCTGTAAAATACATAAATAAATAAAAATAGAAAATAAATAGAGACCAAACAAATATAATTGTTCTTAAGCAAATTATACAAAAAAAAAAAACTTAAAATGAGATATTTTATGTTTATACTAATAGAGTCACAAAAAGGGACCACCGGCAATCTGTTGTGCACCTGTTTTATAGATAATAATTACAATTATTCTAACAGTAATAATAATTATTTCGTCTATAGAATACATATTTGTAAGAGTAGAAGTATCAGTAACTATTACATAGACTATGAATTGTTTTCTAATAATCATACTATATTATATATCTATAAAGACTCCAAAAAACAAACATTGAATAAACACACAAAACACAAGAAAAATTCTCCCTTGTATCTACTTACATGGCGTGTATAACAAAATCGCGTGTATTTTGAAAGAACAAGCCATATTTACATGTCTTACGGCTTCAAGTACATGAAGAACTAATAAAGTTTTTTTAAAAGGGGGAAGTAATGAAGTCAATTTAAGAGATACCACCCATATTTCTACGCCAAAAGGTTGTGCCTAATATGCAATTTAAACATTCACCAATGCCTTCGTAGATTTCTATATAACGACCATTAAAAATGCTGAGGAAAAAGAGGTTCTTATCTAAACACGGAACCCTAGTTAACTGATGTTGAATATTATTTTTTTGTTATTATCCATCTCCCACCCATCCCTCCCCTCCATAAATAGAAGTGGATGAACAGCTGTAAGAATATGTAGTTTGAGTAGTGTGTGTGTGTGGCGGAGAAAGCCTCTTCCCCCCTCGTATCCCATTCTGTCCATTCACTTGTAGCTTCAAATAAGAAATTCATCCAAGGACTTTTCCAGTAGATTTTTTTTTTCAGGAAACAAGAATAAATTAATTATTATGGAAATTGTTGGGTTAAACATACAATTAGACCATAGTTTAAGGTATCAGTATTTTTCCACTTTTCCTTTTTAAGAAAGTAAGTTAAACTGTAGAGAAAAAAGTTTCAGAAAAAATAAGTAAGAACTACATTTAATCACACAAAAAGAATTATAATTATGCTCGTATATATTATATAGTATTTTAATGAAAACTGCTGTTTTTCGTATATTCAAATGTGTTAAAGACTCGTGCTTCATTGCAAGGTTATCATTAAAACAATCAGTATCTAATTTGTTATTAAAGCTTATCCTTAACTGCTTGGTTAACCCATGATACAAGTTTCAATGTTAATGTTTGTGATTACCATACAGTGTTGGTACTTTTAAAGCGATAAGCTAGTATGGCTATTAGGTTTGGCAACAATGAGTAACTGAAATAAAACTTGTTTTCGTAACTTTTTACGTCAAGCTATTAATATGTAACAAGTTTTCAAGCTAAAGTTTGTGACTGCCATGTTCGTATATATTATATAGTATTTTAATGAAAACTGTTGTTTTACGTACATTCAAATGTGTTAAAGACTTGTGCTTGATTGTAAGGCTATCATTAAAACAATCAGTAACTAATTTGCTATTAAAGCTTATCCTTAACAGTTTGGTTAGCCCATGTAACAAATTTCAATGCTAATGTTTGTGACTGCTATACAGTGTTGGTAATTTTAAAGTGATAAGCTAGTATGGCTGTTAGATTTGGCAACAAGCAATAGCTATACTAAAACCTGCTCGTAACTGTTTACGTCAAAAACAAGTTTTCAAGCTAAAGTTTGTGATTGCCAGACATGTCCTGCTAGTTTTAAAGGGATTAGCTGGTATTGTTTTCAGATTTGGAAACAATCAAAACCTAATTTATTAAAAGTTTATTCTTAACTGCTTGCATCAAGCTATAACAAAATTCAATGTAAATATCTGTGATAGTCATGCTACTAGCTTGAATGTAATGTCCATTTTCCGCCAACTTAGATTCCACTATGAGTGTACTTTACCAAATAAATCTTTTGCGGATATTTGTAGAGTGATACTCGATATTTAATTCTCTCCATTCCAATCTGATGTCGACTCACGCTCGACATAGTTTTTGCTGTTGATTTCGTCGCATGTCGAATGTTAATAGTTTGATTTTTTGTTAGTACAATAGTAGGCAATCTTTAAACCATGACTTTTTACCTCCGTTTTAATAGACGGTGTTACTGTAGTAGGTTTTAACTTTGAAAACCTAATTCCGATAATATAAGAGGACCAAAAATTGTTAATAGTGTATGTATGATAAAAAGAAAAAAATAGTCTTGCAAATGTAGAAATATTTGCATTAGTCTAAATTTAGTAAAACTTTCTAAATATTATGAATCCTAAGAATGAACTAGAAATAGTAAAACTTCTTACGTTTTCTGAAGGGTATACTTTTCTGGGTCAAAAAATCCAATATATTTCAGCCAAAAAAAATATTGTAGGCCTTATATCTGGAGAACTACATACAGTGTAGTCAAAACCAAACTATCACTTAACTCAGTATGATGTCCTAATTCCGTAAAAAAAAAAAAAAAAAAAAAAAAAACTCGATTTAGGGGCCGTTTAAAAATTTTGAGGGCCCTGATCCAAATTGGATCAAAAGATACATTATATTTCAATTAAAAAGTTTCTTGTAGGCCTTATATCTGGAGAACTACATGTAGTGTAGCCTAGCCCAAACTATCACTTGACTCAGTATGATTCGCTTATTCCGTGAAAAATAAAAAAAAAAAAAAACTCGATTTAGGGGCCGTTCAAAAAATGTATGGTCCCTGATCCACAAACTAATTATTGGCCATGATCGCAGTCTTTCGATTCATTTTTTTTTTTCCTTTTGGATCATTCGTAAAATTCTTGGCCAAGATCGCAATGTTTGATCATTTTTTTTTTTTAAAGATCATTCCTAAAATTCTCGTTCCACTAATAGTGAAGGTGCCTCTCGAGTGAGGTCTGCAACAGTCGCTACACTTGCAGCATAGGACGCCTCTGCTCTTCACAAGAAGACAGAGCGCAAATCCAGGGGCATGAACGTTATTTTTTGAACCTTGGTATACCATGAAATAAAAAAAAAAAAAAACTAACACTTCCTTATTGTTGATGATTTCGTGACTCGTACAGTCTATAATCCACATTTCAGGAGTTACAGAGTAGACTATTGATTTGTATACATATAATGCAACGCAAGTAAGTATATAGACACATAAATCTAATCATGAATTGTATACACATAGATCTTTATTTCTCCTTTGTTGAACTGTTAAAAGCAGTCAATGCGATGAAGGATCAGTCACTATAACGCGGCGAATGTCACGCATTTGCCCGCCTTCAAATCTCCAAAATCACACTTTAACCCAAGCACGCTAATTCTCATTCACATGAAAATCTAACCATTCCTATCCGCTTTTTTTTTTTTATTTTTTAAACATTATTTTCATGCAACACAAAAATATACATGCAATAGTAAACCGCGTTCTTCTTTGTTATTATTTTATTATTTTTATTTAAGCAATTTCTACAGACTTTTATTTACGACTGCTTTTTTTTTTTTTTTTTCAAATACGGGTTTCGTGTTCATACTTCTTTTATTATTTATGACCTTACATTATGAAAATTGATTTTTTTCTCTTTAGCTTTAGCCGATTTTGTAAGCCATTCATGGCCAAATGGTGACCCGCGAGATTTTTTTTTTTTTTTTTTTTTTTTTTTTATCCGGCTAGCAAATAAAAGTTAAACTTACAATGAAGTTTAGAAACAATGATTATTTTTCTATTAAATATTAAACATTTTTGTCCTAATACGTATTTCAACAATAATAATACATTCTTAAATTGACATCGTTGTATATTCGTTCTTAGTAATCTATTGGCTAGTCCTCAAGTATAGTTCTTAGGCTATTGTGGTGCAGAATGGGACCAGACATTAATTGCATAAAATGTAAGATTGTCACGATTTTCCAACAAACTAGAGGCCATTGAGTTAAGTTAGGCATTAATTGTAAAAAAAATGTAAAAATTTTCAAGATTTAGTACTATCCCAGTTTAGGTATCCATACTTGAATTCATGAATTTTTACTTCTTTCTCCAGGAATGAAACTTACCATTACTAGTGCCTTATAAATTGTTTCTTATGACGGGGGAGAAGCTGCATTCATAGGTGCAAATTCATTTTAGGAAGGCTTAATTAGTATATGGTATATGTCGTGCGGACGTACGCCGTTAAAACGATTCCAAAAAGCACTAATCAATATGAGCTATGTGGCCACTGAGAACATGAATGCTATCTAACCGAGTTAGGGCAGAGCGAAACTGCTGGGACAGTGCGGTAAGCGTAGGGGTGCGTCCTAAAGAAGCAGGTGCATCAGTTAGGGTAGGTATACGCGTAAGTGAGGATAGTGGAAGCACAGATTAGTTCAGGTTAAGGTCGATTTTATGCTTTCTTACTTTACACTAATAGTTACCTCTGTGTTAGTATTAGGTAACCATTAGCCATTAAGATATTATGAACTACGCTTTTCTTATCTAGTCTCATGAACATTATGTTTTATAATATATTCAATGAGTTATAGTAAACCATATAATGAAAATCTCTTTATAATTTTTGGTAATTTTTCCTCTTTGTAGCCCCCTTCTGCGACACTTAATCCGATTCTTATTTCGTCCTCATTAGTTGCCCCTCACTGTCTTAAACTAAAACAATAATAGAATAATTCTTTATTTCTCTTACTGACTAAAGCTTTGTAAATAAGTTTGCATTCGGGACAAGAGTTAAGGCTGTCTTGCCTTGCAAAATTGTTGTGAAAATAACGTCTCGTCCCGGAAAGTATAACGGTATCTATTGGAAAAGCTTCTCGTCTCTATCTCGTTAGACACTCTGTCTCGTCTCGTTTCGTTTCATGGGTAATCCTATTTGTAAAGTGGTGCACTCAATAAGTAATGTAAACTACCTAGGTATATTGTATACATATTATACAAAAGGGGTTAATTTTTAGCTGAAAGAAAAATCAATTTTAATTAACGTTTAAGACAGAGACTGGGTTACGATAAAGTATATGGTTTTGTATAGGTCTCAGAAGAATATCCATAAAAATAAAGTGTTGTGTACATAAAAGTAAATCTAATTTCAGGGTTTTTACTGCACAAACATATATAATAAGATTTTGCATCCTGATTTACAGGTTGTGACAAAATTATAATAATAGTAATGCATTATTTTCCTGTTTGGAGATAATTGTTCACCGTGGATGATAGATTAACATAAAAGCAAAAAAGAGTGATTGCAAGGTTGATGGAAGTGTATAGTCGGTCGTTGGCCGATTGTAGTTCGTGAAAAAGTTTGTGGAATGATTTACAAGGCGAGACTCACCGACCTGTTTAACGATGTATCGTGTTTACGTAAAATTTGTGATGTAGCAGACAACTATCAAGGAAGTTCGGAAACACTGAAATTGTGCAACTAATTGTAGTGCAAAGTATATCGAAATCGATCAGGTGCAATTAGCAATCAGAAATTTTGCAAAAACAACAATAAATTGACAATGGCAAATCTTGATAACAGATCTCGAGATGCAATTTTACTCGTACCATAAGTAAGTCTTGAGATTAATACACACATGAAATTTGTTCTGGTTCAACTCATACATATTAAACATATCGTATCACTCATAGCAACAGACCAAAACCAAAAATCTGGGGATGAAGAAACAAGGACATTTTTCCACTTTTAAACCTTTCTTTCCTTTTCTCTATGGTTTATCCTGTCATTTCAACCCGAAAAAATATTTTTCCCCAATTAAAACTAAGACATATTTTTCAACTGAACAATGAATATCATTATTTCTTAAGTTTTACTCAAGTTTCTTACATGAAATTTACGATAAGTATTTCCTGTCACATGTTACGGGATACAGGAAAAAGTTTGGGATAGCGTAGATAAATAACAGTGTTGGGTAAGTTACTTGTAAAAATGTAACGCGTTACAAGTTACTTTACTTTCTCTTAAAAAGTAACGCGTTAGTAACGCGTTACTTGCCCCAAAAAAGTAACTGTTACCTTACTTCGAAAGTAACGCGTTACTAACGCGTTACTTTTAGGTCCGAAACTTTAAAAATGTGAAAAAAATATGACTTCAATTTTCCGTCCTACTATTACTACCGCTATTATTATTATTATTATTATTATTATTATTATTATTATTATTATTATTATTATTATTATTATTATTATTGCACGTTCTGAATCCCTTTACGTAAATCCAAGGACAAATTTCTACTTGATATATGAACATTTTCATATAATGTAACATTAATAAAATGCCATACTACGTTACTTGTAGGGATGGATACGAGTGAGTTCGAGCGAGTTTTCTTTGACACTCGATTCGACTAGAAACAGACATCTTTGAGCTCGACCCGAGAACTCGACTCGAAAAATTTCCTCCAACTCAACTTGAATTGGGGTCGAGTTTCGAGTCGACTCAAGCCAAATCCGGTGTGTAGTTTCGAGTACATTCTTCAAGTATATTACATAGTATAATTATTATCAATGACACTACTACTACTACAACTTATATTATTATTATTATTATTATTATTATTATTATTATTATTATTATTATTATTATTATTATTATTATTATTATTATTATTATTATTATTATAACACTGTATATAAAAGTGAAAGATAGGCAGTTTGTAGTTGAATACTAAAAAACTAGTTGATTGCCATCCTCGGTAGTCGTGAAGTCTAGGAGTCAAGAACATTGTTCACGAGCTTCTGAATTTGGGTTGAGGGTCTAGGTTAAGTATTCAGGCTCGAGCCGAACAATGTTGAAAGTTATAGGGCACTGGCCAGATATCTTCAAAACTGCTCGGCCCGGGTTTAGAATTGTCAAGGACTCGAGCAGCTCGACTCACAGCTTATTCACTATCGACCCGAACCGAGAAGTGAGCCGAGCCAACAGCTCACCCAACCGACTCGGCTACAGCCCTCAGCTCACTTGAGCCGAACTGAGCAAATGGCTCATCCCTACCAAGCCAGTTCGAGCCGATCGTTCACCCCAAGTGACTCGGCTCGAGCCATCTTCTCAGTTGAACCGAGCCGAGCTGAGCTTGTTATAAAAAATCTCTTGTGGTCTCGCTATCGAGACGGGACGAGGTGCGAGCAGTGTCCCCTCTCGTGAGCAACACTAAAAGTATTCCATATTACTGTTTAGCTTACATTTCTCATGGCTTTCGTTTTCCAGTGTAATCAGGCTATGATTTCAAGACGACTTAAAACGAACGAGCCATTTATCAAACTCGACTGGACTCGAAACTCGACGCGAAAAACTGAATCGGCTCGGAACTTGACTTGAGGATATTACCCTTGACTTGACTCGAAACTCGACTTGAATTCGAAACTAAACAATGTTGTTATGTACAATTAAAAATAAAGAATATAGAGAAACATTATACTACTCTATAATCAACTGGACTGTAGGATAAGCAAACTGAACTGAAAGAACTCTAATATTACATACCATCAGCAAACTATTTTCTAGTAATAAAGTACGCCTGCTCATCAGAACACAGCTTATTCATATTAACCACTTATTGTAAATCGTTAATTATGGCATCCTAGTTGATGATAAATATTTTCTGCCGGGACAGTTCAGACACTTTGCTTTTAAATTCTGTCCACCATCATCATCAGTTTTTAAGAAAAAAGCATTCTTTTAAATGTTCGAACGGTAAAATATTTTCGTTCTCCATCTTTATAAAAACAACACGAATCAAAGTAAAATAGACTACCGGTATCATTTCACTCCTAGTTCACTCACTGAATGTATTGATTTGGAGCTGTCAAAATCTACTACAAAATCTTCCAGGTGCTTGCAATCAGTACACGTGATTTCCCTAAGACCGTGTCGCCACGTTTGGCCTAATCCTCGTTTCGCCTAACCAATTATCTGACACTTTTATGACAGATAAATGATAAGATTTGTGTCCGCCATTTTAGGCGAAATAAGGATCCTCGTTTGGCCTAATCCTCGTTACGCCTAAAATGGCGGACAATAAGAAAAAACCCTGCAAATTTAACACAGGGAAATTATATAAGAGAAAATTCCCTAGTATATAAAGAATTAAGAAATGCAAAATATATAGATCAATATTATATTAACTATTTTCGAGGAGTTAGGATTACCAAAACTTGTTTATGTATTTACTAGGACCGTGGATATATACGAATATATATAAGTAAGCGAATAGCAAAACCCGTTAAATTCACATTTTAAAATTTGTGACAAATCGAGAAAAACTGTTTAAACACGTCATAATTGTAAAATAACATTAGAAATTAGAGAACATTAAACAATTAAGAATAATGTGAGTGTTGGTCTGTGGAAAGCTGTATAATCACATTAGTCTGTGAATTGCGTTATTGAAGAAAATAGTTTGGATTTAACAGGTTTTGCGTATGAAAATGGAAATAACAGCTTTTGCATCTGGACTAGCGGCCATTTTTGTTGAGGCTCAAGATACAAAACCTATCTAAAAGAAAGGGAGCCAGAGTCAGAAATCAGTATTATGCCTACTAAAATATTGGGGAAGGGGGGGAATGTATTATCAACTATACATTGCACAAGATGAATATGGCACAAATGAATAGGGCACAAATGAATATGGATACATAAATGCTACATTAATTTTGTTCTAAATTGAAAACAATAGACTCAAATGTGCAAAAAATTGAGTTATGTAACCTCCACTCCATCATCATCTACTAAATGGAAATCCATATCGTCGTCGTCCTCTGGTGCATCACCATTTTCTCGGTTTTCTATTCCTCAAAAACCTCTTTGTAAAACGTGAGCTTTGAGCTGCTTTCAATCGTCAAACCTTTCGTAACTACAAGCGGAGTTAATTATACCTATCTGTATACATTTCTAAACTGAATGACTATATTTTGGAAGAGTTTGTAACTATTTATGGACTAACATAGGGTGAATATTGATTTGCCAACTATCCCAATATATGAATTTGAAATATAGCAAAACAAAATGTGCAAATGTTGAGTTTGAGCAAAACAGCGGCAGAAAGAGAATCAGAAATGGTAAATAAGTGGCAATTTTTTAAAAACATCTTGTACCAGAAGCATGTTAAAATTTTGAATAATTGACACGAGACATTTTAAGAAAGAGGTTCTGCTGAAGCTGAAGAGACTGTTTAGAGAAGAACCTAATCCAACAATGTTCTGTTCAATGTAAAGAGTTACCCTGAAATACAAAACAAACGACTTTTAAGCATAGGATAGTCCACTCACCTTGTCTTTTAGGCTACATTTCGTTTCCAGTTTTTCATGTGTCTTGTACGTTTTCTAGACAATTTTGGTGTTGTCTGATAACAAAATTATGATTATCGCTGCCTAGAGTATCGTTTTCTTTAGATTTTGCGTGCATTTGTCTAGTAATTATTAGAGAAAAGAATATAAGCACAGAAAAGTTTCACGAACAGTTAGGTTAAGACATATAGTGTCTTCATTTTCAGTCCAGGGTGCGCGGTGATTCAGTAGTAGAGCGTTAACCCCCGATGCTTGGGGTTCCTGGTTCGATCCCAGCTCGCGCCGTGTGGACTTTGTGGTGGACAAACACCGTGCTCGTGGGTTTTCTTGGGGTTCTTCCGTTTCCTCCCACTTTCTTCATTCCACCATTTCATTCATTTCTCATCATCACCGTCTCCTTTAACCTAACCGGCATAATCGTGAGACTTAAAACTAAATATTTCATTTTCATTTTTTTTTCAATTTTCAGTCCAAAAATTAAAAAAAAATGAAAGCGCACACTTCAAATCCTGCCAAATAAAATTTCGAATGATTTACGAAGAGTTGCAATAAATATTCAGATTACTAAGCTCATATAGTTTAATCTGAACTCATAAACTCATATACTAAACTAAATTCAGATAATCCTATACAGTACGAAACCTCAAATTGTTTGAAATATGGAATTAACCGGGTTTGATTCTGCTTTTCTCATGAGGTTATTTGCAGATTTGGGATTTAACAGTTTATGAAACTGAATATGGAAGAGGAATTTAACTGGTTTTGCATCTTTTGTCATGATGGATTTAACAAGTTTTGGTAATTTGCACATATTTCAATCTCAATTTTCAACTAGTTAAAATGGCTTTTTCTACTGAATACTGTTTGGAAATAATAGCTTTCCAACTAAGGTTTCCAGAGCAACCACTATCTCATTTTTTTTTTTAAGTGAATTTAACGGGTTTTGCCATTGGTCTACTCATATATCGCATATATATCGACACGTTCTCTAACGATCCAAACGATTTATGGTATGGATTCCAAATCTTAAGATGGTATGGATTTCATCTCAGCTTGAGTCTTCTATTAAAGTAAGAACTAGTATAACTTTCGGTTTCAATATTGATTCCTAAATATTTAAAATCGTAAGAGATAATGAGAAATCGTTTTTGATGAGAATTCAGCTTCCGATAAACAGGTTGCATGTCTCACACTATCACCCTATTCCTGCCGTAAGTTATAGATATATTTCCGGTTTCAATATTGAATCTGCATAATTTGGAAATCTACAGTAATTTAACAATGTAAAAGAAACTCACATGTAAGAGAACAAGGTATAAATGTTTTCATAACTTTGCTCACTGCACCGAACACCAGTACAGAATGCTGTGACTGGACCATAGAAACGAGTAATATGGTGCAATGCAGGGTTGGCAAAAACCATGTTTAAAAATGCTAAACAATATATATATATATATATATATATATATATATATATATATATATATATATATATATATATATATATATATATTTGTTTAAACCCGGTATTTTTTGGGTTTGAACCAGGTTTTTTGTTTAAATAATTTGCTGTATGTATTTATATCACATATATAGAGAAATAAGTTTGTTTCATCTTGGGTTATTGTGTAACAACCGGGTTATGCTGGAAGAGGTCACATAAGCTTAAAGCGGAATCAAACCGCTTCACGGCTTACATCCGAGAGAAATTGTCCTCCATTTGAACTCGAAACCGGGACTAATTGACCACAAATGCGATATGTTTGCCGACCCACTCATGAACGACTCCTGGTAAAAATACGTTGTGCTGATCTTTAGGTACTTGTTAATGTAACTGTCAAGAGTCATTTCAGAAGGACAAAAAGATAACCAGTTGCACAAGTGAAACCATTATACAGAATTACATATGGACAATTTCAAAATGCTGCAGAGTACAGAAGAACTGATTTAGTCCAAGTTAGTTCATTACGACTTATATTAGTCCAAGTTAAAGAAATACAACGAGAAGAAGAAGACTTAATTTGCATATCAGTAAGAAAAGTGAATAAAGATACGAATTATTTGAGTCCACTTTGGCTCTGACCTATTTATACATAAATAAATACCAAAGATACTTCTGATTTCAATAAATGGCTCTCGTGGGATTTGTATGAACCCTCCTCCCCCCAAAACTACAGCATTTCGATGTATTTTATCAATAGTAAACATTATTAGAAATTTAGAATATTTAGAATTTTTCTTTGATTGAAATTGCATAACAATAATAACAAACCATTAAAAAATCACAAAAGAAGCATTCATAAACTTATAAAAAAAAACACAAAAGTTGCTTTTGTAGTATAATCTTTTTGAGTAATGAATGGGAAATTTAGATCTGAATATAATACGAATAATATACGGGAGTGAAACGTAATAACCCATAAGTGGGTGTTCATCAAGATTTTACGAACACTTTTACGAACATTTTTCGTGATTTGCTTTAAACCAGTTATATTTATTTATTTATTTTTAACAGCTGGTTTAAACCAGCAAACCCTGGTGCGATGAGACTCGTTTTCAATCTCATCACGCCGATAGTGATCTATAATTTGGTGCCAGCCCAACGAAATCATGTCAGGTTGGAATTGTACAAAATAACGAAGACCATGTTGATTTATAGAGTGTTTTTCTGTAAGTAATGTTTTGGACCTTTGGTACCTACTATTCACCCGTATTGTATCGAAGTACGAAGATCACCAGAGTCAACTATATCTTTATTTCTGTCATACGAGTGGAAATGGAGTGTACCAGCAGGACAACCACCCTCGTAACAGATCCCGGTTGGCCATCATCTGTTTGGAGGAGCATTCAACTTCTTCCTGCTGAAACAACCACCGAGAAGCCCGGATTTCAGTCTCATTGTATTATACAATCCGCGGCAAAAAACCTGCAACATGAGGATGTAAGTTTATTGAGAAACTACGCCTAATAGCACAGGGAATGAACATAACGTCTAAGTGAAACGAATCACGCCAGCATAAACCTCGGTCTCCTCCCGTGCACACTTATTTTGGGGCAAAAGACTTCGTCATTTCACAATTAACTTATATGCTCATGTTGCAGGTTTTTTGCCGCCTATTGTACATCTCAGAGACTTATGCTATGGACATTCCCGGTAGTGTGTGAAACGAGTGGAAATTCAACTCAAAAGTTGTAATTTCAAAAGTAATAATAAAAAATGAAATATATTTTTCTTCTTTCTTTGTCAGTGACACATTGAGATGTTTGAATTGTGGAATTATCCAAAGAGCAATTTGTCAGCAGAGCGATTTGTCACAAATCACTCATTTCGATCACAGTTGTCCATTGTTAAGTTATGAGCAAATTTACGGATCTTTTGTCAGATGTAGCTCGAAATAGCTACAAATTTCATACGAATTGTAATTGCAATATAGTCACAATAGGATCCCTTGTAATGCATTAACAGTTACAAAAATGCGTTGAAACTGGAATGAAATCTGGTACAATTGTCGAAACACTTTTCCGAAAGCAAATAGTCCTATTACAAATTAGTTATGGGAAAACTAATTTGTCTTTCTCAGTTCTTCACATAGTAGGGATTTTTTTTCTCGAAAAATTTCCCTCCAGTTTTATCTCCGCGATTTTTTCTATAGTCCACCATTTTAGGCAAAACGAGGATTAGGCCAAACGAGTATCCTTATTTCGCCTAAAATGGCGGGAATAAAGCTTATCTTTTATCTGTCATAAAAGTGTCAGATAATTGGTTAGGCGAAACGAGGATTAGGCCAAACGATGCAAGATCCCCTAAGACTGTCCTCATCTTCAAAAAACAGCAAGTGGCACTACGAACTTATCTGTTTCTCTGTGTGTCTGTGACTGTTCATGCTCGATTGTTTCATTCTGAGAAATTCACTTACAGGAAAGAAACATTTATTTCCGAAAAAAAAATAAACATATACATATATTGTAGTTACTCATCCGAAATGTAACGCGAAAAAAGTAACGCAAACTAGGTACCGTTACTTAAAAATTTGTAACGCGTTACCGTTACAGTTACTTTGGAAAAAATGTAACGCGTTACTAGGAAACGTTACTTAAAATGTAACGCGTTACAAGTAACGCGTTACTTGCGTTACGTTACTTCCCAACACTGATAAATAACTATACCTCTGTATACATTCAGTTTGATTAAAGTCTTTAAAATAATAATAATAATAATAATAATAATAATAATAATAATAATAATAATAATAATAATAATAATAATAATAATAATAATAATAATAATAATAATAAAATTTGTTGTCAGTTGAAGCGAAAGAGAACAGTGTTATGAAATAAGACCAACGAAAATTCGTAAAAGACGGATTCTCGATATGGATGGGAAAAGAGAAAGAAAGAAAAAAGATATGATTAACATAAATCTTCTAATACTTCATTCGTGCTTATAACTTCGCATGACATCCGCCGTATCTGTCTAAGGAAAATGCAAAATTTGTGGAAATTTGACGGACAGCTTTCCAGAACTTCCTTTCTCTATAAAACTCGCAAATGAGAACACTTCACATGACGGCTTTTTTTTTAACAAAAATAAAAAAATGAAAGGAAAGAAGAAAGATAAACTAAACGCGACTTTTGCATTGCTCTTTGACAATTTTTATAAATATTGAAATCTTTGAGTTTTACGTCCCACGGTTATGCCGGCTAGGCTAAAGGAGACGGTGATGATGAGAAATGAATGAAATGGTGGAATGAAGAAAGTAGGAAGAAGCGGGAGAACCCCGAGGATACTCACGTACAAGGTGTTTGTCCACCACAATGTTCACTTGGAGGGAGCAGGGTTTGAACCTGGGACCTCATGCACTGGAGGTGAGCGCTCTACCACTGAGCCACGGCGGCCCCAAATTTTTATAAATAGTCTTACGATCAAAATATATTACGACTCTAGCGACATGGTCTTTTTACGTAAAATAAACAAAATATGGAGTCAAATTATTATTGTTATTTCAAAAATAAATAAATAAATAAATAAAAATGTGTTAATTTCTACAGGTAGTATGTGTCACCGTTAAGAAAACCCAAGTCTCTTTAGTTAATAGTCTACTTTACTACATAAATATACACAGTACATAAATAAGCCATTTATTTCAGCATAATCAATACTGGTAATTGTTATCGGCAAAGAGCGACATACGTTTTAGCTCCTCTAAAGTACGTTTTCCATTTCGGTTTTCTCGAACTTAGGCCCTACATGCTAGAATTTATCCACAAGCACCACATTTTGTTCAGGCCGATGTAATCTATCGGCCAATATATGTCTTAGCTTTGAGCAATTTTGTAGTGAAAAGAAAAGAAAAGAAAAGGAAAGAAAAGAAAAAAGATAAAATATAAAGAGTTAATGACAATTTTAGGCCATTTATCATTAATTATACTATGTATTGTCATACACTATAAGGAAAATTAAAAATAGCAACTAGGGCTTAGGGCTGAATGGTATTCACCAGGTTATGGTGTATGCTGATGATGTAAATTTAGTAGCGGATGATAGGAGAACAATAGAAAGAAATGCAGAGGTCTTATTAAATGCTTGCATGAACAGGGGTTTATAAGTAAATACAGATAAAACTAAATACATGGAAGTTTGTCGGAATCATAATACAGCAAATTATGGATGCGTTTTCGACAGAGTGAATACTTTCAAATTGTCTAGAATCAATGTTAACAGACCAAAACCATATTCACGAAGAAATTAAATATCAGTTAAAAGCAAGGAATTAGTGTTATTGTTCAGTTTAAAATCTCTTGTTGTCGTAAATTCCGTCCAGGAATTTGAAGCTTAAAATATACAAAACGATAATCATGCTTGTGGCGATGTATGGTTACGAAATTGCATGGTATCCTAGTATTACAGAGTACATAATTATATAATTTTCAATGAATTTCAGGTAATTTGCATTATTTCTAACTTTGACTTTATTGTGGCTTTTAAGTGTATTGTTTCTGTCATTATCACGGTAACGAGTGTTGGTCAGTTATAAACCATTCTGTGAATGATAGGCCTATACAATATGTTTCTTCCACAGAGGCACGCTCCATTTGTTGAATTTAACCTCAGAGTGAAAAATGCAATGCATCTTATCCGCCAACGATTATACTATTTAGGTTCTCCAGTATTTACAAATACAAATGGAATATGGAAGTACAGAGAATTGCGTAGATAAAGTTGTAGTTGTTTTATAACGAGTTATAGGACAAATGCAAACAAATTCGCCATTTCTTTTAGTACATTGACTCATTACAAAAGTTGTTAAATTTAGCACTATTGAAAATATATATATATATATATATATATATATATATATATATATATATATATATATATATATATATATATATATATATATATATATATATATATACTGTATATATATATACTGTATATATATATATATACAGTGGCGGATCCAGGATATGATCGAGGGAGAGGCTAAACCATATTTTGCCATTTTATCCAGTATGAAGCAGAATTGAAGCCCATTTTATCCAGTGCATACCTGAGCGTCAAGGGGGGGGGGCTATAGCCCCTATAGCCGTCCCCTTGGATCCGCCACTGTATATATATATATATATATATATTATCAGAATACTCGTTCTGCGCACAAGGAGAATGTTTCATTTTGGACGTAAATCGTTGAATTTGGATTGAAACGGCATCGAAAGTGTTACTGTTCGTTTCAGTGACCCCGAAAACTATGGATTCGACACTAATATTGGTCATTTTCGATTATTTTTATATACCTCCCCTCCCCCAAGTTGCACCGTCAAAATAAAATGATAAAAACACTCCCATGCGAGATCAGTCTGGTGATTCAAGAGTTATTACCTAACATAATAACTTTCATTTTTATATAAGTTATATAGATAAGATAATTGTGCCTTATAAAGACGAAGTGAACTATTAATTGTTAATCCAAGAATATCCTTCTAAACTTTATGGGGTCAAATTATTTTACGAAAATAAAAACAATTATCTACTAGATTCTTAAAAGATCTCATTAAGTTTCAAATTTTTCAAGGTTCTTTTAAATCTTAGACTAGGGAAGTAGAGGCGTTTCTATTTCTCATCTTAAAATAAGTCCTGTTTTTATACATATCTATATAATTAATATAGTCGGGAAGAAATTGTCTTTCTAGATTCTTTAAAATATAAAAAAAAGAATAGCAACGAAAATGAAATGAAATGTTTGAGTATTACGTCCCACGTTATGCCGTTTAGGCTAAAGAAGACAGTGATGATAAGAAATGAGTGAAATGGTGAAATGAAGAAAGTTGGAGGAAACGGGGGAGCCCTGAGAAAAATCCACGCACACGGTGTTTGTCCACTAGAAAGTTCACTTGGCAAGAGCTGGAATCGAACCAGTGACCCCACGCACCAGAGGCGAACGCTCAACCACTGAGCCATTGCGGACCCGAAACAAGAAAGAAAAGAGAAATGAATTCCTATATACTATTTACTGTATCATTTAAATGCAAAACCGATCCTGTCTTAATAAAAAGCTAAACAAAAGAATTGTTTCGCAAAACATTCAGTGAAATTTTGTAACTTAAAACAATAACAAACAAAAAAGCAAAACAAAGGTATTTCGTAATTTGTTCTTGAAGTGAAAAGTAGGACAAGAAAATACATTTGTACTGTAACCAATATTTAACACTACAACAAACGAAAAGTTTTTTCAATACAAAAAAAGGAATATTGTAATAAGTAAATGCAAAAATTCACTCAAATTTTCTTTTAAATATATGTTTTAAAAACTGTAAAACGTTTATTTCCACTATGTCGTAGACAACAGACGGAAGATACGAATGCATCTTCCTGCTTATCTGCTACTGAGAGAAAATAATATGGTTTTAAATCATTGCTAATAGGTTTTTGGGAGCAGAATACTTACTATTTTTAAGGATTTAAGCTTAGAAAAGTTATATTTGTTTTCTCTCCAACTCTTACACAAAATAATTAGTGTTAGAAGGTATATTTTAAAAAATATATATTAACCTATTTGTGTGTATTCTATAGAAAGGGAAAAGCTTTCTTTAGAAAGAAAATAACAGTTTTAGGGATTTTTTTTTTATACAGCCCCTATTATAGAAATACAATACATACGCATAAAATGAAATGAAAGGTAGCAAACTTGCATGATACTATCTTATGGAGAACAGCATACAAAGTACAAAATTCAGAACACTGCTTAAATTTGCTATTGGCTTCGGCTTTCACGAGAACATGAGTACATCTCTCTCTCTCTCTAAGCATGTATTAATGTATTAAGAGCCTTTCTGCAGAACTTTATTCAAAAGTTCCATCAGAAATCTCAAACTATCACTGTAATAAAAACTGTAAAGACGTTACTAAACTACTATATCTACATATGATAGAAAGATACGTAAACCTTTCTTAATATACAGGCATGGTGTAAGTAAATCATTTCAAATGTGAGATACTACTATATTACGTATGTACGCGCGGTACTTGAAAAGCATATAATCTTTTTTTTAACCCCCTATTCTGCCTTTTCTTTCTCGCACAACGATGTAATGTTACGTACAAAGAAGAAATGACTGTTGAGTTGATGATTATAAAACATCATATACACATACGTACCTTTAATACCGCTAGTAGTATCACAAGAATGCTGTCTCAGTTGGAAGAAGTACGTTATATAACTGGTATATAACTGAAGCTCCCTACTGGCAGGCTGAAACGTTTCATCATCCGATTCTTGTCAAAGATCTTAAACCATTGAAATCACATACATATATATACATTTAAGTCCAATCTGCTAACTACTCGCTTATAAGCACCACACTTGGTTTTTGGCTACGTATATCTGTTCACTCTTCTATATGGAAAAAAAAATAGAAATCTAAGTCCATATATATATATATATATATATATATATATATATATATATATATATATATATATATATATATATATATATATATATATATATATATATATATATATATATATATATATATAAGAGTAGTTTAGTGGTATAAATGCTTTTTACCCCCTCCCCCGCTATGTCGATCTTTTTTTCTCTTTCTTTGAAAGAAGCTTGGGATATTTTCCGAACAATAGCTTTCTTTCTTTTTTTTTTATCTATCCATACTATTTTCCCCTTGCTTTTTTTTCAGTCCTTATTTTTGAGTTCGAAGACTTTTAGTTGTAGAGGGATTTTGTACAATTTATACGTCATCAAAATCCTGACCAATTAGCTCAATCCGCTTTTCGGAATTGTAAGGTTTTTATTTCCTTCTTTTCTTTTCTTTTCTTTATTTGTCTGTATTTGTCGGGTCTCTCTCTCTCTTGTCTGTCAGCTGACAAGGGTTGTTTCCAGGTGAGGGGGTCCAACCAACTCAAAGGTACTACTACTACCACCATACACTCTCCACTACTATGCACCTTCCAGAACTCAGCAATATATATATATTTTTTTACCCTACCTTGAAACGATGCCGGTTGCTCCTCTACGTAGTGTAGTGTAGATAGGTAGGTTCTAATCTTCTGAAATCTGCCATTGCACACACACACATACATATATATATATACACAATTCTCCACCCTGCCCTATTTCTATTTTTTTCATTTCTATCTACCCCTTATTTGCTCTCTCCGCCTTTGTCGTTTGTTCAGACTGAGAACAGGGAGCAAGCAAGTTCTCCAATCCCTCCCTGTTCTAGAGGAGGGGGAGGGGGAAAGACATGTATATTGAATCAGAGAAGTTCAGCACGTTAGCCGAGAAATCTGCTGTGAATGTATGTAGTGAAGTATATAGTTATTGCGGGGAAAAAAGAAAAAAAAAAGTTTGCTAATAAAACGTAATATGACTATAATATCTTAGATACGAATACCATAACGAAAGAGGTTGGCACAAATCTCTCAATAAGTAGCAGTTAATGAAGAAGATTTTGAGATACAACAACAACAAAAAAAAAAAAAAAAAAAAAAGGAAAGTATGTCGAGGGGTTATTTCTTTCTGTGAAGCTTATAACTACATGCAGTAATCATTCATTGTATTGAGCTTATAATCGGGCACGTAGCTACACTAACTGCACTGTATCTCGAAAGAATTAAAAGTATTTTATATAGACTTATGATTTTTTTTTTTTTTTAAAAAAAAGTCCTTATCGCAAGAAGAGCGAGTTGTACATTTAATTCGTTATCTTCGGGAACACGTTTTCGACTGTGGTACTAAGAAAGAAGACCTCAGAAAATCGGATCATTTAAAGAGCACCCAAGCTACTGCAGTACTTTCGCATCATTAAAAAAAATTAAGTTCAAAAATTGACAAATATAATTAATTACAAAGAAAAAATGCTCAGATAAAAGGATGCCACGAAAAGAAACTCACAAAGAGTAGGATTTGGAAAATATGAAAAAAAAAAAAAAACCGTAAATGTAATCGTAAATCGCAAAGTATAAAAATATAATACAAGCAACAGTAGTTAAGTATGTGTAAACAATAACAATTTTTAAATTCCAAAAGGTTTTTTATTCGTTTGTTTAGCTTTACTTATTTGTTTAATATGGAGAGGAGTCGTAGACAAAGCCACCTACAACCCATAACTACATAAAAACGTTCTTTCTTATTTTTTCATATGCATCAAAACAGAGAACTCTTCTTCACACAAAAGTTAAAAACATCAGTGTACATATACGGTACAAGATGTTCGGTTCTGGTCGTGGCTTAGTGGAAGAGTGCTGGTGCGTGAGATCCGTTGATTCGATTCCAGCTTGTACCAACTGAGTTCTATGGCGGAGAAACACCGTGTACATGGGTTTTCTTGGAGTACTCCATTTCTAGAGGTCTGCGCGGATGCGGATATCCGCATCAAAATGGGTATCTGCGGATATATATTTCTTCTCAGTGCGGATAGCGAACAAAGTTGCGGATATGTTTCCTACATCTTTTCCGTCCCTTAAGGAAAAAAAAAACACTATGAAATTTGTGATGATAGTGGAAAGAGCACTAAGAAACGTTTGTTTTGAATTATAAGTTTTAAAACCGGTTGAAAAATAACTAAAATCAAAATAAGTGTGTTTGAAGCTTGTGACTCAGTGACAGCAAAAGGACAAGATATGACAAGATATGTTGCTTTTTTCTAGTGTTGCCACGAGACGAGACGAGACGAGACTTCAGGCTGTCTCGTCTCGTCTCGTGTAAAGCGTGTCTCGTCTCGAAAAAATGCGCTCGTCCCGTCTCGTGCCTCGTCTCGAGAGGTTCTGTCCCGTCTCGTCTCGTCTCGTCTCGTCTCGTCTCGTCTCGTTTGTCTCGTTTTGTCTCGTCTTGTCTCGTAAAAAATATGGCAGCATACCATGGGAACGAAAGTTAAATGTAGCAGGCTGCCCCGTGCTAATCAAGATACAACTAAGTTACAAGTATTAACCAGAACACAAAGACAAGAAATGTCACGGTAACTACACCGTGAAGCCTTCCCGGCGGGAGCTCATGTGGTTCGGATTCCACGTTAATCAGTAGGTCCACGTCTCATATAGCCTCGCTGCTGAACGGGACGTAAAACTCAAAATCACCTCCCCTCACCTCAAACCGTGAAGCCTTCACCTCTGGTGTATGTGGTAGTCGGTTCGATCTCGGTTAGTGCCATGTAAGCTTTGTGGTGGACAAACATCGAATGTGTGTGGGGGCCGCGGTAGCTCAGTGGTAGAGCGTTCACCTCTGGCGCTTGGGGTCTCGGGTTCGATCCCAGCCCCTGCCAAGTGAACTTTGTGGTGGACAAACACCGTGTGTCGGGGTTCTCCCGGTCTCGGGGTTCTCCCGTTTCATCCCACTTTCTTCATTCCACTATTTCATTCATTACTCATCATCACCGTCTCCTTTAGCCTAACCGGCATTACCGTGGGACCTAAAACTCAAATATTTCATTTCATTTTTCGAATGTGTGTGTTTTCTCGAAGTTGTCTAGTATCCTACCACTTTCTTCATTCCACTAATTTTCCCATCATCATCCATTCGGGGTGGGCCAAAGTTGCCTAAAGGTCTTAAAAATAAATTCAAATAAGCTCACAAGGCAAGGACAAATAGTTTACAAGATAATATATCTCTGCTGTTAGTTGTCTGAGGCTTCTCGACCCTGGCTTTTTTTTTTTTTTTTTTTTTTTTACATTCTGAAACATTGAAATTTGTTTCACCAGTTTCAATACACGAATATACAGTAAATTGCTCATAGGTACGTTGAAGATGAAGACACTAATGTCAAATAATGTTTACACGACAAGCAAAGTTCGATGTAAAGGTGTCACCATCCCCGACACTATCGTGTACTATCAGCCCACTTGCTTTATAGTGTCTGTATACACACACACACACACACACACATATATATATATATATATATATATATATATATATGTAGAGAGAGAGAGAGAGAGAGACAGACAGACAGACAGACAGACAGACAGAGAGAGAGAGAGAGAGAGACAGACAGACAGAGAGATGGAAAGATATATAGATAAATAGAGAGATAGATATGTGTGTACACTTTGATTTCATATATTCCAGCCTTTAGGTTTCCATACCAATCCAAAAACTACTTTTCATTTTAGCATGTTTAGATTTGTTGCATTTTTTTTTTTAAAAAAAGCTCGGAACCAAATAATTTTATTGAGTAATGGAAAGTATTTGATTGAAATTTTATATGTTACTGCACAGTAAGCTCTACTTAAAGTGCCATAGTAATGGGAGCTGAACGACACATCGGACCAAAGAATGCTTGGGGCCAGTCTTCACCTCCATGGTACAAATCTGTTCCCATAACCGCAGGGTGTGTGCCACTATATGGTGGTTGCCCCGTTTGTGTAACAAACTCATGACAGTACACCCAGATTAGCTAGTGGTCTAAAAAAAAGTTGATTTTTGGGTGGCCATTTTGGATTAAAGTTTCTTATATTGTCGTGATCTATTCGCAATCATACAACGTCGAAATGTTGACACATTGGGTACGGGGATTCGAACTTGTAACCGCAGATGATTGTATAATTTATCAATGAGGCATGTTGTGTTAATGCACAAATGATATCTTAATCAATCTTAGTTTTTTCTTGCCATTCATTAGCATATTTACTTGGCCCTGTATAAAACTTTTTCGTAATATATCCACCACCGGTTATTAACCACTTTATTGAAACGATCACAATATTATATTTTAGAACTGGCCTTTGAAATTAATTCTTTATTATATTTGCTTTCCAATTCTTTTAACTTCGTTTATAAACATATTATTTTGGCTTTGTACATACTGTTAGACTTCAGTTTTTCGTTCTCTTTACGCAAAAAGGAGAGCTCTTCCTTTGGTGTATGCCCCTCACTCTCCACAAAACAAACGAAAAATAACATAAACAAAGAGTTATTTTTTATTTCAGTCACAATAGTTATTTCATCTGGCTGCACCCCAATGTCTGATTTGTTTTTTCTTTAAACACCTAACTTCCGTACATTTAATTCTTTCATTATTTACATCAACACGGTTCCGTATAGTAAAGGTAAGTTTAGTGAAGGCGCGTCTTGTTTAAACTTTTTCTTGGGTAGAATATTTAGAAGCTCACATTTTAAGTTATGTCCATAAGCTTCGGGAATAAAATGATCGGAATAGACGCTGGCGTTTTCAACTTTAAAGATATCTTTCCGACAGCATTTCTTTCGCCAAACTTTCAGCAAAGGAACCGAGGGAAATATATGATAAATAACTTTGGAACCCGTAGTATTTCTACTATAATTGCGACAAATACTTAGTGTAGAATTCGACATGCTTATAGGCTAACACGAGCACTACAGTAATTAATGTTTTCTTAATACAGGAAAGCAAGAATCACTCACTTTCCTGCAAAAATCAAAGAAACAAACAAGGGTGAATGACAAGGACCTTGGGCGAAAGCTGTTTCTCCTCCCGCCGTGACGTCACAATTTTACTGCATCTTCGGTTTTCAAAGAAGGGTAGTTATGACGCGACCTTAAAAGAGGAAAGGAACAGTAGGGTAGGCGAACCTTGGAAGCAGAGGGCAATTTCGCACACTGGTCAGATCAAACATTTCCGCGTAACAAAACGAAGGTCCCCCTGTAAAACCTCTTCATTTAAAGTCTTGTTGTTAGTATCATAAATTTGCTGAAAGCAAACAATTTGAAGGGTTCGTCGATAATATCTGCTTTTTTTGTCCTGCGCCCGCCTTCCAAACGAAGAGGTGAATTTTACAACATGACTGCTGGTAAAATGGTAAAAGTGTATTTTTATGTGTATGTGTGTGTGTGTGTGTGTGTGAGAGAGAGAGAGAGAGAGAGAGAGAGAGAGAACGAGAGAGAAGACAAAATATTAGTTGCAAGATGACATAATTCAATTGCCGTTTTCGGTTAATTTCGGTTCATATAGCAAAAAGAATACCGCCACCAGAGAATCCGCCATCTCAACCAGAACTTTCAACTACAGCCTGTAATGAGTGTAGACCTTATCCAGTTTTCAAATTGAATAGATGGGGTGGTAGTTCGGTTTCTTGACCTTGTAAAAATCTTCCCTGTCTTTGATTTTGTTTGTCATCATTCCAGCCAGAAATGAAAAAAAAAAGAAATGAGAATTCCTCAGTTTACAGCAAGGGGAATTGGGGACAAGACATTAAGGATGATATTCCTGGAAGCTCATGTATCACGATTGATTCATTCAATAGACAGAGGACACTTTTCTATGAAGGCTTTTCAACATGTTTTCTCACAAAGGGGATTTTCCTTTTCCAATCTATATGACCACTGGCAATTTCAATCTTGGCCATTCCCGCCAGCGTTTGCATTTTCGAGACACGAGACGGGACGAGACATTTCGCGAGACGTCCCGTCTCGTCTCGTGTCTCGTCTCGTTTTCGAGACGGGACAAGTAGTCTGTCCCGTCTCGTGTCTCGTCTAGAAGGGTTCCGTCTCGTCTCGTGTCTCGTCTCGTTTACGAGACGAGACGAGACGGGACACGAGAAATGTCTCGTCTCGTGGCAACACTACTTTTTTCAATATTATAGAATATGTAAGTTCTATATATTTGCTACCTCATTATCTGCGGATGCGGATACGGGTGCGGATAGAGATGTTGAGGATGCGAGTGCGGATAGAGATGCTGCGGATGCAGTACGGATGCGGATGCTATATTTTATATCCTCTATCCATTTCGTTCATTATCAACATCTTCCTTAACCTCAAAGGGTAAAAGTGGGACATTACACCAAAAAGTGGTCGTTTCTGGTATCACTGAGATTTTTTATTGGAAAACAGGCAACTGATGTAGAGTTATTTCCCTAACTTCTGAAATATTCGTACAATATCTATCTATATGAGGAATGTTTTTATTAAAAAAAAAAATCTCTCGCGGAATTCGACGTCATTTGATGGCAATATGTGATGCTAATCCAGTCAACATAATATACTACAAAAAGCTATACGTTGAAATAGTTTACCGCGATAGCAAAATAAATAAATAAATAAATAAATACAGACTAAATTTTCTTGTTACCATCTTTTAAATCATGTCATACTGCCGTTATGTGAAACGTGAAAAAGTTTTAATAAGCGAATCAAGGAACGAAAAAGGTAACGGAACGTATCTTCATGAAAACAAATGTGAAACATAAACCGGTCTAAGTTTTCTTCAGCTGTTATAGTTTTGTATGTATATTGTCTGGAATACAAAATATAACTTCTAAAATCTTGCAGTTCTGTTCTCAGGGGAAGAGATCAAATTACTTGACTCATCCAATGCTAAACGCTATCAAAATGAATTTCTTCTGAGGACCGCAAGGAGTGGAAAATTTTCGATGTACAATACGGCAAGTGGCTTTGCAGCAGACATTTCAAAATTTGTCAAATTACTTGATTCGTCCAGTGTTGAACGGTATTAAAATGAACATCTAAGAACCCAAGGAGTGGACATTTTTCGCTGTATGGTACAAAAAGTGGCTACCCAGCAAACATATCCAAACTCAATGCTCGTGAGTCTAGGGCTCGGGCTCAATAACTGAGCACTAGACCGAATGAACCCGAATACTATTGAGGACAGCAAGTGAGAGTGAACCCTCATTGAGGGTAGTCAAATGGAGCCCAAGTGAGGTAGAATTCACTGAGGGATTGTGAGCCCAGCCCAATTGAAGAAAGCAAGACCGAACTCGAGTGAGTGCTGGCCCCAACAAAGTTAGTGACCACGAGTCCTATGTAAAATGATCATATCTACCTTACAGCGATGATATTACGGGAATGACATAATTTCTAGGATGCTATGCAGTATTTTAGAAATTTTAATTTTGGCTTTTATTTACAGCTATTTTGAGATTAGTAAAATGTAGTGTATTTTATACCTGGAATGCAAAAATTGAACTTGACGAAAGATTTATAAAGCTGAAAGAACGGAATCACATTCCGGAAACTCTACACAGCGTGCTTCTGGACTTCGAAGCCACCTGGTTTGATCTGGAACATCACTTCCAAGCTTGCGCTTTAGGCAAGGGTTCTAAAATTCACAAAATTACAGTATAGTTTTACTGTGGACTTAAGGGCTGAAAATTAAGAACAAATTTTAAAAGAGCTTTGAAAAAATCTATATAATTAAGGAAATATATCAATTTTGAAGTCGAAAACGAAAAAAAAAAAGTAATCTTTTGTGTACATTTTAATCTCACTCTTTTGGAGAAAGAAAAAGAAAAAATGTACATAAAACAAAGAAAAATACTAGTTAAAACGTATGTGCATGAGGAAGAAGGTGTCCTTTCACGAATTACTTTTCTGGAATATTTTTCAGCCTGGAAGGAAATAACTAATTATGAGCTTAGCGCACGTGTCCTGAATAGATAGGCATCCGAGCTACACATTAAAGACACATTTAAAACAATACTCAGGGCTTGGAAAGTGATATTTAGCATTTCATCCTTGTTAACTTAGCCAGAACGCAGCTTTTTTCTTAAATAAATAAAGCATTTATGTACTGTATATATATATACGTACATATGTGTGTGTCTCATTCCACCTGCTCTTGTTGAGACATTTTTTTTGTAAAAGAAATAACTATAAGGATATATTATTTTGAAATCATAATTGCATGTTAGTAAACGTGTTTGCGTGTGATGATTATCTTTCCAAAATCTTTGCTTTATACAGAAATGTCTCTTTTTTCTTTTTTCCTCCACTCCCCGATAACCATATCTATAACAACTGTCCAAAGTAAGACTGCAGTAGTCATTCAAGATGTGTTTATGTCCGTGGATCTGTTTGATTTAATTAACTTATACCCAAAATTGGTTTATTTATTTAACAGATGCATTGCCTCAAAGTGTAGTACGTGCGGGTAAACTTGAGGCAATATACCACCCATTAAATTATATGGTAAGAGAACATATTTCGAAGGCTTGTGCCAGTCTAAACGAAAAAAAAAGAAGAAGAAGAAAATATCGAAGTACAAATATCCCGGAGGATGATAACGAATATTGACAAGACATTTTACAAACAATTCGAAAAATACTAACTATATACGAGGGCTATCCAGAAAGTAGATTACGTTTTCGTCTGTGTCCGCTAGGGGTAGGGCTAGCACGGCCATCTTGGGGTCAGAGCGTTGCGCAGCTCAGTCGGCATCTAGCCGTGCTAGTGAGAGGTTCGTGCTGTGCTCCGTTAAGATACTGTGACGGTTTGAAATGTCTGCGTTAATTGAAAATCCCGCGAGCTGCGAGGTGCGTGCAGTAATAAGGTTTCTGACAGCAAAAAACTGTAAACCGATAGAAATCTATCGGCAGCTGTGTGAAGTGTATGGGGACAACATTATCACTGAAGGTGGAGTGCGACAGTGGGTCATAAGATTTAAAAATGGCCGAACCAATGTTCACGACGAAGATCGAAGTGGGAGACCCAGCAAAGTGACTGCCGAACTTGTCGAAAAAGTCGATGTTAAAGTCCGTGAAAATCGAAAGTTCACAATAACGGAGCTGGCACCGAGCGACTTCCACCTATTCCCAGCAATGAAGAAGTGGCTGGCTATGCAGCGTTTTGATGACGACGAACAGCTGCAAGAAGAGGTAACGAAGTGGTTGAAGTCGCAGGCGGCCGAATTTTTCGACGAAGGAATTTCCAAGCTCGTACATCGCTACGATAAATGCCTTAATTTGAATGGTGACTATGTCGAAAAGTAGTATTTGTGTGTGGCTTTCATCTGTATATAATAAAATTTGTTTCCTATACTTTGTTGATTTTTTATTCCAAAACGTAATCTACTTTCTGGATAGCCCTCGTAGTTTGAACAGAAGTCTGTCCCAATTTGTCTTTCAAAGGTACCAATTTTTGAATAAATTATTTAATTGTCTTTCTTTTCTTAAAAGAAACGTTAAACCGTTAATTAGCAAAGAAGGATGTCTTTTTGGACAATAGTCATTAGATTATTAGAATAGTATTGTAGCCCGAAGTAGTCCAAACTAAAGCTTTTTCTATTATTATGAACCTATAATTGTCAATGTTATGGTCCTCGTGGCGAAAGTGCAATGTGTGCCGTTGGTATAAGGCAAACAATAGTATATACTCTCTATAATATGTTCTAAGAAAGTTTGGTTTTGTAAGACTCCTTTACACTTTATCTGCGTGTCCGTCGGTCCAGGAGGTTAAAAAAAAAAAAAAAAAATCGACTAGCTGCTCGATTAGCAACTAGCGAAAATTAATTCAGCTACTGTAATAATTATTTTATCGCTTTACATGATCTCTCTCTCTCTTTCTTGATATCATTCACGTACTTCGTTTTTGGACTTCCATCTCTATTTGTTCTGTTATCCTTTCCTTTTTGATCTTTCTGTTCATGTTACGCATAGCGTTCTTTTCCAAGCTATATCTGCAATTCATCTTTCTGTTTATTTTCCTAGGTATCGACATTTCTGATTAATACAGTGCCACACACAACATCCACAATGAACTCTTTCCTCACTACTTTTCTTATTGCAGGATCTATCTACGTCCTGTCTCTTCTTTCACACCAGGATATCGTGCTGTCCAAACATTCAAATCACTCCTTCAATTTTCTCTAAAACGATACATTTTATTTCTTTGTATATTCATTTCTAAATCTCTCCTGTTCCACTTTCGTACATTTGAGGATTTTCCTCTTCTTGTTTATCTTCATACTTTATTTTTTTTTTTCTCTCAATTAGATTAGCTAATACCTGTTGCAAGTCTACTTCTTTTTCTGCTACTAATGTGATGTTGTCTGCAAACTTATTATTATTATTTTGGCTGAAGAATTCTTTCATTTCCTTTTCTAAATAAATATTGAAAATTATCCACATCTTTATCTAATGCCTTTCAATATTTACGTTTCCTCTTGCTTCTCTCTTCCGATAACAGTTCATTGATTTCTGTAGAGGTCCAGTTTGTCTAGGTGCTAGCGTGAACCTTGGTGCATGTGGCCCCGAAAATTCAGATTTCATCTTAAATTGTAGGTCCATGTCATATATAGCCTCGATGGCGAAAGGGACGCTAAACGTCAGCAAACAATGTACTTAGGTATAACAGTCTACTGTTTCTGTAGTCAATCCTAAAGTCCTTTAGAGCCTTTTGACATGATGTTGTAGACTATATTATTAAACAGTATGTATTCAATATAGGTAAAAGCAATCATGAATATTCCCCGTTAATTTCGGCACGTTGTTCAATAATAATCAACAGTAGACCTATTACTTGTCGCGTTCGTCATCTTCCAAGCTCAAATTAATCCTTTGACACATTTAACTCTACTTTTCATTTCGTTCTACGATAGATGGATTCCGTACAAGATCATTGGCTTAAATTTATTTTCCGATAGATTTTTTCCATTCATCCTTCTATTTCTTGATAAATGATTCTGCATATAATAGTAAACTTACTGTTTTGTAGTCTTCGCATTGTCATGCTCTTCTTCTTTGTAACTGAAATGACGTTCTTCTCAAAACCTGTTGGCAATTTTCCTTCTTCTCTTCTGATTGTTCCAAAATCTTTCTTTACTACCGTAGTTCAGTTGATTGGAGTTTATCTTTCCTTCACTTTTATTATCTTCTCTGGAACTCGTTTTTTTTATTATTATTATTATTTTAGGTTGGAGCGAATAAATTGTCTCCTTTGACGCCTAAAGGAAAACTCACTTCAGCAACATAACACAAGGATGGAATATGGTCACATGTCAACTCGTCAGAAGCTCTGAACATGTCCAGCAAACAGGCTGGAGTACCCAGACAGTCAGGAGGTAGTGCGTTGTTGAACAGGTTGTTATGAAAATACACCATAGAAAACACACAATTGCAACTGATGATTTTTCTTGACGAATTCAAAATGTTACAATCTGCACAACAAGACATATAAAATGCTTTCAGTGCATTTCGACCGCAATGTCAAATGAACGCACACACCATTTGCCGTAAGATTGTCAATTTTCGTTCGGGTGACACAACATTCCAAAATTAGCCCCAACCAACATCATGCTCGGATCAGTTCCTCAGGAACACCATGGTACTGTACCTTCGGGAAGGAGTTCATGCCATACAGTTGAGTTTCATCATACCAATGTGATAAGGTGAATAGGAACCGCCCATCAAAAATTGCAGTCTGAAAGTGTGCAGTACTCTAAGTGTAAGAAATAACAGGGAAGTTTCCTGGCTGAAAAATAATCTGCTGCGATAATCGTAAATAGTCAGGACAGTAGTTGCATCGTAATCAATGTCCAGGATGAGTTCCAAACCAATTTTTTCTTGGGGGGGGGGGGTATGATGGTCTATGATAGGAGTGATGAATTATGTCTGTCTGTCGACGTGAAATTATCAGTACAGATATTGTAGTGGTGAGCTCCATAAAATTTACCCCAAAATTGTTCGCAAGCACCCAACAATAGTCAACAAACATGGCGTTCTCGTGTTGCTCGACAAGGCACTGGTTGAAATGCTTTACATTGTTCCTTACAGCGTATTTCCCCAATATCTCTTCCATTGGCTATCACCTCTTCCGGCACCTCGACCACTTCTTGGAAAGGAAGACTTTCCTTTTGATCGTGCGGTGCAACCTGCAGATGAGGGCTCCCATTAAGGAGTCATTGCAAGATTCCAGATTATTTTTCGCACAGAATCCAGTAGTTGACTGAATGATAGCCAAAGTTGTGAAAAGGTAAAGTAGTTTCCTTTTTTTCTTTTTTTGGTTTGGAAATGACGCACTTGGGAACCGACATCGCACCAATCTTAAAAAAAAAAAAAAAAAAAAAAACGACTGTATTACTCTATTTGATTTCCTTTCTAAATTGATTGATCATCTAGTTGTTACCTTCGTTGGATGGATTGCAGTTTAGCACTTAGGCTACGTGAGACATGGATCTACAGTTTAAGATGGAATCAGGACTACCATAAGTCATTAAAATGTCTTCGCACCGGAAATCAAACCAGGAACCTCGTGCATCAAAGACGTGTGCACTGGCCATATTAAAAAAAAGCTCAACCACAATTGCTAATATTCGTCTCCACCATCTTCTAATTAATCTCCTTAACTTTTCTATTTATACCAATACGACAGAGACATGACTACAGAAACTTCGAAGGCAGTTAAAAAATTACACCCATGCTCCTCAGAGGGACACACTCCACCCTCAACGAGTTTCGACTAGCCATCGTCAACCTAACCCCTCAGACTGTTCTACTACACCACTCCAGTTGCCACTAACCCAGTGGAGAGGGCTTTCATGAAGTAGCTGTAAATATGCCTTTCGTCGCTGCATAATTTGTTCTTTCCTACAAGTTCGTTACCACTTCAATCTTCTGTGATGTCCGATTATTAGAATCACACTAGTAAGCCGTATAAGATTCTAATGTTAGTATGCCCGCTCGTTACTTCACACCAATTTTTGAATTCTGTTTTATAAAATTGACAGCTAGAATGATTATCTCATTAGCCGAGTTCCTTAATTGAGTTGACTTCTTAACTTCTTTACAAGTAATGGTAACTTTAACGGTGGCTATCCATGTCCAATTCATTCATAAGTACACGTTTCATGAAACGCTAATATGCAACCCTCAAAACATCGAAGAGTTAATGGGTTGCATAAATATCTAGGCGAAAGTATCTATATATGCTGAATCTTTATCGTAAAAGTAAGCGCCTTCACTCATAAATGTAACTTTTTAGTGATCTTCTTTACTTCCTTTAGCAGAGTATATATATTTCCTTTTTTCACACAACAGCTTTCTTATATCCACGTAGACTTTCTCTGTATTTAGGGCTCTCATATTTATGATCTGGAAAACCAGAACACCTAATAAAAATTTTCAATATATTGTAAAATTCTCCCTATGAAGGAGTAGTAGAGTTTGGAAGGGTAAAATTATATGTCCGGATTTTTTCCTACTATTGGTATTTATTATAAAATTTACTATATAAACAGTATTTACAAAAATACTACAATATAATTTTCTCTAATATGAGGTAGAGAAAACGTGGCCCAAGACCCGAGCAGCCTAGGGTAGGATCTCCACAGACCTCCGAGTAAGCTAGGTGGAGGAGTAGATTAGGAAACCCCGATGCTCCAAAGCAAGCAGAGAGGCGGGTTAAGACTCAAAGAGTTCCGGGCAAGCTAAATGACTGAGGTTGGAATTCCAACAGAGCTCCGAAGCAAGCTAAAGAAGAGATAATCAATCGCAGACTGATAGCTGTCCATTGAATCCTCTTCGTTATATAGATCCTTCGGGAGGCGGTGGCGCTGCTATTCCCTCGTCCTCATCTGACTGTAGGTGTCGTTGATGTCTCCGTCCTAAACTCTGACGTAATGTGCAGTGCGCCATCGTAAAATGCACTTGGTTGTTGTTTATAATAGGAGCACATGCATAATGTTCGTAAACACAAGCTCATGTTGGGTATTTGTAAACGTAAGCACGTGGTACATTACAATATTCATGTTTTTGTTCCTTTCTGGGAATTTCTGTATTTAGATAGTAGATCAACATTTGTCGAAAAGGAGTAACAAAAGAATATTTTTTTTCTTGGCTAAAAGATGTAATGAAATGGAAAAATCAGTTCCGAAAATGTATAAACAGTATAATTTTAATACACATGGCAGAGATCTACAATCTCACTGAGTAACACACATTAGACTATTTATATCTGTTGAGCATCGATGACTGATAAAAGAAGGATTTTAAAAAAAAATTGCAAGAGTAGCTTGTATATTTAGAGGGAAACCAGGACATTTGGAGTCCTCCTGAAGAATACCTTCAGAACAGGAAGACAGATAATGAAAATTCGAGACTGTTCTGACTCAAGCGGGATGTGTGGGAGCCCTATCTGTAATCCATTCTTTTATATTTTCCCCACATTATTTTTAATTTCCCTCACTTTCTGTTCAAGAATTCACGATCATTATTTTGTAATTAGTGTTGTCTTCTTAATTAACCCGGTATTTTTTTTCATAAATGACGTAATTGGATATTTAATAGTATTTACATATACACTCATATCTTGCTTTTGTGATACGCTTTTTTATTTTGATCGAATACTTATGTCTGATTATGTATGATATCTTCTCGTCTTTTGGTCATTACTGTTTGGAATTCACTTCGAGTAATCATACTTCTCCTTAGCTTCTCAGTCTTCAATGATTCATAAAATCTTACAACGCTTGCTATCTTCATCAGAAGTACAAGTAACTAGTTTTTCATTTGTATTTAGGTTATGATCTCAGCCAGCTCCTGTTTCTGTAATTGATAATGTAACTGACACTCAGTCGAAAAAGTGTAAAAGCTTTTTCAGATCAACCATCCTAAGTGAGGTGTTCCTCATTCACACCAGAGAAATGGCGGGATGGTACCTAATATACTAGTCCCAGTCCGCTTCCTTTTTTCCTTCCTTCCCTTTCCTCGGATAGTGTGATCGCGAATGACATCCTCGTACGTGATGAGTTAACATGGCCACAGATGCCGAAACCCCAAAAATCTAATTCCTGATACTATAGCTCTCTGTTATTCTTATTTATCTCATGTAATTTGAACCAACGTGGAAAATATTGTAAAATATAGCTCTTGTGTTACTAATATTGTTCTTAATTAAAGAAAATGAAAATGAAATCTTTCAGTTTTACGTCCCACGCTTATGCCAGTTAGGCTAAAGGAGACGGTGATTATGAGAAATGAGTGAAATGGTGGAATGAAGAAAGTGGGAGGAAACGGGAGAACCCCGAGAAAACCCACGAGCACGGTGTTTGTTCACCACAAAGTCCACACGGCGCGAACTGGGATCGAACCAGGCTCTACCACTGAGCCACCGCACCCCCTCCTTAATTAAAGACTGGGGACATCGGGCACATATTCTTGTTCTTAGGATTAAACTACAGCATCTTTTATTCACACTTTACTTTGAATTACGTTATAAAATTTGATGTTCATATTTGTGTGAATACTTGTAGAGGTGTTGTCAACTTGATCAGTAGAAAAATCTGCAAAGGCAGCAGCATTTAAAATGTTCTTCTTTCATGTAGTCACAATTTAACGGTAACGTTATTGTAGCTAATTTAGGAAACGAATGCATCTTAAACCATGAAATTTGTTTTTAATATTTATAAGCAGTATAGTGGTAATATAATGCAGTGATTGATGTTCAACTAAAATCAAAACAAACCGGGAATTGTTTTGCAATAGCATTGAAAATGACGTTATTTTTACTACCAACTACCAAAGCATAATAGTTATATGCTAAATTACATACAGGATAGACTGCACAAACAATTTAGTGCATATTCTTGCCACTATAGATTCAATTTTATGACTTAATAATGATAATAATAATCATTATATAATGAATGCAGGTCCTCATTTACAATTCTGAAATATAGGCTATATAATTAAAAAAAAGGAACACATGTATGAAGTTTTTTGTACTTGAACAAAGAAATTGAGACAACGAATATTTCTTTTGTATTCTCTGACAATATGTGCGTTTAAACCATACAAAAAGGACCCAGTTATAAGATTGCATCATACTTATATTTATTATTCTCAGACTAGAATTAATCAAAAGAAAAATAAACTGCAATTTGACAATGTTCCAGGAACCGGACAACGAATAGTTTTATGACTTGCACAATGCATTTTCTTCCCGAGGATATGCGACAATGCATTTATTGTTTGCAGTTTTTTTTAAATAATAATTTTAAGACATGTGTTTATTGCATCATAAAACAATGACAATTATTGGTAATGTAAAATTGAAAACCAACGGTAGAAACATTGTACTACGAGTAAAAGATTCATATGCTCAGACCTACAAACGTTATTATTATTATTATTATTATTATTATTATTATTATTATTATTATTATTATTATTATTATTATTATTTACTTGAACTCCATTGATCACAAATTATTCCCTAACATGATGTCAAATATCTGGCTATTATTAGCATAAGTTAGTTTGTCTGGAAGCTATTAGTGAAATAGAACTTTTTAGGTAAAAATTGGAAATGTATCATCTAGTGAAGAACAAGTAGGGAAGAAAATACCCCAAGAAATATCTCTACAACTTCTTTTTTCCTTATTTATCAATTACTTGCTCGAAAAAAAATCGAATATTTAAATATATTACTGTACGCATAAAACTGTTTAGAATAGTTAACAATGAATATGATAATTACTTCTTTCAAAAAGATTTAGATATTGTACCTATAAGTAACTGGTGGAAATGTAATTTATTAGAAATTAACTATGAAAGAAAATAAATGTATCACATTTACGAACAAGATTCAATGTTTTTGTCAATGCATATAAAATCAATGAGTAACAATAAACGAGGAAGAACAAATGAAGGGACTAAATATTATATATATATATCGTTGTTTAAGATATGATACTTCGTATGTTCAATTTTTGCGATTTTGAATTTTTGGCATAAACCTGATCAGAACAACACAATCCACGTTCAAGCAAAAATTCGTACCGTACGTCACAAGTAGTGCTCTCAACGGGTCGGGTCGGGTCGGGTCGGGTTGAAGACCGACCCGACCCGACCCGTGACCCGAATTGACTGACCCGACCCGACCCGACTGACCCGAACCGTGATCCGATCTGATTGACCTGACCCGATAACCCGACCCGAGCTGACCCGGTTGACCCGACCCGACAACCCGACCCGAGCTGACCCGATTGACCCGACCCGAATAACCCGACCCGACAACCCGACCCGAGCTGAGCCGATTGACGCGACCCGACAACCCGACCCGAATAACCCGACACGACAACCCGACTGACCCGACCCGATAACCCGACCCGACAACCCGACCCGAGTAGCCTGACCCGAACTGACCCGACTGACCCGACCCGACAACACGACCCGAGTTGACCCGACCCAACCCGACTCGTTTGAGAGCACTATGGTCACGACACTGGGTGAACGCCAAAATGCACTCACATTGGGAAACTAGTTTTAAAAGCATAATTTTAGAAAATAAAGCATAAAGCATAATTTAAAATATATAGCACGGCCATTCCATCGTAACGGGTGTTACATTTGGACGAATAGAAATTGTTATAGAAATGTTCTTACTGGGTCAAGATATATCAAACTGCCTCGAAACATCACCGTTTGTCTGTGTATTATAGTAAACACTTCATTCGTTACATATACATAATACCACAACTCACTGAGATTGAAAAATGTGGCGTAATGGGCGTTACAGCAATTGGACATGCACTTTCAGATGCATGTAAAGTTAAGCCAAACTCTGCGAATGTCCAGCTCAAAATTTGTTTCCAATTATGTGTGCACTTTTCTGAAAGTATGATGTTATGAATATTACAAACAGAAATTCCATATGTGTAATGGCTTTTATTTTAAAAAATGTTCAATTCCGTAACGGGTGTTACACAAATTGTAACGGGTGTTACACAGTGCGAATGAACTTAAACCAACTTCACTTTTAATGAATATCTTCTATATATATAAAAGAGAACGCACAAATCCTTTGTTACCTCATCACGCTAATACGGCTGAACCAATTTCTTTTATTTTTGGGGGGTTATTAGGATTTGGACCCTAGATGGTTTTTATCATATCACTTTAATTTTTAATTACCAGTGTCTTGAGATAATTGACCATTCAAGTGTCCATAACGTACAAATCCTTTGTTAGCTCATCATAGCTAAATCTAACCGTATTTATATGCAACCCACATGACCGTGTCACTCGGCGGGTTAACATAAATGACAGGCGATATAATGTTAACATTCTTCTATGGTTTTTATCATATCACTTGAAAGCGAAAAAGTAAAAATTATCTAAGTAACAAAGTTTATTGCGTTCCAGGGTGACCGCAGCGAAGCGGGGTGAACGCTGCTAGTATTATATAAGGAACAAAATATTACAATGTTAATTGATAAAAAATTACACATGTAGTACAATGTAGGAAATAAAAACACAAAATAATAAACATATAAATCAGAAGAATGTAGGAAGTTTCAGTATTAAATATGTAGGTCTGTGGATACACTGATCGTCAATAAAAGTCAATTCTTTTTGTTTCAGTAACATTAACTCTGGAACTAAACTGCTACACAACTTTACGTTATTCTTTAATTTTCATAATTGGATTAGGCAGTTTACCAATCATGTCATGAAAATGAATTATACTGTGTCGTGCTGGTAAAATCAGCGCCCGGGGCGAGAGTATATGACGGTGCCCCCGTGCATATTAGTGAGGTCGACAGACCACCTGCGAAGCGACACTATGGTTGGGGCGAACCGTAGGAAAATTTTCAAAAATAAACCCTGCTTTTCCTTGATTTCGAGGATTTTTTATTACTTTTTTCCTTCCATTTTACCGTTATGTGCGCATGCATTTTCCTAACATGAGTAAAATTATAGGACCAATTCCTAAAACAGGAAGAGGATTTAAGTGCATACTAATTTGTACTGATATGTGAAGTATTTTTCTCTTTTTTCTTTTCTTTTCTTTTCCGCCTGAACTTTTCGCCCCATTACTTCGGCGCCCGGGGCCGTTGCCTCGAACCCCCTTCCCTTACGGCGCGTCACTAGTATACTTTCTAAACTTCGGCGTAGTTCGAATTCCTTTTCGCTACAAGATTTTAAGAACATAACTCTAATATCACCACTTTCGTCCGGAAGTCCTTGACAGATTCCAACTTGACGATAGTCTTTGTTACTTTTTCATCTTTCGTTGCCAGCAAGACAACATTCCAACACAAACATCTTCTTTCCGCAAAGGGCTGATCACAACTTCATTCGAAGTCTGTGTATGTATCCTTGTAGTGTAGGGTTTTTCTGGTTTCTTGATGAAAATCTGTCGCGCTGCAGCCTCTAATGATTTGCTAAACAAAGACTTTCATAGCAGTGTATTGGGCTTCTGATAAAGAAGTAGACTTGTAGTATGTTATGAGTACTCAATTGAAATATGGCGCTTTTATGCTATTTCATCACTACCCTGAGTGTCCGATTAACGAGGGCATGAGAGGGAATCCCCCACTCCACGATATCTCCTAGATGTTATTTTCTCTGGAGTGCACTTCATCACCTCCGGTTCAATGTCCCTTAATTCGCACACTGTTCACCCTTACCATAATTTATGTCTTCAGAAGAGGACCCTCTATAACTTTACTAACTTCAAATTCCCTCTTTAGAGTCTTAGAGCTAGCCTAAGTGTACAAAATATCACTGTCAAACCAAGCTAACAATTCACGTGTAACACCCGTTACATTGGCAATGTAACACCCGTTACGCAGTTTTTGCCTATTAAATTATAAATATAATGATATTCATTTTCCTGTTTGTATTGCCCATGTGCTCATTTTTACTTTTGCAAAAGATAGACTACGTCTGACTTTTAGTACAAGTTGTACAGAAAAAAATATATCTTTTTTGTAACGGGCGTTACATAATTACATTGGTACCAAAAGTAGTCAAATAGTAGACTACTTAATATACTAACAGCCTTAAAACTCCTGAGCTTCAGTACCTAAGGTATACGTGCTTGTCTATACCGCAATGCAACTGAATCAAATGCTTATCATGTGTTATTTAGAGGTGTCCAATATTGTTGGTAAATTCTTCCTTCGACTGGCTTCATACAGCATGGAATTTCAATCGCTCAAAAAGACAAAAACTAAAACTTTTTAACAAGAAATCTATCTGAATAGTAAATTTTGAACCTTTCTGGTCATTTTTATATAAATAACGAGCAAAATATATTTAAAACAATTTTCTGTCCTTAGGCTCATATTTACGTGGAATGGCCGAGCACAATTCTTGGAAAATTCTCTTTAACTGAAAGTTTAACATACTGTGTTAATAGTTTTTAAAGCCGATATTTACAATGCAAAATCATTGAGAACATACCAATGCAACAATGAAGAGCTTATTTTCATTTCTGTAAACTTTCCGGTGCAATCCTTTGATGTGGAGAAAAGAAAGTAAAAGAAGAAATTTTTCCGCCAACAATGAATAGTATGCAAGAATTCCATACTATATTGTTACAGTGACGACGCCAGCTTTAAGTTCTTAGGAGGGCAAAGGAGGGGTAGATACATTTACGGGGGGCGGCTATTTGCCATACCAAAAATGACATATTTATTACGTTTGACTTATTTTACATTACATTGTGTATTTCGTTGTTTTTTTTATGTTAGATCTATATGATTATAAATTAAACTTATTTCAAATAAAATTTGTAACTAACAAATAAGTAACGTCTGCACATGAAATATTTTTCAATGAAACTTTTGAAGCCTAAACATAAATTGAATTACTTTCGCGTATGCTACAAGTAACACATTCGTCTATATGCTACGTATCTCTCGCTCTCTCCCTCTCTCTCTCTCTCTCTCTCTCTCTCTCTCTGTATATATATATATATATATATATATATATATATATATATATATATATATATATATATATATATGTAGAGAGAGAGAGAGAGAGAGAGAGAATTTACAAGGAGCTGCTGAAAATGTCGTAGTACAATCCAGAGGGAGTGTAGGTACTAGGTTAGGGTGACCAAATCGTCAACTAGAAAAAACGGGACACCTTTTATTGCTCCCCTAAATATATTTTTTTAGCCTCTCCGTTTTCTCTCTCTCTCTTTTCTTTTCCTTTCTCTCTCTTATTTTGTATTTCTCACAAAAAAAGGGCAAATTTACAATTTTTCGTTTTAAAACCTATTGAAAAGGTTGCGGAATTAATTAGATAACAAGTAACTCTCAGCAGCTAACAAAAAATGAGATATTTGAAAACATCACTAAAAATATATGAGCGCTCAAATCTGTCACCGACATGATTTATAATTACTCTCAGCATCGAATTTCAACTCCTTTTATTTGTATTTTGTTACTATTAAACATTATTTCACTTACAACTAGTTTTCTTTTTACTTTCACTTTTATAGTTCTGTACCTTTATTCTCCTTTGGTAGTAGGTTACATCTTAGTCAAATCAAGGAAACACTGTACTGTACTGATGACAGCGCCCCAATCTTCCACTGCCCGAAACAGAGAGTAAAACAGGTTACATTTGTTCTTCATAACACTTTCAGCCCCTTGCACTGTCGTCTGCGGAGAGGAGAGACCTAAGAGGGAAATCAATGGTACCACCACATCCAATACCGCAAACGTCGTAATGACGTTGCTCAGTAATTAAAGATATATTCCAATATAATCAATACATTAGAAAATAAATCATATAAATTAGGATATTTTAGCGATTCGAAAGGTTTTTTGTACCCAATGTACGTAAATACGGGACATTTTGGCGTCCCGGGAGAATTTTTCGGGACACCGGGAATGGTAGTGAAAAAACGGGACAATCCCGTTTTTACGGGACGTTTGGTCACCCTATACTAGGTAGAAAAATGAAACCGTACTTTAGAAAAACATGTCTCTGTATGTACAAATATAAATTGTGTGTGCCCAAACAGATAGTTTCACGAACATCCAGATCCTTACTGTTATAACATTTTTGTTCCACCAAGGAAAGTCACCGAAGTAAATTAATTAGGAAATCAGTGAAACACCGCGGGACTCTCCTCCGTTATATATAGTGTTGAAGAAGTAATTGGCTTAGTATAAACGTAGCAATTTCTCAACAAATTATGCTTTACATCCAGGATGATTAAAAGCAATGACTCTTCCTGGAATCATGGATGCAATTTGTGACATTATTCTTGAAAATTGCAGCATTTCAGCCAGTGGTGGATATAGCCCGAGGCCGGAGGGCCTAGGCTACCCCAGTTTTTGTGTGACAAAAATAATTTAAGCTATTTATATTTATTATAGTCTGAGGTCTGCACCCCGCTTTCTCAGTTTTTACCTTCTCAGTAAAACTTGTGTCAGGGATTCTGGGCATTTCTTTGGAACTCGTCGGTAGCATAATTCAGAATGGCTTGGGTATGCGCAAGTTCTCGGCATAATGGGTTACCAAAATATATGTCAGGAGAATAAAAGGGTAACGGCATTAAGAGAAGTATTCTTCCAATTTGACCGTAATGCTGATCAATTTCGCTGACGAATAGTAACCATAGATGAAATATGGTTGTACCACTATGATCCTGAATCGGAACAACAGTCAATGGAGTAGTAGCACTCATTTCTCCATCGCCCCAAGAAGTTCAAGACACAGAAATAGGTTGAGAAACTGTTTGGAACATTCTTCTGATATAAGTATGGAGTGGTAGACTACCTCTTCAATGGTCAGATATTTAATCCAGAATCTCTACATTACTTACAAAACTGAAAGAAAAATTCAAAGTTAAACGCTGCGGAAAATGAAAAGAAAGGAATTCTGTTCCTTCAGGAGAATACACCTGTCCATCAAGCCCCTGCGAACATAACTTACATTGCATAATCTAGGATTTCAATGTCTAGATCATCATTCTTATTCCGCAGATTTAGCTCCGTCTAACTATTACGTGTACTTATTTCCCAAACTTAAATAACACTTGAAAGATGCCATTTTAGATCTGATAGGGGTAGTGCTACGAACAGTGGTGCGAGGAAATCTAGATTTTTTAAACTTTTCTGCAAAAGCTGGAGCACTGTACAAGGTAGTATATTGACTCTCAGGGGAAGAGAAGAAGAAGTAAAACTTCACCAATCCACGTGCACTCCTTCTGGGTTGGGCTACGAATTTTTCAGCAGTTCCTAGTCAATATGGTAGACGTCACGTCAGTACTTTGAAACAAAATAAGTAAAGGAGCACTAGTATAAACCAATTACTAACTAAAGATCAGCACTCTGACAATACATTTCATTGGGAATCAATTTCGTTCCATAATTTTATTATTATCATTTGCAGGAAGGGAAAACACAACTCTTTTTATCTCCTTCAAAAAATTAAGCCCTAGTAGTTGCAAACTAAGCTGTTATAAGCACATCCTCTGAATATTGGAAGCCGAGAATAATGTTTCAGAAAAAAAGAAGTTTTAAATAAAACAAAATATGAAACTGAAAACTTCAAACCTGGACAAATACAAACAAGTTACGTAACTGGTTTTACCTTTATTTTGTTTCCAATCGAAGTTGATCCAATGAGAAAAAAACAAGTCGACCAAATCTACTATTGTTCGCTAGGCACAATTATTAAAAATCATAAGAAAGAAGTATAACTAAAATTTACCTCAAAAGGGGCTAAATTAAAAAACAGAAATATGCGTGCATACCCAGACGCTCAAAGAAGAAAGCTTGAGGATTAATCTGCCACATAGTAAATTCAAGGAAAGTAGACTACAATTTGTCAATGAGATTGGTTATGCTACTGATATATAATACTACATGAAGAATGTTTAAAGATTGTACAAGTCTGGGGGGGCAGTCTAGGCGACAGTCAGGGGGCAGAAGTAGCTACTAGGGGGGCGCTCGCCCCCTTGCCCCCCTCTGGCGTCATAACTGTATTGTTATGTTTACTTTTTGACCTTAAGCACTTTCTGTACTTCGGTGGCATCTTTTACTTTCCCTTTCTGTATATATGTACCTCTAAGGCGCACACAAATGATAGAAAAAATTTATTCGAGCAAAGCACATCTCTTTACAATGAATTAAGTAGAAAGTTCATTAAATATGAGAGAAACTAGTTGCAAAAAAATATCAATAAATAGATCAAGATATTTAGAATATTTGATGTATAATAAATATACATTATACACGATTAATGTAAAATAATCATTGAAATTAACAATAAAGCATAATTTAAAAAAAGCATAATTAAACAAGAAATAAAGCATAATGTGGGTTGCTCTAACAATTAAGTTGTATGAAGACGAGAAGAAAACGAAAGCTGATTCCTTAACGAATTTCGTTGATCATCTTTGTGTCTACAAAAAAGCATTCCTAGAAACCTACAAGCTAGGTATCATCTCTGTGATTATATCAGTTTCTAGTGCCACATGTGAAAGGTCATTCTCTTCTTTGAAAAGATTAAAGACTTGTATTCGAAAGTCAATGACTCATGATAGGTTGAAAAACTTAGTGTTACTTTATATTGAGAAGAAAATTGCTAAATCGTTAGATCTTTAACAAGTTGTGGATATGTTTGCTGCTGCCAACACGAATAGAAAGATCCTCTTCAAGTAGAGGCATGAACCTATAAGTTATTTTCTTTACCTGTAAAAGTGTATTTGCTTCCACTTAAGTCAACCAGCTACACATATTTTAAACGCCATGATTAAATAACTATTTACTTATATTAGAAATCAATTGCATTAATGAATCCTAGTTGTTTGAGGTACTAAATTCTTATATTTTCACTGTTTTCCAAAGAGTAAAATCATGAACAATAAAGATGGAAACATTCATCTTGAATACACACACACACACACACACACACACATATATATATATATATATATATATATATATATATATATATATATATATATATATATATATATATATATATATATATTGGAGATGTCCCCCTCAAAATCCTCTTGGGCCCTTCATTGCCCCCCCCCCTGAAAAAAACTTTAGCTACGCTACTGGACACCATGCACCAGAGATGAATTCTCTACCACTGAGCCACCGCGGCCCTGCTTGGGCTTGGTCGTCCATATCCAATCTCTCTTTTGGCGTTGCTTAAACAACTTCTAGTTTTGTTCTAAATCCAGACTCCATATTGGCGTAGATATTAATATTACAGTCGATTGGTAAAACCAATCTTCCACATTTAAAAATTAAAGTACACACAAGTAGAAAAATAAGCATTTATCATAAAAACACTAGCTGCAAGTGCTCAAAATAGATTTATGGTTTCTATAAAATCAATTGAAAATTGCTATTTTTAATTAGGCAGCTAGTGAAAAACAGCAGCTTTCGACTCCAGCCGAGTTTAAACTCAACCTAAACTCAGTTGACCAAAGTGAACTGACCCGACTGACCCGACCCGACAACCCGACCCGATAACCCGACCCGAGTGACCCGACCCGATAACCCGATCCGATTGACCCGACCCGGCAACCCGATCCGATTGACCCGACCCGGCAACCCGACCCGAGTTGACCCGATTGACCCGACCCGACAACCCGACTCGAATAACCCGACCCGAGCTGACCCGACTGACCCGACCCGATTAGCCTGACCCGACAACCCGACCCGAGGTGACCCGACTGACCCGACCCGAGTTGACCTGACCCGACCCATTTGAGAGCACTAGTCACAAGAAATAGATTACTGAGAAACAATCGATTATGGTGTTGGCTTGCATGTCGATTATTGGCAATTTCAGGTGATACCTCGTATGGCAGCGAGTCCAATGTATTATAGCCATTTGTGTTGTGATGAGGGCAACTGCGCCAGCATTATTTAAAGGGTTACGCACTTTTCAGGAGGTCTGAAATATTAATATTGTGAATACGTAAAGAGAAAATTTCTTCGACTCCTGGAAAAGTAAGAAATTGGACATACGAGGTACCACATCTTAAAGGACGATATGACGGACAACAGAAATTTGGCAGTCATATAAACGATACCTTACAATGGGCGAGAAAAATTTAGAATTTACGAAAGTATACAATCAATGGTCTGAGTTTAAAGATGCTAGTTCATATGTTTATATGTTTTTTATAGTTTATTAGATCTAAAGTAGAGTTTAGTTTAGTCATGTGGAACAGTTTCTGTTATATGCTAATAAACAAACTAGAAGCGATTCAGAAATGCTTTGTTAGGCTACTTCGTTCTAAAATTGTATATATATTGTAAAACTTTGTCCCATATAGGTATAGGTAGAGCGTTAATAAAAAGAGTGTCCGGAATCGACTCCCACTACCGACTTTTATTATAAAATTTCTCACTATAAAAGTATTTGTACAAATACTATTCAAATAATCTCTTCTAATTTACAAGGTAAATTACAAGTAGTCTTTAATCGTAAGGTCGCAGACAGGATATCTACAGAGCCCCGAAACAAGCTAAGCAGAGTGGAGTTAGGGACCGTAAGCTCCGATGCAAGCAGAGGGAAGGTTAAATGGCCAACAAAGCCCCGAAGCCAGGAGAAAGGATAGGCCCTGCGGTTAGCAGACTAGAGGCCCTGGAATTCGGTTACTCCTAATGTTCCGAAGCAAACAATAGGAGGGTCACCAGACAACTGGTACAGAATTGCCGTGGTCTATGCAATTTATAGCGTTTCTAGGTTGGCGGTGGCGCTGCTGCTCCGACGTCGTCTTCTGCTGCGTGTAAGGGGGGCTAGAAGCCGTCGTCTGCTGGGACATTGCAATATATATATATATATATATATATATATATATATATATATATATATATATATATATATATATATATATAATTATGGATTGTCTTTGTCTTCCTTTTGAAGCTAGCTTTCTCTCAATAGTTTAACACTGTTTGATAATGGATGTTTACGTTATTGGCATGTCATGACTCTTACATGCCAACCTTGCTCGACTTTTGTCAGAATGTCATTCACTTTTTGTGTGATTGGTCGTCCACTGTGAGAAGCGTTTTAGACATCGAAATTTCGAGAACGAAAGCGACTAAATCATCTTTTAGTTGTTGTTTTTGATAACATGTCTTGCCTGTAAACAGCAAAAATTTCTTCATGGGCCTTTTTTTTCTCTGTTTTCCGCATACAATAACGTCGTCTCTTCGGAAAGGATTTAAGTTTAATTTCAGTGAAAAGTGGAACACATGACAATGGGCTATGATGTTTTCCATGGGCCTGTGCAGCACTTGTATTTTTATCGAAATAAAATTGTTGAACGTAGGCAAGTTTTGTAGAAAGTTAACTTATTTTCATGACGCAATACCTTAGGTCTGACTATAAAAATTGCGTTTTCTTTTTTTTTTTTTTTTCAGCAACTCCAAATGTTAGCAGACAAATGACGTTAGGCTTGACTTGCTGCGACTCATACACAATGAGATTTGGTACACTAACACCATCTAATGCGCAAAACGTTTAATACTTTTTAGACCATTTGATAAATCTTCCTATATTTGAATAAACTTACTGGAGATAAATTACAATTTCTTTGGACCCAGCTATACTGACATGGAAGGACTAGGACAAAAAAGCAAGACTTTTTGAATATTGGTTATGTTCTTGTTAATCACTCGGTAATATTTGATGAAATAACTACTTAAAAACATTTGAAAATGTATGTAGATCAAGGATGCTTCATTTATTGAGCTTAATGTTGCAAATAAATGGCTATCATACGTAGCATGAGTAGCTGTTTTCTAAACGATTGTGTTGAATTGTTTGAAGGTACTTCAGTATTGTTCCCGCTATACTCTCACACAATCAAGCTGTTAGAAAAATATATTCTGTTAAGAAACCCCATCACAGCGAAATTAAAATACCGCTAATTTTACAGTAATTCTGTGATATCTTCAAATAGATAAAAGATAATCAAAAAGTGGTACAAGACCTCCCTAGACAATATTATTTTACATGAGATACCATTATCACCACTCACTTATCTACTTTCGATTTCCAACCATTTAGAAACCCGGTATTTATTTTCGCGTTTCTAAATGGCTTCAAACTGAAAGCTACTAGGTGACTCGTGATAACGGTACCTCATGCAAAATAATATTGTCTAGGGCGCTCTTGTTCCATATTTCGATTATCTTTTAACTATTTGAAGATACCACGGAATTACTGTAAAATTAGCGGTATTTTAATTTCGCAGTGATAAGGTCTCGTAAATATTCACTGAACAGACTAGAGAAGGATTTCGATTTCTGGGCTTTCGGCATCTAAGGCCATATTAACCCATCACGTTTGAGGGATGACGTCGCTCGGCTAGCACATTATCCGGGGAAAAAGAAGGAAGGAAACATCCTGGGACCTATATGTTAGGTACCACCCCGTCATTCGCCTGGTATGAATTAGGAAAATCTAGGAAAACCTTATTCAGGATGGATGGCCTTTAAAAGAAAGCTTTTTACACTTTTTCGACCGAGTGTCTCCACCACAAATCGAACCCGACAGGCAAGGGAAGTAGCTTAAATATTAACACTGCAAAATAATATGTCTGTATAAATTGAAATACATATCGCATGTAGATAATATATTATAATAATATCGTATCTAACACAAATTTCCTTGGGGGAAAAAAAGGAAAGAAAGAAGAGCTAGCAACAAGTAATGGAAACTACTCTGTCATAAAAAATATGTTTAAAATTTACCTTTTTTTTAACGTTTGAAATATGATACCTTATATATGGGCGTTCATGCTTACGGATAATTTGTCATTAATGTGCAACACTTTTACACGGAATTTAGATGGTGGGCGATGCTCTGATAGAAAATTATTTTTAAAACATATTTATTATATAGCTGAGAATAACACCCGTTCTGAGAAATAGGGAGTTTAGAAGAAACTTTTTATTTTTTAAACAATTATATACGATGGGTTCGTTTGTTACTAGCAGTATCCTTTATCATTATTGGCGCTAAATACGAAAAACCTATTTTTATGCTGTATACAAAGGGAAGGTCATTAAAAGATGGAAGATGATATAGACAGAAGGCATCTATTTTTTTTCCTCTTTTCTTGTTTCTTTTCCATAACATTTTGCTGTTATCTTCTTCCGCTTTTGTCTGGTGTTTACGAAGCAAGCGTTTTCGGAAGTCGTTAGTAAACCAAGTGCGAGATGTTATATATACGTTTAGCAAACAGCACCCACAGACAACAATGATTGATGGCGAAAGGAACAATGATGACAATTGTTAACTAGCGCCACAGGCGGCGCTATTCAGTAACTACCTACTTCTCTCTTTTTCTCCTCCGCCCTCCCCTTATTTTTTTGGTACTTTTTTCAACCCCAAATACACATTATTTATGATAAAAACAGCGTCGTCGTTAGTATCTGGTAGTTTCCGACGCCTGTGACAGCCAGAGTCTTTGGTGGGCGTCTGCTTTTAAATTAATAGTCTTACAAAAAACTGAGGGCCCTTCTAATGTTTGAGACTTGAAATTAAATGAAAATATTTAGTTTTAACATTTTGCCGCTGCATGCTTAGAGATGTTACTTAGCAAGGAAATCGTGAAAAGTACCGACCCACCACCGAGTAGCACAAACCGATACAGTAATTAAAATTTTATTTAAGTTGCTGTTGAAAATTTATTTATTTACAAGTTAGGAATATTCTGCCATTGTTAAAAGATAAACAATAATAGATGAAACCTGCTAATTACTATCATATATTTCTACATATACTGTACATAAATATTGTTGTATCACTTTGATCTTCGTTGTTCGTAAAAATCATTCTAAATTGTAAAGCTCAATGTCCAAAGGTCAATTAGGCTAATGCACTATAGCAACAACGAAAATAAACTTGAACTTTAAAACAATACGAAGACATTATACTCAAACAGAATCTAAATGCAAACACATGAATATGTTGTAACGTGAAAATGTTAAGAAACAACTGACATTGTAATTTCTTATATATTTCCAAAGCAATCTTAGTAGAATTACGAGTTGTCAAAATTTCATCTGACGCACGCATATTGAGCAAGCCATGAGGTGACAAACCATCTGATGTCAAAATAATAAAGAAAGAAACCAATTCAAAAATGAGAAGAACGATGAATTAAGGAAGTATTTAAGTCATATTAAATATGAAGATTTGAACGCTTCGTGGTCACTCACGTGAGTCAGACCATTCGGTTCAGTAGGTTTTGGTCAGTCAGTGAAGTCCAACCAGAGGTCCGTCAGTCAGTCAAGATGTCATTTCCAGACAGTTAGATTTAAATTCACCGATCACCTAGAAGAAACTACAGGAAACTGCAATCTCAACAACCGCAGAGATAAATAGGAGTTCCAGGATTAAAGCCACTGATACCAAAGTGTGTCTCACTAACAACGTGGACATATAGACAGGTCAGTCTTGCTCATCATATGATATTGCATGTATTGGCGAATCGTGTATTCTACTAGGTCGGGTTGAGACACCTAACACAATCAGTATCATTAAATATTCAATAAACATTCCTCCTCATCTTACGTCTTTGTTCTTTAATTAAATCACACACACAAAGAAGTGCAATAATAGGGTATGTAGTGTTATTATACACAAAGTAGTATGAGTGAACTCGCTTCTTCTCACTGGTATGAAAGTAAGAAGTTATCGCCCCCAAATTAATACCAATGAGGGAAAGGCAAAAATATGAACAAGAACAATCTGTTCCTAGGGTTACTAGATTTCTTTTTTTACCCGGTTATATCCTTTTCTAGGCGCAAAAAGGAATCGACCGGGTATTGAGGAAAATGGGAAACGTTTTCTTTCTAGGAGGGAGGAGTGTCCTAATAACTGCTTCAAGTTTGATAATATAGGCCTATAATGGACTATATATAACACTAACAAAATCAGATATATACGTCATCTGCACATGACGATGCATGGAAAGATATATGCTGGGAATCATATCCAAAGACTTAAAAAAAAAATAAGACATAAATCAGAAAGACGGATACTAATGACGGATAACGGATTGACGAGAATGACGGATATTATTATTATGAAAATAAAGATGTAATCTTTATAATGTGTCCCTTGAATTAGTATTGTATGAGTCTCGGGCAAGGCACTATCGCGAATATGTGAAAGTAGTCTCTTGGGCTAAAAATCAAGTATGACTAACTCAAGAGAGGATGATATAGCCATTGGCGTGGAACGATCTCCAGTAAAGGGGCGGATCTTCTGATGGAAATGATGATAAGAGATGTGTACCCCTGAAATGCGCTTTACCCGACAATTTACATTAAGTTTCTCGAAATATATAAATTTTTACATGGTTTCCATTAGAAAACTGTGTTGCAGGTACGTGTGTAGACTTCCAAGAGTGGATTATATCCATTTTATCTCCCTTATACTTGGTGGATTGCAGCTCAAAACAATAGGGTAATTTCTGCAAGTGGTAGGAAGGCAGATACCAAGTTTCATAAAAATTGAATGAGCTTCAAGACCGTTATTGTGGAACAGATAGACGGACAGACACAATGGCAATCCAATCGAATTAATACAAGTTTCGCTAACGCTCACTTCAATAAATGTTAATAATGAACTTGATGCAGTAAGAAAAAAGTCATATCCGTTAACATAGGCAACTAACAATGCTTTGGTACTGTACAGGTTGCATAGAGGCCAGGGAATGTAATCGATTTAAAATTATACAATATATTAAAGTGATCGTTACATATTAAGTAATTGACAGATTGACTCCATTAACGAACTCGATCGAAAATTGATTTTTTTAAAACGTTATTATCATTTGGATTAACGGACGGACGAACAATCTTATGAGGCCTACTTAGCGTGGTCGTAATAAATCTTTTTTGTGAAGTCTAAAAATGTCCTCCTCCTTTAAGTTTGTCAAACTGAAACTCTATCTCTTTCCCCAGGATAAAAGCTATTAATTAGTATTTGGTAACGATCGACATGTTCTCTTTTTCTTTAGCGCCATAAGAATGAGTTTCTCTATATGTTCTCTATAAATTAGGTTTTACACCCACCTATAAAATTCGATCAGATCAATGAATTGTATAGATTGGCATATACTCCATCTTTGGATATTTTTTTTTTCGTTTGCGCTAAATGGGAATTAATTGCAATACATTTATTTATTTGTAACTTTTTTTTAAATATTACATGCTGTATCATACTTGCACTTCTTCTTTCTCTCCGTCTTTTTCCACTTTTTTGCTTTTGGCGTTTCTAGTGATGAATCTTCTGGTTAGAAACATCGAAGCATGATCTCTATAATATTTAGAGATACAATCTTGAAGTTTATACGTGGCTTTTTTGTTCCCGTAAACAGACTGGTGACACTAAATAGAAAGGTCTTATGAAGTACTTATAAATAATACTAACCAAAATCGCTTTTTGTATGTGTTCAAGGATTATTATTATTATTATTTTTTTTTTTTTTTTTTTTTTTTTTTGGCAATATGGGCTTCAAGCTTTGAGAACAAAAAGTAAAAATATGGTTCTGGTTTAAATAAGTTGTTCTCAAATAGGTCTGTGAACCTCTGGGAAGGGATCGAGTACAAGATTCCTCAGAGAGTGAGGATTAGATTTTTTTCTACCTTCTAGAAGAAGGCTAATATACTGGATAGTGAAAATCGAAAGTTGACGAGCGAAAGGTTTGGGCTTACAAGTTGTTGTAAAATAACTCACAGCTTAAAAAATTATAATCAATATAACAAATTACGTTTCCAAGTGTACAGTTCTGCAACATAAATACTTTCTAACTTTACAAGAAATCCATCTACTCTTAAATTAATAGATAAATTAATCTTGAGATTAGTATCTAACATACTTCCCAAAGGTAACTTGTATTTAGGCTTCTACGAAATCATAAAAATCACAACGAAATTACGAAATACCAACATCACATTTCCTAAAAGACACAATTTATCAGATTACAGTAAACTCTCAATTATCCGCTTGCGAATTATCTGGATTATCTGTTTTGTGGATTTTCTGTTTGGTTTCATTTTTGTGACAATATTCGCTTTTATGACAAAATGTTTTTTGTTTTTAAAGAAACTTCAATCACAATTAAAGGAGAGGTATTTTAGCACTAAAAATAAAAAGAGGCTTATCGATTTTTTTTCCTGTAAAAAGTTAATCACTAAATTTGTAAGTACAGAAAACTATTGTTTATTAAGTTATAAATTTATGTGAAAGCCTCTATTGTAAATAAAAATTGTTCAAAAGTATTTTCATGTTGATTTGTGTATTTTTAAGCCATTTTACGGATTATCCGCTGTTGCTTTCCCACCCAATTTCACGGATGATCGGGAGTTTATTGTAATTCATTTTAAAACTCCATCAGTTCATAAAGAAGTGCTTTGAAACTTTATTTCTTTTTAAAATAAAATAAAATAAACTTATAAAAACTTGTATCTACGTGTAACGTCATAAAGAGAGGAATACTTTAGCAGACTTTACAGTATCTTAATCAAAGGGGAAAACTTGTGGATTTGTTAAGAGTGATTCCTTTGAAATAAACTCGGCGTTAATTATAAGCATCACGTAGTTTACGTCTGTTTTCACATTCAAACACAGACAGTTTTTTTTTTTTTTTTTTGTTTCCATAAAGTAATATCCCTGTTGGAAACACCCAGTATGAAAGAAGAGTGAGTACGCGCCATTGTGGTCGACTTCCGGTTAATATGTACGCGCACTGTGGTGATAATTAGCGGAGTCACTTTATAAGCTTGACGTGTCAAAAGATGGGGGTGCAAGGTGGCACATGAGTAGTGCTAATTACATCATTACCTTTATATATACACGTTCGTTCTCATTCGCCAAGCACAGAGGCGCAAACGCTAAGGGAATCTAACGCAAGCAAAAAAAGGAACGAAATGTTTTACGGTGAGGCATGATGTGATGTGAGCAATTGTGCTTTTTATGACTATGCTGATTTTCACAAAAAGCACAAACACTATCTGTCAAGAGGGAACTACACGCAGAATTCATCCTATCTTTAAATTAAAGGAAAAAAAAAACTTTGAAAATAAAGGATTCTTCTTAATGTTGTCTCTCGCAGTGTTTCCATAAATGAATAAATAACAACATAATTTGGTGAATAAAATTTAGAATTTGAATTTTCTATTAAACAAAAGTATTCATAAATTTTTATTAACATGGGCAAATTACTACCACATTTTCCTTCGGTATCTGTGGTCCTTGGCTCGATCTGATCGAATACTACATCTTCAGTGTTGGCCACTAGTCAAGTGAAAATGTGTAGTGGCGGATCGCGTAGAATCTGCGTTTGCCCAGATCATTCAGAAATACGACACTAATTTGATGATTAATGGGGCGTTTACACTCGGTCGATTTAGTCGCACGACTAAATCGACTCGCCACTAAATCGCAGCAACTAGGCCGAATCAGATCGATGGATGTGTTCAATTATTTCAACCACAGAAAATAGAACGTCTTTCAATTCAGTTGCCAGTCGATTAGTCGCCTTCGATCAACAAGCGATTAAATTGAAGTCCCGTTTACACGGTCGATTAAGTTGAAAGTGACGTCAATTCAACTGAATCGAACGCAAATCGACTAAGTGTTCAACTAAATCGTCTCAGTCTATCAGTCACATTCTAATAGTTCATAGTCTGGCTAATAGTTGTCGCTAGCTGTGTTGTCTTCAACCTGACCTCATGCCGAAAGATGTCGCTAGCGTAGAAGCAATTCGCAGGTGTCAGAAAGCTTCGTAGATCAATTAGTAAAATTAAAACAGATTGACCTCCTGGCTAAGTGATTAGCATATCCGCCTCAGGCGTAGGAGACCCAAGTTCGATTCCCAGTGGGAGTTCGTGTGATTCGGCTTCCACATTAAATTGTAGGTCCACGTCTGTATAGTCTCAATGCTGAAAGGGACGCTAAACTCAGTATCAAAACAGATTGAAGTTGTGACTGGTTTCATACTGGCTCAGTGGCAGAGCACTCATTTCTGTGGCGCGGGATTCATAGTTCGATCCTAGACCATGTGGGGAAGCGGCAGAAGTCCTAAAAGGCACAAGAAATAAATGGTATTAGACCTAAAATGCACAAGTCCTAAAAATTATTTCGCGGCACAAGTCCTAAATGGCAGAAGTCCTAAAAGGCAGAAGTCCTAAAAATCATTTCGCGGCAGAAGTCCTAAAAGGCAGAAGTCCTAAAAATCTCTTGTGGCGCTACCATCGCGTCCGTAAGAAGAATACTGTCAATCTGTTAGTCAAAGTTTTAGATATACTGTTTCAAATTACAGAGCCTTAGTTCTTACAAGTTATTTGTATAAATACATATTCTATCGTTCTGAAATAATAAATAAATAAATAAATAAATAAATGAAGCCTATTGTCCTTTCTTGCTCTTTCTATGATATATTTCTATGTTGACAAAATTTTAACAAATTTTAACTTCCTACCAAATGTAATTCCCAGATCTTTCATAATGTCTGTTTTTCTCTATTTCCACACCATTGACCTCATATTAGTAACATAATATTGTGTTTTAGTTATGTACGTCATAAATTTTGCTTTCCTTGTGTTGTTTTGAAGTAAATTATTTTTACACATATGTTTCTTGTACAGAAGTCTTTCTGTAGCAAATAATTGTCATACTCGTAATTAACTACTCCTTACTCGTTATCATTATTAATAATAATTTTAGTGTTACTAATATAGTTGTTACCGTTGGAATTAAATACGTTCATATTGGTATTGTGCAACTACTTACTACTGAAATGCTTTATCGAATATTTAAGTCTGTAGTTCGTAGCAGGGTGGCCATAGAAGTTAATGGCTTATAGCCCATAGTACGTCACTGAAATTTTAGAGAATCTTTGAAAAGCAACTTAATTGAAATTAATCAGAAAGATATATTTAAAATAAATTTATTTAATACAAGAACATTACGTTTAATCAATTCCGCAACCATTGTTGAGGAAGGGATGTATTATATATATATATATATATATATATATATATGTATATATATATATATATATATATATATATATATATATATATATATATATATATATATATATATATATATATATATATAGGCCTATATATATATAAATGAAAGTAACTATATTTGTAACTTAAGAACATTTAAACCACCAGACTGATCTCAAGAAAAACTTTCAACATAGATGAGGTTCGGGCCTGAAATGTTTTTATCATTTCACTTTGAAGGTGCAATTTGGACGAAGGAAGTGCGGATATATATTAAAAATTATCGATCTTAGTGTCGAACCCATAGTTTTCGGGGTTGCTGAGATGAACACTGACATTTCCGATGAAGCTTAAATTCTAATTCAGCACTGCAACTTGGGGGAAGGAGAGGAAGATGTATAAAATGATCGAAAATGACCGCTATAAGTGTCGAATCCATAGTTTTTGCGGTGAACAGTTACACTTTCGATGCCGTTTAAATTCAAATTTACTCCCGCAAATTGAGGGAGGTATATAAAAATGATGAAAAATAATCGATATTGTTGTGGATCCATAGTTTTCGAGGTCGCTAAGGTGAACAGTGACACTTTCGATACCGTTTAAAAAATTTAAATTTATCCCCGCAAATTGAGGGAGGGGGAGGTATTTTAAAATGATTCAAAATAATCGATATCAGTGCGAATCCATAGTTTTCAAAAATTCTTTCTTCTTTCCAAAATACTTATTTCCAAAAAGTCTTTCTTATGTCCTGCTTTCATAAGAAAATTATATTTTATAATTAAAATTTAACAACTCTACTTGTAGTAGTATGCCCAAAACATCACTCATCTTTACTCTTTTATATAAGAGTACAGAAGATAAATACAGTCAAACAAATGGACTTCCATGAACAGTTGCCGATTTCTTATAACTAACTTATTCATACATTTCCCACAAGCTGTGGTTTTAAATTTACACTCTGTCAAGGTCCAGGTTTCAAAAAGGAACTAACTGGAAATATAATAATATTATATATTTATGTACATATGTAATATGTATAAATTTATTGTCTTATTGAAGCTTTCGTAATCTGGAAATAAACTTTTGATTTGCTTTTAATATATAAAAGGCCTGCTCCCCTAGAAAAATTTGCAGGCCACACCCCTAAATGACTATGTAGTAATTTCTGCAAAAATGACACAGGACCTAAAAAAATGTTCACTCGTGAAATGTCTAGTGAAATTTTGTCCTAATTAAGTAAACTTTGGCGGATTTTTGTCCTACTCTTAATAAAATACGCTCCGCATAGTATATGTTGCAATTCTGAATGTTTGCTTGGTTTCAGAAGTCTAGTAAAATATGATTTTTAAACATTTTTTAATTTTTTATTTATTTATTTTTGTTTTAGGAATTTGTCTTGGGATTCTCGTATCTCCATTCGAAAGAAACTAATTTCTTAACTAATTATGTAATTAATTCTTAGAACGAAATAGGTTGTATTATGTAACTCGTGTATAAGCGCAGAACAAATAGTGATAATAATAATCTTAGTAGTGCAAATATAGCTGTTACTGTTGGAATTAGCTACGTTCGTAACATTATTGCCAACTAGTTGCTGCATCGTCTCAATTTTGTGTGGTGGTGGCGAATTTCAGAACTAAAGCAAGTGAATGAAAAAGGCACAAGTCCTAAACGGCACAAGTCCTAAAAGGCAGAAGTCCTAAACGCCAGAAGTCCTAAAAATCATATCGCGGCAGAAGTCCTAAACGGCAGAAGTCCTAAACTGCAGAAGTCCTAAACGGCAGAAGTCCTAAACTGCAGAAGTCCTAAAATTTAGGTCTAGTGCCTATATTTTAGAACTTCTGCCATTTAGGACTTCTGGATGTTACCCGTCATTCACTTTCATTAATTATCCGTCAACTTTAGCCTGGCATATTCCAGTTTCCAATCAGTCCAGTTTGCAAGAGGATGTGATAACAGAAAGGTCATGATACGGAGTATAGGTTGTCAAAATCTGGTCTAAAGTGATGTTATGCGTTTCATGCTTTTAAATTGCTCTAATAATGACACACAGCAATTGCACACTCTAATCACTCATTCAGACTACACAGAAAGAAATTCAAGTATTTTACAAATAAGGTATATTAATTAGAACTTTACATAGAGAAGAATTTAAAGGTTTAACCACGTTTAAAGAGAGAAGAAAGAAAGAGAGAGGAAGGAAGCAAATGAGAGAATATCAAACGTACTCTAGTATTATAATAAGATTTTTTTTAAAAATGCTCTTCAACGTTGTATGATTATTAATTTTATGAATAAGGAGTATTAATTATATAGATAGTATTCAACATTCTCTCCCTCTCTCATAAAAAAAAAAAAAAAAAAAAGAATTTTTGAATGATAATGTAGGCTATTGTGTATTTCGTAGGATTTTCCTTATTGTATTCTTTAATATTGTTATCATTAATAATAATACTAATGAATGCTGCTTATTTCGATCAGAAGATTCCCAAGCAGATTCAGCTAGCGGGAAATTACAAATACCGTATAAAAAAGAATAGAACAGTAAGTTGTTATATCTATATACGTATATAAAAATAATGTATAGAAAATAATAATAATAATATCACAATGTACTTGGAACAGTGATAAATAACACAATTATCTCTGTCTCTCTCTCTCATTTTGCTTTCTTTCGTTTCATTTTTGTCTGATGACTCTAGCACATACTTCCTTTGTGGCTGCAATAGTAGAAACGTTGGTAGGGAACCTTGTGTGTCTCTGTGTGTGTGTGCAGTTCTACAGTACTTCCTGGGTTACGTTATGTTATTCGGTATCATTTAATTTTCCGTTTTCGCATCAGAAAACAATCTTAAAAACGCAAAGGATGGATGTGCTGATGTATGATTAACTGTGAAATAATAGACGCCGCTATGTCTTTTGGCCTTTATTTTTTTCTTTCTGCCATCCCTCTTTCTCTCTTGGTGTATATGTCTTTTGCAGAAAAGAAATGAAAAGCCTTCCTGTTAACAAGCTACTTCCGATAAACCAGGCCAACTGGAAACTGTGTTTTATTATTATTACGATCATCAGCTTTTAATTCGTCTTTTTGTTGTTCTTGAGTTTCTCTTCTGTACTTTTGTGAGAAAATACTCTCTCTCACACACACTTAGAGTTTATATGTAAAGGATTTCTCAATAAGAGCTATACCGGATGTTTGTTGTAAATAAAATACACTTATATTAACAAACCAAGGATGTAGTTAATGTTAAGAACACTATGATTATAGGCGTAGAAAATAGGCGAAACACACATGGTAGCCTATTTAAAACATGCTTAAAGTAAATCGAATGTGACCTAATATAAACACCGTAGCCTTATGTTATTTTTTTCTCATTTTTACTTAACTGAATTAATTAATGTTATATGTATATGTTATATGCATAATATATACGGGTCAGAGTAGAACAAAGAGAACTTGAAGAGGTCGATCATTTCAAGTATCTGGGAAGTATTTTGACGGAAGACACGTACTGCACCAAAGAAATCAGGTCGAGAATTACCATAGCCAAAGAAACATCCAACAAGAAAAGGTCACTCTTAACAAACAGCCTTAATATTGAATAAAGAAAGAAGTTGGTGAAGTGCTATATTTGGAGCATTGGACTGTATGCTTGAGAGACTTGGACATAACGCAAGTTAAGGGAGAAATATTTAGAGAGCTTCGAAATGTGGCGTTGGAGGAAAATGGAGAAGATAAAATGGTCAGAGAGAGCAATTAACGAAGGTGTTTTAAAACGGATAGGAGAGAAGAGGACATTTCTAGCCAGCATCCTTCGTGTTAAGGCCAATTGGATTCAATACACCTTGCGAAGAAATTGTCTTCTTCATTCCGCCATAGAAGGAAAGTTAGAAGAAAAGCGAGGAATAGGAAGAAGAACATAACTGAATGATGAATGGAAAAATAGAAGAAAATATTGGGAGTTAAAAGAGGAATTTAAAGATCAAGAAACATGGAGAAAACATTTCTAGGCCCAAATCTAAAATTAAAGAAAAAATCTCATTAGTCTCAGGGCTTGCCAAAAGGCAGAATATAAAACACATTGAAGTTGACCTAATATCAACACCGTAGCCCTATAATGATATCTTCTGTTTTCGTTTTACTGAATTAATTAATGTAAGTTGTCTAAAACACATTGGAGTTAGCCTAATTATGAACAGCGTAGCCCCAGGGGCGGATCCAGGACCGACTTCTGGGGGGGGTTGTTATACTGCTACTTTTAAGGGCTCCAAACTTGGGATGGGTTTTATATATATATATATATATATATATATATATATATATATATATATATATATATATATATATATAAAATAAGAAAGTTTCCTCTTCTGAGGGGGACGTTCGCCCCGATCATCCCCCTGGATCCTCCCCTGCGTAGCCCTTAGTATATTGATATTTTCTGATTTCCTCTTCACTCTTTTAATTAACTGCATTCTTTGTTTAAAATGTTTAGAGTTTTAATATGAAGATTGTCACTTTTATCAAAGGTATTCGTAAGTTGTTTGTGTGTATATCCTAAGAATATACACAACAGCTGCTGAGAAATATTTTAATATTTATTGTAAAGTTCCTTCTTATACTTGAATTATTTCTTAATATAGGGAAAAAGTATTTGGTTTTCTACAAATAAACTGATTAAATGTTTTGCCAGATAAGTTACATTTAAGGCTTCCCTTTTTGTGAAATAGATATCTCACTATCAGTCTTAGTGGAGAGATTCAAAGACTTAATTGTCGCTACTAGAGGCATTCTGTTGTACTTCAACATAACTATACAGTTATGTTCAGAAAAGAACAATCATTTTTCACATCTTCTGTCCTTATTTGTATACACATCAGTGATGACTTCAAAGACTTTCAGCTGGAGATAAAATATAAGCCCATAGGTAGGAGAAAGATGTTTTTCCCTTCTGTAAGTATTTTTGCCTCTTGGTCATCTAATAGAAATGTTCCAAAGGTATTGAAATAATATTATGAGATTTAAAAGACTTGACACATGTTTCTTAGTAGTTCGCTGGAAAGTATTTACAGCTGATATACTAACCTATATATTAGTTACGTGATTTGTTTACTGGTTGTTGCTATATGAAACATGGAAGGATTGTTAGATGCTATCTATTTATCTATCTATCTATCTATATCTATCTATCTATCTATCTATCTATATATATATATATATATATATATATATATATATATATATATATATATATGTATGTGTGTGTGTGTGTGTGTGTGTGTGTGTGAAGAAAATACTACAAGTTGTGTACTGAATAGATATGTTGTATTTAGAAAATAAACTAGGCTAGTATAGGTGACGAACATTGTAATAGAATTAGTATAGAATTTAAATAAGACGAACCTTTAAGAGCTTAAAGGAGACAGTATTTTGGATAGGCTTACTGTTTACTAGCAACTAAAATCTAGATAATAGAAGGAAATTGAACCTATCCAAATTCTAACAAGAATGGGAATCTAGAAGTAAGATTCCAACTAAGATTTTTTAAAGAGATATTCTTTGTTCTTATGGAGGCTTATTTGCAAGCATATGCACCGAAGTATGTTGTTTGTAAATAATATGAGTGCAGAGATTCCAATAGAAAGAGGGTATGCAAGTTTGTTTGAACATGACTTTACTCTATAACCATTTACATAAAGAATCTCTGCATATTTTTAGGCAATTTCGTTCAGATGAAGTTAAACCAAAACAATGCAATTTGAGACTGTTACGTTAAGTGCATATATATATATGGTACTTTTTCTCTTTCTAAAAAAAATAATTCTTTGAAAAAGAAAGAAAAGTAAAATTTTCTTCTCCGCATAACTTCCATGGCACATTCTTGCTCATTGGTCTAAAACAGAGTAGCACTTTGTAACCGTAGAAATTCTTATGGTAACTCTTGCACAGAACATTCAACATTAAGATGCGATGTGTCTATATAGTTTTCTTCGTGGCAGCCATGTCTAAATCGGTGGCGCCACCAACACTCGATGGTGCTGCCCTCAACTCGTTCTGCGCCATTTCCAACTACATCAGAGAGCCTCCGCCACACGGTTCAGTAGCCTAGCTATTAGCCACGCCGTCAAACACAGAGTACGAGGCGCCTAGCTGTCCACATCTTGCAGTAACGCACTTCATACTATACTATATATAACTACGTATGCTATATTAGAAAGAGAAAGTTTGGGGAAATCTGTTTCATATGAGACAATATTTCCTATGTTTTGTTTCAAATGAGATTGGATAACATCCGTTTCTAGCACTATCAATTTAAATATAATTGACTAATTGAAAAGAGGACTCGGATTCCAATCCTTTCTTCTTGCACCAAACTATCACCTTAAAATTTCTGAAAACGAAATAATGTTCACTTCAATATTTTTATGTAATCTGTGTTGGGAATTTACTTAGATGTGTCGCAATGTTTGTGTATTGTACACTAACAGTGTATTGGGCAGTAAATATTTTATCAGGACTACGCAAGGGGCGCTTACAAAGATTTTCCTATTTATATACAGGATGCGGCAGTGGGTCGGGCGATTTTATAAACGTTGTTACAAGGAAATGATAACATTTATTTGGATGTAACAAGTTGAAATAAAAACTAGACATGAATGCATTTAATTATTTGTGAGTTTGTCAAAAAAAAAAAAAAAAAACAGTGTGGCACAAAATAAGGAAAATAATGTTCCACCAAAAAATGTATCTGTCCAAAAATGACAATTTGCAGATGACATTTGATTGACGATAAGTTGCAGATGATGAAAATTTTAATAATTTTCTTTTTTTTTTTTTTTTTTTTGCCCAACACTTTTTTTAATTTTGTGCAACACTGCTTTTTATACGATGATTTAAATTCACAAAATAAATAAATAAATAAATAAATAAATAAATAAATGTTTTCATGTCTAGATTGTATTCCAACTTGTTACACCCAAGTAAATTCCGTAATTTTCTCGTAATGACGTTTATAAAATCGTCTATTTCACTACCGCACCCTGTATATTACAAAATTTAATTCTCACACTAAATATGAGACATTTATTTAGGTTTAAAGAAGAAACCAGAAAAAATAAACCATTAAACCAAAGTTTATTTCAAAGAAATCTTAAAAAAATAGTTCAGTTAAAAATCAATGGTCTAAAAAAAACGAAGATGGTACAGGTATTCAACTCCGTTAAAGGAAAGGGGAAAGTAAATATTATACAGAGTTTTCATGTATAATATTTACAGGTAGATCATGGCCAGAGAAAAAAAATACGTATTTAGTGTACGTAAAAGCGTAGGTTACATGGGTAAATCCTGTAGTTATTGGATTTAACGTACGCCTATATGTAACACCGTGCAGCAAACGTATAACGGAAAACGTATGTTTTATACGTACTTACCGTATAAGTGTTCCGAATAAACGTACTTTCCGTACAAAAGAGTGAACTGTATATAGGCGGTAAGGATCTCAATATACAGATTTACGTATGTAACATATATCTGACGTATGCAGCATATGGATAATGTATGCTCCGTACTGATTTTCGTAATAAAATATAGATTCCGCATATTTGTACAATATACGCTGTCCGGATAACATATTTCTCAGTGTAATAGCACAATAAATCCATATTGACCATTTTTTCTACACTAATTTTTACATTAAAATGCACTTTGTGTTTCTACACCGAACTAAATTCAGGACATGTGTTTACTACTTAAAAAAAAAAAAAAGCTTTTTGAAGCAAATTGTTTTCTGAAGTTTCTTCTTCTTCTTCTTTTGGTAATGTAGCTTATAAAGACGTTTGTTAATCAAAAAACCCTAAGATGGTCTTCTTGTATAAAATGTTTCCCTTCCCCTTTATAAAGTAGAACGAAGAACCTTAAACCACACGTGATTCTAAGAATTCCAATTAAGTTGTCTTGCGTGTTTAATATGTAAAACAGTTGAAATCCTCTCTCCCGTCGCCCCAATATAATCTCTCTTCCCTCCTACTTTTCCCATCTCATTATTACAACTTTTATATATTTTATTTTTTCCATTTTGCAGGTGCTATTGGTGTGTTCTAACACGCAAATCTATTGTTAAGTACATTTGCAACTCTTGTAGAGACTCTATTAACACACTCTGAATATTCAATTGCATTTAATTTTTATGTTTTTTAAAATTTCACTTAATTTTTTTTCCTAAAAAAAGGAAGGATAAAGTAAATGATTAATTCACTATGCATGATATATGAAGAAACAGAAATTTCACGATGTTACGATAATAAACAAATAAACACGTTTCTTGTAGATACAGAACATGGCCTGAACACCCACCATGATAGATAATTCGTATTTGTTAATGACGGATTGCACATCAGACCCTGCAAGTAGCTGATTACTTGGCGTGCGGTTACGATTTTTATAACTAGCATACTGTATTATGTATATAAAGACTATTTTATCTTTTTTAAAGTCTTTATTTTATTTTAAACTTCATTAAATTTTAATGATAATAGTGTTCAGCTCAACAAGATAGTGTGTGTTTTAACAGTTGAATCATATAAATTTTATGGATACAAGGTTCTTTTGAATATAATACAAATGGTTACTCTCTTGTATGTATATATTAACAATGTGTATTTTAACTGCGTTTCCTTGTGTGTTACCGGTCTAGCTATAAGGTAAAACAAAATCCATGAATTTGACTCTATTGTGCTTGTGGTTTAATGACTTTCTTTTTATAACGAGACTAGATTACATCTTTTATCCGTAGATACTAGTAAATATTGCTTCTGATGAATTATTTCTGTACTCAGATCATGTTCTATATCTTGAACCTACAAGTTGGATAGTATATACCCATATCTATCTATCTATCTATCTATCTATCTATCTATCTATCTATCTATCTATATATATATATATATATATATATATAAAAGATATAATAATAATAATAATAACAATAATAATAATAATAATTATTATTATTATTATTCAGGTAACGTGACCAATGGGTAATTGACAAAGCCGTATGTGTAAAATCAACATGTGTTAATGCGTATTGGAAGGTAATACAAGGTGTACTACCTTCTCCCCCCCTGAATGTGGCAAGTCATTTCAGAGCAATTCTGAAGGTTCTAGTTGAAAATTATGACCCACATGGAAATAGTAGATCAAGTTTTAGAACTTGTAACAGATTTGTTGAAAAGCTGTGGAGCTGAGGTTCTATCCTGTATATAAAGCTTATGGCAATCATACTACTTCCAATGTGTAAATATTTACCAACGAAATTGAGAAACTAGTACTGGATAATTGGAACAATCATCAACAAGGATTTAGTAGCTCAAGTGGTAAAGCGTTGGTTTCGCATTCGGGAGGTCGTGGGTTCGATTCCTGCTGCCGACCATCCTGACTGGGATTTTCCAGGGTTTCTTTCAGTCCTACCAGGCAAATGTCCGGATGGTACCTACTAAACAGGCCCTGGTCTATATCTTCCCAAATCCTTTCCATTGCTGTTGTTGTTGTTAGATAACCAGTATAAAATGGTCTCTGACCTGTATCTGGTGATTGTTAAATAAATAAATAAATATACATTTCTCTAAAATTGGTTTTGTTTAGTCAAAAGGTAGGAAATAAGAAACATATCCAACAAACCGCTGTATACATTTGTTTAAGTCCTACCAAGTCCCGTCAACTCTTGATGAAAAGAACTTTTACGTGGTCGCGTTCAGATTGCCGTTCTATATCTTCAAGACAATAGCAAAATAAACGAATGCTTCCCTAGCAATTAGATCTCATTCCAAGCTAAATTAGTCACGTTTTCAACTTTAACTTCATCCACTGGTGGGACTCGAATATTATGCTGTGAATAACGTCATCACCATTCAAAATTTGAAATCCTTGGTCAGTTGAATCATATTGGAACCATTCGGTTATATCACTGGTGTTACACTGGGAACAGCCAGGCTTTTTCACGATGATGTTCTTCACGTTTCCAATTGATATTTTCTTAATTGTGGTTAGCTTCAGCTTCCTCTTGTGAACAGTTTTCTTCCTTAGTTATTTATTTTTGTTTCCCGATACTAATATAGGTAATTGGAATTCGGATAATTGAAGTTATAGTGTACCATTATACTGTATGTTTGGAGTTCCTATACAGGTATTTTCTGCAGATTCTTAACAAATACATATTTGCCACCTTCTACATATAAACTATTTTCATAAACAATTAATATTTTTCTTACATAGGATGGCCAAGCGCCATATGTTTGATTTCTTTCATCATTTCATGTTACCACTTTTTATTTAATGAAAAGAAAACTTGTTTCCACACACGATACTTAATGAACTTTAATGTTTTCACTACATGTAACCAGAATGATTACGAAGTCGATATACGCAAACACATTACGGATTGTCTTTTAAGCATTTTTTTTTTAGCTAGTATCATGTTTTTCTTACAAAAGTAATCCTTAACATTTCTGGAGGCGCGATACAGCAGGACTGAACCTCGTAGTGATACTCCTTATGGCAAAAGTATAGTACTCTGTGTAACTTGTTTTCATGCAAACGACAATAACAAATTACAACTAAGAATGTTTGGCAATTAGGAATACCAGATTTTCACTGTATCTCAAATGAAAATAGATTTTTGCCGACGCTTTCAGCTTCTTTTGGTAGATAATCATGTAATCATGTAGTGATTCAATTACTATCAATATTGATGTTTTCGTTTATTATGATCTTCAATTTATCTCTTCTTCTTCTTCTTCTTACCTGTAATTTTTTGTTTGTTTAATGTCCCATGATTAGCATCTGGGGCTAAAAGAGATGGTGGATGATGATGAAGGAAATAGTGAATTGAAGAAATTGGGAGGAAAAGGAAGAATCAGAGAAAACCCTTACACATGTTGTTCGTTCACTTCAAAAAACACTTGAAGCAACCTAGGATATATTGCAGAAATTCCACGCAACAGAGATGAAGCTTTAGCACTGAGCCACAGCGACCCCCATATCTATACCCTATATTCGTACCGTCTATCAATTATACATTTTTTAATCTCTCCTCATCCTTTTACTTCTGCAAAGTATTACACTTTCTATTGTGTTCTTCAGATCACAGTTTCTTTTCATAGAATACCTTAATACATTTCTTTTGCTCTTTTTATTTACCTTCAATATTTCTCCTATCCGTTAATAATTTCTTTGAGTTTTTAGTGGATGGATTACGGAAGTTATTTGCTTATTTGTTTCTATGTCTGTGTTTGTTATGGTATAAAATCATGAAAACTATTGCAATTCATGACATATGTATTTACACAAGGTTGTCTACTATTTACTGCAACCCGGAGAAGCATCTATTGTACTCAATCCACCGGAACAAAGTAAGAATTACTGTTAAGTCCAGTGTAGAAATATACCTAGTCACATCGTTTGATATATCATTGTCCTTATAGGAGAATATGCCAAATAATATAATTCAATAATAATTATTCTCTCCAGCCAAAAACTAATGTGCGTGGAGAAAAGGAGATACACACCGCAGAACCGTATATTCCAGAACCCAATCGAATAGAAGTGGAAGCCGCTATAAAGAAATTAAAGAAACACAAATCTCCGGGTGTAGATGAAATTCCGGCTGAGTTAATTTTAGCTGGAGGCGAAAAATTGTGGAACAAGATACACAAACTCATTCTCCTTATCTGGAACAAGGAAGAATTGCCACAAGAGTGGAAAGAGTCAATCATTGTTCCAATTCACAAGAAAGGCGACAAAACTGACTGTAATAATTATCGAGGCATTTCTCTTCTGTCAACATCCTATAAAATCCTTTCAAATATTCTGTTAGCAAGATTGACCCCATACGCAGATGAAATTATTGGAGATTATCAGTGCGGATTTAGACGAAATCGATCAACTATCGACCAAATATTTACCATTCGCCAAATACTCGAAAAGAAGTGGGAATACAATACCCCGGTACATCAACTATTTATTGATTTTAGAAAGGCTTACGACTCGGTTAGGAGAGAAACATTATACAACGTTCTTACAGAGCTAGGAATACCGAGGAAGCTAATTAGATTAATTAAGATATGTTTAAGTGAATCCCAAAGTAAAGTCCGGGTAGGAAAATTTTTGTCCACGAGCTTCCACGTCGAAAATGGCCTGAAACAAGGAGATGCGTTGTCGCCATTATTATTTAACTTTGTGCTGGAATACGCCATAAGGAAAATCAAAGATAGCAACCAGGGCCTAGAGTTGAACGGCATTCACCAGGTTATGGCATTTGCTGATGATGTAAATTTAATAGGGGATGATAGGAGAACAGTAGAAATAAATGCAGATATATTATTAAACGCTTGCAGGGACATGGGTTTACAAGTAAATACAGAGAAAACTAAATACATGGAAGTGCGTCGGGACCGTAATACGGCAAATTGTGGATGCGTTAAAATATTAAATAATACTTTTGATAAAGTGGATACTTTCAAATATTTAGGATCAATATTAACAGACGAAAATCATAGTCACGAAGAAATTAAATGTCGACTAAAAGCAGGGAATTCGTGTTACTATTCGGTTCAAAATCTCTTGTCGTCGCGAATTCTGTCGAGGAATTTGAAGCTTAAAATATATAAAACGATAATCATGCCTGTTGTTCTGTATGGTTGCGAAACATGGTCGCTTACTCTGAGGGAAGAACATAGACTGAAAGTATTTGAGAACAGAATCCTGAGAAGAATATTCGGACCCAAGAGGAACGAGAATGGGGAATGGCGGAAGCTTCATAACGAGGAACTACATAGTTTATACGGTTTACCCAACATTGTTAGGGTCGTCAAGTCTAGGAGGCTTAGGTGGGCAGGTCATGTAGCTAGAATGGAAGAAAGTAGAAACGCTTTCAAAGTCTTGACTGGTAGACCCATAGGAAAACGACCATTAGGAAGACCTAGGCGCAGATGGGAGGATAATATTAAGATGGATCTCGCAGAGATAGGAATACAAAGTAGAAACTGGATCCAATTAGCTAAGGATAGAAGTCAGTGGAGAGCTTTTGTGAACGCGGCACTGAACCTCCGGGCTCCATAGGCCATAGAGTTAGTTAGTTAGTTATAATTATTCTCTTGTTTTTCAAGATTGGAATATTTAACAAATGCAACTAGTTCTAAGTTTTTATTTTTTATTTTTTCTTTCTTTATTTTTCTTTTCTTTCTTTCTTTTCTTTTCTTTTTTTTTCGTAAGATTAGAGTCCAAAACGAGTTCACTCTTCAAAGTTAGATAATTAACTTCTTCTTGTATGGAAAGTAAAATTTCAAATAATTTTCATTGAAATAAAAATGGGAAAATGAAAAAAATATCCACAACTTATCATCACCATTTATGACCTTATTATGATCTTTTATGACTTTTTATAGGACTCGTGGTCCAAAGCAGCATCTTTTACACATCAAGGTTAATGAAAAATTATTGGATTGGTTAGTTTTGTTGAACTTTATTATTCCTTTTTACCACAGAGGCTGTATGAGATGTGGACCTACAGTATAAGGTGGAATCCAAATCATTCATAATGTGTTGAGTGCTCTCCCACGGGGGATCGAACCCGGGACCACGTCCACTTAAAATACATCATATTTGGGGATCAGTCGCTGGAAGACAGAGATAGCCTCGCCCTTGCTCCTCTTCTAGCGTCGTCACTAATCCATGAGTGCTTGAGTATCGCACACACTTACCTTACAATTTTCTATTTAGTGCGTTATATCAACCGTACGCATTGTGAAGTCTGTATCATGACACTGAGTGTTTGGCGCATTCTTGTAAAATATCTGGAACACTTGGACATCAAACAAGGATGAGAACTGACAAATAATCTTGGTCAAATTTTGGTCTGGTTTCACTTTTATTCTTGAAATTCAAGTAGTTAACGTTCTCTGAGTTTTTTTTTTTTTTTTTTTTTTTTTTTTTTTTTTTTTTTAGCGTTTGCATGTTTTATTCTAATCTTGTACTATTACCAATTATAGACGCTGTTCGTTTTGTTTATTTTATTTATATATTCGTTTAGCTTTCCATGGCCTGTTTTTATTTATATCTTTGATAATAATATTTATTTTTTTATTAAGGAGTTTGCTTTGAAAAAATGAAATGAAATCTTTGAGTTTTACGTTCCACGGCTATGCCGGCTACGCTAAAGGAGACGGTGATGATGAGAAGTGAACGAAATGGTGGAAAGAATAAAGTGGGAGGAAACAGGAGAACCCCGAGGAAACCCACATACACAGTGTTTGCCCACCATAAAGTTCACTTGAGGGAAGTTGTGTTTGAACTCGGGACCCCATGCCCCGCATTGAGGTGAACGCTCTACTACTTTTATTTATTTTTTTTTTTAACGTTAACTGACTCACCAAATGTGTCTCAGTAACTTATTTGAACTACTTATCACTAATTTTACTTGCTTTACTCCCTTAGGACACGAATACAGAAACATCGAGGACAGTTAAAAGCACAAAGGCTCTCAAACCAGGAATCGAACCCGGTATCTCGTACACCAAAGGCCCACGTGCTAGCCACTAAACCAGCGGGGAGGGCAACCACTGAGCTACTGCAATCCTCGGAGTTTGTTTTATTTAAAACCCTATTATAGGGCCTATATTTACTCTGACATGTATCCAGGCCGGGAGACAAAAAATCTCGAAAACATTTTGATGGATCAGGATGAATTTTGGCGAAGATATAGAAGGTCAAACCTTAGAAATCGAATTTCTTTGATGAAGACGATATTCCAACTGAAGTGGTTGAAATCATTTCCGATTTTAACGTTGATCGCTATACAACAAAAAGATAATAGATGTAGTGAAGTAGTTTCAGCAATCGATTAACCATTCCAATAATACACTTAATCTGTATCTTAACTATCTTCTAAAACTCGGAAGTGATAGAAATTCACTATAACTTCAAGTTGCAATAGTAATCAACATAGAGCAAAATCGATAAGAGATACGTAGCTTTTTATTTATTTATTTATTTATTTATTTATTTAGCGTTCAATAAATATGTACCATTTTCTCCCTTAATTCTCTATTGTAACCAGAAGGATAGAAACCAATCACTTTCGGATTAAACGTTGATCGCTTTAGAGTAAACACGGTAGTAAATAGCGAGAACCAGTTTTCTGCAATCAGTTAAGCGTCCCAATAACATATTCTATGTTCACTCTAAATTCTCTACTAAAACTTCAAATAGCAGAAATATACCATAACTTTTGGTTTGAATATTAATTATTGACAAAAATATCACGCCATGTAAATCAAGCTCCTTCGGGTGCTGTGCACGTGACACTTTTAATTGTTTTAGATTTGATCGACCAATTATACCTTCTTTCCTGTTTTCCAGTACTATAGTGATGCTTTTTATTTTTAAAAAAGTTCTAGAAGTTAGGTTATGAGTGAAATTTGTTGGCCATTGACCTTTACGTGATGGGGATAAATAACATCGCTACTGACGTCTCCCATTAGACAACGGTTAATTAATAGGTGGTATCGTATAGTCAAAAAGCCAGATCCTGAATATACGAGAGTAAGTCTATAAGTAATTGTGACATTTTAAAATATCTTTTTAGGTTTGCTCTACGGTATTGTGCTCACCAGACGCTAGGCGTCACCATTGGCTTCGCCTGTGTTAGGTTGCAGCTTTATCACAGCAGTCCGCTTTGCGCTGTTGCAAAGTAAAGATGGCCGCGACGCTCTCTGTGTCAACAATAAACAGTAAAAGGTACAGTGATAAACAGGGAGAAGCCTGCAATTCGTAATAAACGCAGAGGTCGATTGTCGGAATGCGTTCGTGTGTTGTATGACAATGCACGTCCACGTACCACCGCACACAGCGCTTAAACTTTTCAGATGTAGCATTTCGAGATGTTGGACCATCCTGTATACAGTCCCGATCTCGCTCCGTCGTCATATTAACATCTGTTTGGTCCACTTAAAGATGTTTTCAGATGCCGTCGATTCAGCTGCAATCAACAGGTTGAGGAAACTGCATTCATGGGTAGCTGCGCAATTATAAACCATTTTTGCAGAGGATATCGGTAAACTTATGCAACAATGGACTAGCCGCGTTGAAAAGCAAGATGACTATGTTGAAAAATAATACGAATAAAAACATTATACTCTTGTGGTAATAAATAATAAAAAAATGATTGCAGATACTTATTGGCTTACCCTCGTAAGTCTATATGAAATGAGTTCAACATATACTTTTATCAAAGAATTTGGAATTCTTTTTATCGTTACTAGGATGTAAGAAAAATTACAATTAAGAAAAGAAAATTAATGATTTTTGATTGATTGATGATATTAGGAAGAGTAAGTAGTTCACATCCTCTAAAAGACAAGATAAGAAAGTTAGCTGGGAAGTGTAATACAGAAAAACATCTCAATTTGCTGTAAGATATGACCTGACAATGAGAAAGACTACTTTGTAGTGATGTATTTAGGTGTTTTAATCTTGTTAAGTTTTCATTTGCAGTGTCATAGAAAAAAAAAACAGTGGAGAATTGGCAAATTATTGAAACATGTTTATCCTGGAGAAGATGTATGTTCATGAAAGAAAGAGAGAGAGAGAGAGAATATGATCAATTAAAAATGAACATATCCTGCTTAGTAAGTGGATTGGTTAAATAATTAATAGCTGGATTATTGTAATATATATATATATATATATATATATATATATATATATATATATATATATATATATATATATATATATATATATTTCAGGTATATTTTTAATTTCCTATTTATCTGCTAAAAATGTATCATTTTAGACATCTTAATCATTAACCAATTAATCAACATCACTTAATATATCACAACTTGTGATATTTTGAATCACGAATTCCTTTTCAGAATCACAGAAAATTGTAAATTTGGCGTCAAAAGTTGTCAATCATCGATTAGCATAGTTGTAACATGCTTTCCCAGCCTATAATGTGTTAACCAAAATTTTAGAATTATTATGGAATAGAAAACTAATTACTTTTTCTCACACGTAGAACTAATTGTATTTCTGTATATATTTTTTTCATAACGTCCTGTTCTCCACTTCAATTTGTTTCAAATCATATTTGAAATCAGGGACGTACGCAGAGGGTGGGTCCTGGGAGTCCAGACCCCCTCCGAAATTTCGACTTTTGTGTAAATTTAGCCTAATTTTAGGGAAAATTTTAGTAATTTTAATATAAAATACCCTCATATTGAGTTTGGACCCCTCCCGAAATAAATTCCTGCGTACGCTACTGTTTGGAATCATGTACATACAGAGTCTGTCAAAAAATGTAGTCATTCTCCGACGAAAGGGAACTCTCTCTGAATTGTATGTTAGTGGTCAAGTTATTATATATCACAAGTTAAATACAAATTACAACAAAGGGCAATACATTTTTTTTTCTGCACATGTTCAATTACTGAAGAGGCTCAAAGTGTTTACTTATAACGTCTAGACACATTTCATAATGGTGAGCGACTGCTTTAGAGCAACTTTGGTCATTCTGTTCGAGGGTATTATTGTATATTCCGCTGTAGTGTCTTCTTACATGTCCTCCAGAGTAGCTGGTTTCCTGTGATAGACAACAGTCTCTAAGGTCTTCCAGAAACAAAAGTCCAGAAGTGTAACATCATTTTCAAACTTGAAATACTGCTTTAATGGACTTCCATTCCCCAAATATCAAGGGATCATCGTCCACTTTGTATCACTATCACACGTCATACGTCACATGTAACAGTGACAAGAGTACTGACATCTTTTAAGGAAACACCATACTACATATTCAATAATAATTAAATTCAACTTCGATAACTAAACGTTAATACTATCTACTAAATCGTGTACATTTTTGAAGATCCCTGGTTTCTTTACTTTCTTGGTTTCTTTGAAGATAATAGGTTTCTTTACTTTTGAAAGCTATACTTCAACTATGAGTTGCCCTTCATTTGGATATTAATCTACAGAGTGATTGTAAATAAAATACCTACTTTTAATTTAGGTTATTCTAGAAACTAGTATCATCTTTAGCTGGCGTCTAATACTGTTTACTAATGTGAGGTTTACCATTTATGATTTCAGAAGTTGGTCCAGTGAAAACCGCAAAATGGCTGGTATATGCAGCGTAGAAGACAGTGCTAAGGTTGCCTCAGGTATGAAGTTTGGAGGTCGATGGTGCAAGTGCAGAGATGGTTGAGGCAAGAGCAAGGTAGGAATGGGAAATGAAAATGATTCAAGAAGGGAAAATGGAAGGAATTGCTGTTCATGCAAAATAGAACTCTACCCAGTATTCAATTGCAGTGAAAGCATGGCTTGATGACAATTTTCCTGACTGACGAATTGAGCGCCAGGGACAGATAGAGCGGCCTGCATGCAGCCCCGATCTAACCCCATGCGACTTTTTTCTTTGGGGTTAGGCAAAGGAACAAGTCTGCAATTTAAAACCAAGGGATATTAACGTCTTGAACAAACTATCCGTGAAGTGCTTGCAAATGTTCCCGTTGAGATGCTAAGAAGAGCCGTGAATTCTGTTCCTAGAAGATTCCACACTGTAAAAAATTTCGCCTTAAATTTACTGACCGATTACCGTCAACTCTCGCTGCCATCCGATTACCCTAAATTTTACTGACCACCGTTTTTTCATAAAAACGGCAGACCGTATATTTAGAAGCAAAATAATATTTACCGTGTTTAGAAACAAATTTGGTACCGTATATTTTAAGGTAATTTACCGTAAAATTTAGGGATCGTTTTTTTTTTTTTAAAAAAAAAAGCACAGGTGTGTTATTACCGTACAAGATTTACGGTAATTATCACACCGATTTCTATCTAGAGGTCCTTGCCGGTCCAGCGTGCCCTCTTGCTAGATCCAGTAAGAATTCTTGCTGGGCAATATACAGATGGTGATCAGAAAAATGGAAACACCTGTAGTTGGCAACACGTTAGATGTATGGGTTGGCAGTGGTGTCGTGGCGCCCGCAGCGCCGGACCGCTGGTGGTGGTGTGTTAGGTCGGTCTCCATACTACGTCAGGCGCAGTGGAACAGCAGTGTCCAGTGGCTGCAGCAGACGGAGATAGTGTAAAATGGGAGACCTCTCAGATTTTCAAAGAGGGCAAATTGTTGGTGCGCGGTTATGTGGAGTGAGTGTGACGGCAGTGACTACTGTGTTAGGTGTGTCGCGTGGGACTGTTTCGAAGGTGATGACGGCCTACACAACACACGGGAAAACCACATCGGGGAAGCGGAACAGTGGGCGGAAGAAAATCATGAGTGACAGGTCACGCCGGGTATTAAAGCGTATTGTCACGCAGAACCGTCGTGCCACTGCGGAGCAAGTGACGGAAGAACTCAATCAGCACCTCCCCCACCCTGTTTCGACAATCACAGTCCGCCGAGAATTACATGACATGAACTTACGGGGTGTGTTGCACGGGCCAAACTGCTCATCAGGGACCATAACGCTTTCGCACGCCGCACATGGTGCCGTGACCATGCAACTTGGACTGTTGAGGACTGGAAACGTGTGATATGGTCGGATGAGTCATCCTTCACCCTATTACCAACCACGGGCCGTGTTTATGTGTGGAGAACGCCAAAAGAAGCTTATGATCTGCAGTGTGTCCGCCCAACTGTGAAACATGGCGGCGGCTCGGTGATGCTGTGGGCCGCCATATCATGGTTTTCATTGGGTCCTGTGGTCACACTTCATTGCGGACGAATCATTGCCAACGATTATGTTGCAATTTTAGGAGACCACTTGCATCCTATGGTCCGGATGTAGTTCCCGGACAATGACGCCATCTTCCAGGATGATAATGCACCCATTCACACAGCTGGCGTTGTTGCAGCGTGGTTTGAGGAACATCGGGATAAAGTTCAACATCTCCCCTGGCCCGACCAATCCCCAGATCTCAACATAATTGAACATCTGTGGTCCGTCTTGGAAACACGACTCCGGCGGCGATTTCCACCTCCATCCTCTCTCACAGAACTGGCCGATGCCCTGCACGAGGAATGGTGTAAAATTCCACTTGCTACCATTCACGACCTCTATGCCTCCATCCAACGTCACATCAAGGCTGTTCTGAAGGCGAAAGGTGGCCCGACACCATATTAATCTGGTAAGTTGCAATTTCGTTCAGGTGTTTCCATTTTTCTGATCACCATCTGTATATTGACCCAAGTTTCAAAGAATTCTTGGAAACTGTATCAGTACACACACTAGTTAGCAATACTTTTTTACTGGATGGATGCAACTAGAGTGCACGCTGCATCCATCCAGGTGTTAAAGACTACTTAACTAAAGAAAACACAAAAGTGAACGAAAGAAGCGTTGCACCTACGACGTACATAATATCCATAAGAATAAAATTGAAATTAATTCTTAGTTTGTAATATCGAACCCTGTTCTGATATAATCTTGAACATACATTGCTTTTTCTTTTCAAAATTACCAATTTTGTCATGTATTGAACAAAACACCAGAAGAGGATTCGATATTACATACAAAAAAAAAAAAAAAAAAAAAAAAAACTTCTTGATTTTTATAGCTGAGTTTTCACACGCTTTGAAGATGTAGTTGGAACAAACATCCATGTCCTTTTAAGATATTCATAAATCGATATTCTGTTGCAGTGTTAAGACTAGCTTTATCGCATGTATTTTCGCTATGACTACCAGTAGACTAATAGACCTCAAATATTCTAACCAGCGATTCATTTGATTAGTCGCATTATTACGGTTTCAGATAACCAAGCAGGCACCCGACAACATGGCTTAGAATGGCCAGAACTACGACTAAACAAGTGTAAAACCATATGATTTCTCACAACACTGCCTACAGTATCCAGTATCCGCTATCCCAAATTAATAAGTACGTGTTTGCATATGTAACAGTGGCATCAATGCTCAAAAAAAAAAAAAAAAAAAAAAAATCCCAAACTTCCAGAGTATCGAACTTTTGCATATTTATTAAATGCTCAAATGTATTAACAAAACACCAGAACAGATTAAAGGTACTCAGAACAAAATTAAAGATAAAAACATTTACAGAAATATTTTTCAAATCTAACAATTCATTTATCCAGAAAAATACTGACAGCATGGGCGCCCGATGAAAATTTTCTAGGGGACTCATCTCCCTAGTTACTATATACCCTATTACATTTGATATTTTTTTTATTTGTATTAAGAAATTTAATACGTTTTCATTAACTAGGGGAGCGACCCCCTGCCCCTCCTTCGGGCACACATGAGTGACAGTATACTTTTATTTCTGTAACATGAAAAATTCCAGTTGATGCAACACAATTTATGTAATGATCTACTAAGTACTGTAAACTACGAAGCACTTTTCCTATTTTTTAAAAAAGTATTTCAACATAGTGATTCTAATTCTAGCTTTACCATCACTCGTACTTAGCTACATTATCATAAGACTTTAGTTTATACATCCAGCAGCTTCTTGGTTTCGAATCGTTGCACTTTGGAGCGATCTGCTTGCCACGATAGCCAACTAAATTTTGTTTGTTACCGAACAAAGTTCAAATATTAACATGGTGCTTTCCCATACATTACCTTGCTTAATGTTGAATTTCCAGGACATCTTCAACAATAGTACTGCATATATCACACCAGAAAACCACACACTAAACACACAAACAAACAAAAGAAAGTAGAAAACAAAACAAAGCACAACACATCCGAACCTACGCGCCATCAATCCTCGCTTCGAACATGTGCTCTTTCTCTCCAATGCGCATGCCCGACACAAGCATCTGACAGGAAAACGGTCTCCTACCATAATTTTAGAAAGACGGTAAACCGTATATTTTTCATGGTAGGAGGCACTTATTTTCACGGTTATTGGTTACAGTGCAGAAGTGTATGGAAAATGCAGATGCATACATTGAAATGTAATTTAATAACGAAATGGTGCGCCCTAATAACGTATTCAATAGAAATAAAACTGTGATAAGTTGTTTGCCTTTTGAAATATTCATTGTTACAAACAGATACTGACTTTACAACCGCCCTGTATTATCGCGCATAAAGAGCCTACTTATAGCTGACTCTTCAACAAATACAATTTATTAAAAAAAGAGTTCTTGTTGCCTTGAAAGTTCTTATTACGAAAATATTTCATTAAAATTAACTTTATGGCTTTCAATCAGCGTTGCCAGATCTAGCATAATGATGCTAGATCTAGCATAATTTGCATGTCTTTAGCATCTAGCATCTTGCTTTTAGCATCCTGCCCAAATCTAGCATAATTTCAGCAAGTTTATCAAAAAGCCGTAAAACCTGGAAATGAGAAAGAAGTTGGTCGTGGGAAGAAAAAGAACGGCAGAAATGTATCCTCTCCCATTGATTCATACAGTCGGTAAACTATACAGGCAGTCTTATTTTCCGAAGTAGGTGAGAAAAGGCTTTGGGCTTTTTTTTTTTTTTTTTGGCTCCACCCAGAGTTTTCTAATCCTTTAACTGTGAGGCATGGGCAGAGCTATGGGGGCCATTCTCCCCTTAACTTTTTGACAACTTCACTATCTTTATTTCTTACTTCATGACTATCTTTATTTCTGAAATGAAAGGTCCGAGACCAACCAAAAATTTGCCCCCCAGCAGACAATTCCCAACTCCGCTTATGCTGCGAGGTAATTTTCTTTCAAAATATGTAAACAAACACTTTGCATTCATTTATACGGTATATACGCCATTGACTCTGGCAACGAGTTAAAGCTTTGTGCGTGAAGTGACTCTGGCGGCGGCAAATGAGCCATTGCAAGAGGCAGTAAACTACCTAGGGCCGGCCCTGATGTCACCATTCAGACATCCGAGTTAGCCCACGGTCACCAACCTTTGAGAAGTTCTAAGTTAGGTTTCCTACAACAAATAATATGTATGTAATAGAAGTTATTCTACTAGGAGAGGAGTTCGTATTCATTATTTAAAGACTCTTGAAATGTATATCGGAATGGTTTTAATATGAACTTCGCTTTCCTATTTAGTTCATCTTCGTTAACGAACTGACATAATGAAAAACATATAAAGACAGCCTGAAAACAAAGCATGCCAAAATAGGTACGAAAGAAACTAACAAAGTGTATATATATACATGTTCTCTTCGATTATATTATATTATACTGGTCATCCTTTCTGAAAAGACTGAAAAAAAAGGACTACGGAAGGCAATTTAAATTCTAGCGGTTTGCCTCCTTGTTACCACTTGGATTTTAATTGCAGTTTATGGAAACAGCACAGAACCCATGACGCAAGTAATTTGCCAGGTTTCAGGAAGAACAAGGCATCAACGAACTACAACAGCTGGAGTGGTGGCAATTTTCTGCTCCACGGCGATCAGAATCTTTTAGCCTCAATAGCTAAGGCTACAACTGGGGACAATCGCCAAAGAACAGTAGTGCAAACTCTACTATCTTTTCTTTTTTTAAAAAATAATGAATACATATTACTACGAGTATAATGAATTATGTAGTGTTTATTATGTTTATAAATATTGTTCGCTCTAAATTTGTATAGTGAATCATTGTATGGAATACAGACATAAAATCCAACTTCGTAAAAATAAAAATAAGTTCGAATTTCTAAGGTGTCTCATGTTCAAGCAAACAAACATTTTCTCTAGAACTGAAAACTATGATTTATATAATAGAAATTTCGAAACTAGAACCCTTAAACAAAGAAGAACACTATAAGACATGATGTTCTTTTACTAAATAATTATTTAATAATAAACTAGTCTACAACCAAACTGTTTTCGATCTTTCAAGTAAACGCACTGAAAACAACAACAACAACAAAAGCATGTAAAATATGGTAAACAAGACATCAAGTTGGAGAATAAGTATACAACCTTCAACAAACTCAGAAAAAAGGAGTAATATAGATATTTAGGTTAGGACTCTTACAGTTAGAAGAAGAGAAAATGAAATACTAATTATATCATGACAGATAAGCACTGTAATTGGGTATAACACCTGTTGTGTTCTATTTCAATAAATTCTAAACATCTAGGTCTATTATTAGCATTTAACGTGAAAAAAATGTTCAAAGATGAGACATACTAATGTATGAGACAATGGAAAATATCCTATTTGGCATTTTTCTAATAAATTAGGGGTAAATTAAATACCTTATGCATTACACCTAAGTATCCACTAATTTTCTGTAAATAAACTAATTCAGACTCAATATTAAGTGAAATCAACAATTAGTTTTCCTGAATCAATTCAATCCATACTTATAATTAATTCCTTGGAGAACAATTAATACCAGACAACGATATAACATCAATAAATCAAGAGAATATGAGATGAAAAGGTACTTACATAGAAAAGGACGAGCTGACTACTATTGCTAAGTTTACAGGATGAAGGTTAGAATCTTTTGTACACACATCTCATGACACTGTAACAATCTTTCATATTTGTTAATGATTTTCTATGAAGACATTCACCTCTCACATCTTTGAGATTGAGTAAGGTAGTGATCAAATCATTCTTGAAAAAAAGTTGGAGAGACAATGATCTACCAACTATAGAATTTTTGTAATGGCACTGACTCTTGATGTTTCAATACAGCTAACAATGAAATCTGTGTTTATAGGTTTGTGACTTAAATTCGTCTAATTTCTTTATTTAAAGTTAATGCCCTTTTTATTGGTAAATAACGTTCGAATGTAAGAAGTTTGATGTTGTTAAAATCCAAATTAATATATATATATATATATATATATATATATATATATATATATATATATATATATATATATATATATATATATATATATTTAAATGAATTCATTCTAATATATCAATCAATAGATGTTATTTAACTCAACAAAATTAGTGAACAGTGTAAAAACTCATGAGTAGTTTTCGAGAAAATATGAAGAAAAACTAATTAATTTTTAAAAATTCAAATATTAATGTTGTACGTGAACCATGTCCTTGTTGATATGCACTGTTACTGAAATATATCCTCACTAAACGCTTCATTATGGTAGTAAAGATGATAGTACATAACGTGGTTAAGGAGATATACAGGTGGCCTAGGTATACAGTACCGTACTGATCAGCTCATTGCATTTTATATCATTTCTTATTGTTATCCATCAGGTAGACTTAGTTTCTTAATTATTTGTTCTTAACGTGTTTTTACTTACATTTGAAGCTCGGAAGAACCGAAGCAAACAAATTCATAAACTAAAATGTTATAATTGATTAATGAAGGAGGTGTATACCTACTTTTGGGCCACCCTATAGTCTAAAATTACAATTAACTTCTAAATTTTAATTGATGTTTGACTAAGATGTTGTCCAAATATAGGAGATGACGTTTATCAGTCGATAGATTATATCCAGCTAAACAAAACAATGTGCCTGTTGCATGTTGCACTGTTGGCGTTGTCCGCGAAATCATTACGGAAAAATAGCTCAACAGTTTGAAACGAATTGCTGAACACAGTTAGTAAACATCTTGAACTGGAGGTTTTTATATCTTGTAACTTTAACTAAAATGTCTACCTTATAAGGATGGAGAACAGGGATTCAAAATTTATGTTAATAATAATATAGTATTTCGCGAGCCAATTAAGTTAAGAATATGTAACTTGGTATATATACCCGTTCTTTATTTTTAAAAAAGAAAAGAAAAGAAACAAGTTCACGCTTTTCCCAGCATTTAAAACATTTCACTTCTAAAGGGAAAAAGGGGTAATTAATAAAATATTTTAATTTCCTATTTTGTGTCCATAAAATAGCCTATTGGAGAATAATTAATGTGTGAAAAGGAATAAAGTGATATACAGTAACAGACAGCATCAAGGATATGTGTACCTGGATATATTAAAATTGAGAAGTGGTGTACCCCTGTACACTCCTTTGTTCCTGGGTCGTCTTTGGTTCCAATACTTCATTTTTAAACTTCTCAGTACAAAATTGCTTTCTGGTTTCGTCTGAAACACAGTTAATATGCATGTGATTTTATTTACAAGATCAGGTATGCAGATGATACAGTTATTATAGCTAGAACCGAAGAAGGACTACAGGAGATGATTGACAAAATAGCTGAAATTGGGAAACTACACGGAATGGAAATCAACACCGAAAAATGAAAAGTGATGAGAATATCCCGTGGAAATACCCCCTTACAGGTCAGAGTAGAACAAAGAGTACTTGAAGAGGTTGACCATTTCAAATATCTGGGAAGTATTTTGACGAAAGACGCGTACTCCATCAAAGAGACCAGGTCGAGAATTGCCGTGACCAAAGAAGTATTCAACAAGAAACATTGGACTAAGGAAGAAATTGGTCAAGTGCTATGTATGGAGCATTGGGCTATACGGGATCCCAGCTCGCGCCGTGTGGACTTTGTGGTGGACATACACCGTGCTCGTGGGTTTTCTCCGGGTTCTCGCGTTTCCTCCCACTTTCTTCATTCCACCATTTCACTCAACTCCTCATCATCACCATCTCCTTTAGCCTAACCGGCATAACCGTGGAACGTAAAACTTAAAGATTTTTTTTTTTTGGACTTTATGGTTCAGAGACTACGGAAATTAGAGAAGAAATATTTGGACAGCTTTGAAATGTGGTGTTGGAGGAAGATGGAGAAGACAAAATGGACAGAAAGAGTAACAAACGGAAACGTTTTAAAACGGATAGGAAAGAAGAGAATGCTTCATTCTTCGTAGAAAATCCAATTGGATTGGACACATTTTGCGAAGAAATTGTCTTCTTCATACTGCCATAGAAGGAAAGGTTTAATGAAAGCGAGGAATGGGAAGAACAAGAACACAAGTGATCGATGATTTGAAAAATAGAAGAAAATGTAGGGAGTTAAAAGAGGGGGCTGAAAATCGAGAAACATGAATGAAACATTTTCGTTCATCCTTCTGCATCTTTCATATGAAATTTGTCTAAACTCGAACTCTCGCACAAAATTCAAACACCTCATCTGAGCATCTTAGGGGTAGCATCCCTATCCTTTTTCTTCAATTTTAGGTCAAACATCTAAAAAACGCAAAAACACGTTTTTAATTATTTTAGATTGGTTTAAAATCACTAAGATCAAATTTCACACATCACTTACTTTAAAGAATGTGGACAACTGATTATAATAATTGCAAACGCCACCTTTTCTAAATCTCACCCTTTTCTTCCCTTCTAGGTCTAGTATCAAATACGATTAAACATGTATATCTATATATATTTTATTATTTTAAATGAAAAGGTCCACACACCAAATTTCATGTCTCTTACGTTACGAGATTCTGAGATATGGCTATCGTATTATAATAATTGAAATCCCTCCCCTTTCTTCCTGCCTATCCCATTTTCTCGTCTAGGTCAAATACCAAAAAATTCGGAAACACATGTCTTATTATTTCAAGTGAGAAGTCCAAATTCCAAATTTTATGTCTAAACAGGTCCCGCGTTATGGGTTCTTATTATAGCTAATAATTGTAATCATCGCCTCTTTTTTATTCCTACCCTCTTTACTTCTTTTTGTACATCAAACATGAAAAAACGCTGAAACACGTTCCTAATGATAAGAAATTGAAAGTACAAATATATATATATGTAAAATGAAATCTTTCAGTTTCATTCCACAATTGTGATCTTTAGGCTAAGGGAGAGGATGATTAACGCGAGTGAATGATGATGAGAGAATTTTGGGGATGAAATGTGGGAGGAAACGTGGGTATCCCGAGAAAACACACGAACACGATGTTGTCTACCACAAACTTTCTTAGCTGAGGATCGAACCAGGGTCCTCAAGCACCAGAGGTAAGTCCCTACCACTAAGACCCTGTGCCTCCCCCCCCTTCATACAAATATCGAATATCATGTCTCTAGCTTCAAGCAATTCCGAGATAGGGAATTTTATTTACAAAAAATGTTGTCTCACCGGTCTTCTCTTCTCACTTAATTTGTTCCCTTCTAGATCAAATATTTTTAAAAACCTTATGAAACACATGTCTAATTATCTTAAATAAGAAGTTTATAAATCAAATTTGTGGTCTCTAACCTTCATAGATTTCAAGATATCGCCATTTTAATATAACAATTTCCAACCCTATTTCCTTTCTTCCTCGTCAAATTAAAAAAAAAGAAAGAAAAGAAAAGAAACTTCCTTAATGGTACTTTACGTCACAAATCCTATACCCTGTCCAAATTTCAAGCTTCTAGCTTAAGCGGTTTGATCTGGGCGTTGATCAGTAAGTCATTCACTCAAAACTTCTTTTATCTAGGGCGACTAACCTTCTGCTAGTTGGTGATTTCGTCCCGTGACCAACGAATTTGCTCAGCCTATGGCCTCGCACCTCATATTTTAGTCTTTGCTTTCGCTCTTTACATGGCAAGAATACTTTTTTGGCATTGTTCTTTGAGAAAATTTTTAAATTCCTTTCCCCCTTAGAATACACATTTCAATCAAAGTGAAAAGGAAAGAACCCATATCAGTCCAAATGTTGTGTTTAAAAATTCATTGCAAATGGTATGCATTGCAAGAAGAAATTATGTCCTGTAGACAAAAGCCATGACTGGATTCCAAGGGACAAGAAGATGGGTAGGAAAACGTCTTCATGTAAGACGGCATCTAGAAAAGAAAATTAGAAATACAATAAGAGCCAATATCCCTTTCAATACGGGGAAACACAATTGTACGGGTTGGTTAAAACCGATGTAGAAATGCTCCCTATTACTGTTGTGCTTCGAAACGGCGTGTAGTGATTGTGTAAGTTTCGTTCAACGATTTGCAGTTGTTTTGGTTTGTGATAGGTCATTTTTGGCGCGTACAAGAAGAAAGAAAAGTAGTGTTCTCAACGAAGCCATGACTGTCGCCGTATTGAAAGGGATATATACTGACCGCACTTCATCTAGTTGAGTAGACGCCATACCAAACCATCACCAATCGTTGTGCCGTAGTTTTATAAGATGGTTTAAGCTATCATAGCTTTTCTAAGATGCAAAATGCAAAAGAATAACTTTCTGTAACAAATATTTTTAAAAACATTTTTTCAGAAAAATGTTGAAAATTGTAAGATGATAAAAGAAATTTTCTCATTTTCGCAAAAGTGCAAAAAGTTTCAGAAACTTCAACTTCACCCAGACTTTTAATAAGTAAAAACAAAGTTAAAACAATTTTTTAAAATATTGTTAAAAAAATGAACATGTATTGATTTCAGACAATATCTTTTTATAAATATTAGATTATTAAATCCTTCGGAAGACATTTATAGGTACTACATCATTTGTAAATTTACCAAAATGTTATTAATGCTATTTTATGTCTCTCCGTGCCCTTTTCTTTTTCACAGACACCGATATAGAAACATTTTCTGATTTTTATGCTGCAATATTAAAACGAAAAATAAGTGCTTAAAAAGAAAGAAAACAAAAAAACTTGTCCAAAAAATATCTGATTCAACGTAACTGGATATAGACTAGAAGTGAACTCTGAGAAGCAGTGTTACCCATCCTTACAAGCAGTGGCGTAACTAGGGTTTGGGGCCCTCCCGCAAACAGCATGGAGTGGGACCCCTTCTCTATGTCCCCCTTCACGATTTCGGGGCCCCCAAAAGAGCAAGAGCACAATCTTCCACTTTTATCATTCTGCTCTCCAAATGTGACTTTTTCCCCCAAAAAATTATCATCTTTCAGTTTGAATATGCCATTTTCAATTTAAAAAAAAATGCAACTCCCAAATATTCTTGTAGACACAACATGGATCTTAACCCCTCCCCCGGTGGGAAACATGTAATAGATTGAGAACCTGAGTTGGAATCGAATATTCGAATATTTTGTCCATATTTTAATGAATTTGCTATATGAAGTCCCAAAAGGTCCAAATCCCATATTCCTTCATTCCATTGAAGCTCAAACGTGGGAACAAGAAGCACAGAAATTATATAAATCACGAATGCTAATCAGGAGGTCTCGAACCTAAAAGATTTACTAATTACCGGATATAAATTCAATCGTTTGGGTGTCCGTAAAACCAAGAAGCGTAAAAACATGGTAATATCTACCCTCTCAACTTGTATTACACTTTGAAAAAACAAAAATAAAGTAAGTTCATATATTCATGACACGTTTGACATATTGAGATCCCTGAGATTAAAAGGAAATGCAATGGTTACGATAATTATTCCTTCTGTAATTTGAGTTTCAATTTTAATGGGCGTTTTTAATGCTTGTCAGCTGACGCCCGTGTGCACAAGAGAACTTCTTTGTTAAAAAAAAAAAAAATAAACTAAAAATAAATAAACGTAAATGGAATGTGTTAACTGGCGAACCAAGTCCACTGTTATTAATTCACTTGAAGATTGGTACTAAACTACCTTAGTTAGCAGCACTGCGAAGAACAAAAGCAAGTAGGGAAATATAGAATGAGGGGGTAGGGGAAGCACACGATGTAGCAGGTTTCCTCTCCTCTTTGTTTGTAAGGAGAACGAAAAAGATAGTTAACGAGCCATCCGGCAGAGGGCAAGCTCATCTTCCTTATTATTTGGTTTGCCCCCGGGACTTGAACATCCGTCACCTGGTTACGGCCACCCAAGCGGCTACTTGACCACCAACATGGCTTCCACAACAATCAGGTTGCTTTCTCTCTCTCTCTCTCTCATTCTTTCTTACCTTTTGCCCATGAAAACACCATTTTGATCCAGAGAGAACGATCGCCTTTTGTCTTTTGCTTCGTGGTATAACTAACGGCAAAATTGCTCATTCACTAAAATGGATTGTTAGTTAGTTAACTCCTTCTCGTAGCGTCTCGTCTGAACAATTTAGCCATTTTCTGTGCCTTGACGGTTTAATTTTGCTAAACGCCTTACCTTTTTTTTTTTTGTAATAATAATAATAATAATAAATGTAGTGATTTTTTGACGTAGATTTTTTTTTAATGTGCAGCTCTTATTAAGTCTTTCTACATGTAATAAACTAGTACACACAACAGAAGAAAAGCAAATAGATAAAAATAAACTGTAGTGCGGTAAAAATAATGTTCACGTAAATCTAAAAACACGTCCTTTTATAAATGGAAACTATCATGGAAAGATGGTAGTAGTAGATTCCTTAAGTTAAAATTTAAGAGATTTGAATTCAGCTCCTGATGAAGGTGATCATAACTTATTAGAGGCAATAAATAGAATACCGTTGGTAGAATTTCTTTCTTAATATGAGAGTAGAGATCTTACTAGAGATCTATGATTTCGAGACGAGACGGACTTCATACAGTCTCGGTTGACAAATTGTTGCCTCGATCTCGGTCTCGAGGGCTAAGTCTCGATTTCGTCTCGGTCTTGTCTCGATAGTCTCGAAATAAATTGTGTGAAATGTGTAAGTAGTATTATCTAACACCTTGCATTTTTTACACTTATTTACACTTATTCTTCACTTTATTCTTGACTGGAGAATTATTGTAGGTTCTGTACACCTTCAATAGATAAATGGCTAGGCTCATGTTATATATATATATATATATATATATATATATATATATATATATATATATATATATATATATATATATATAGATAGATAGATAGATAGATAGATAGATAGATATGTGTGTGTGTGTGTGTGTGTGTGTGTGTGTATGGTCGCAGGTTCAGTTCTCAGCGGTTGTATCAAGCTTTTAGTTAAAATCCATCTAATGATCCACAGCCCACTTTCAGTAATCGATTTTCCCTCATAAAATTTCAGTATTGGCTATACAATTAAACCTAATTAATCAACTGTCAACTTCAATATTTTTTTAAAAAATCTTCCTGTTCAATCAGTGTTATTTAATCCGACATACCAAATAATGCAGTAGTAAGAGGATATTTAAATTCAAATTCAAATTTTACGATTTGTCATTGGAGCAAAGCTCCTCTTTACTTATCGCTTATCTGGATACTCCTCTGAGGTGCCTAATCGTTCTTAACCAAATTTGACATAGCAATCGTTCAGTATCGTAAGAGGTTGAATGTCTCTATCGGAAATATCATTGAGGAATAATCACCGAAAAATGGGATGCTTATAGACAACATTGGAAAAGCATTTGGTGCGTGAATTCTCATTGTAAACAATGGAACATGAAAATTTTCAGCATTAGGAATAGGGCGAAACCCTTCTCGTAATATACTGCAAACAATTTTTCAAAGCCATTATGCTTTACGTTGATATGCCAAATTCAACTATTTGCATGTCGTGTTAGTTCACGAAAACAATTGTTACACTAACAATTTCTATGAATGATCAATAAAGGTCGATCGCTTCGCTCCAAATTTGCAATTATTGCATTCCTAATTTATTATTTGTTATATTCTTCCCTGACTGATTTGTTCACCACGGGAAATCACGCTCATTATCTTAATCCACACCAGTTCCTATCAATACCGAGGTCATGGAAATATGAACACGTATTGCCCTTACGCCTGAATCAAAAGAAGAGCGTACTTACACTTTCTACTTTCGGGTATATCTGTTCTGAACTACAACTACTAAATTATTAAAGATGGATATTATGAATGACCTTTTTGATTGGAAGTCAAATATACTTTATATATATTAAATAGGATAGGATATTACAGAGTAAACATGATAATACGTTTCCTTATTTCAAGGATGTGCGAAAATCTGTTTAACAATGAAGTAATATTGATTTAACTGTTTTTTTTTTTAATTGTCATTCATTTAATTTGACAGAAGTGAGCTTCTTTGAAGTTCTACAACCAAGAAAATAAGTTTGATTGATTGGTTTAACAATCACCAGATACAGCTCAATGACCATTTTATACTGGATATCTAACAACAACAACAAGAATGTAAAAGATTTGGGAAGATACCGGCCAGCGTCTGTTTAGTAGGTACCACTTCGGTATTTGTCTGGACTGAGGAAAACCCCAGTCAGGATGGTCGGAAGCGGGAATCAAACCCACGACCTTCCGAATGCGAAGCCAACGCTTTACCACTTGAACAACTTCTCTATTATAGATTATAGCAGTGGTTTCTCAATGTTTTTTGACCGACGACATACTTAAGTGAATGACAGGTCACCGCAACACACTTATTTGATTTTTTTAAAATTATTATTGTGCTGCCAAAATGTCTTGAGCCGTGGCAAAAATGCGAACTAACGCTCACACCCTCACACACCCACGCGTTGAGCCAATAAGGGTTCAGCTCTTGCTAAGCGAGAGAAAGCGAGTGGAGTTCCTTCAGCCGATAGCAGCGCTTGCAACGGAAGACTAGGGATCAAGTCAATGTAGCATATGTATAATAATATAAATTATAATAATGCAAGCTATAAATTTCTGTAGTGTTACTATGTAGTACTAAACATTTCCGCAAGACAGAATCCATAGTTTCACACGAAATATCGGGATTGTATCTCAAACTACAGTTTGTGAAGACATAAAGAAAAAAGGCAAAGAAAATGTATGCTTTTTATGACTTAGTGAAAACATTTTTTAGAAATGCTGTTTAATATATACTTTGTTACATATTTTAGATGTAAAGCGCTTGTTACTAGTTCGAACCAATTCTCTGGTTTAATTTAATGCTTTACATTATCTTGTCCTATCTTGTTCAAAAACTTCTGCTTCTACTTTTCTCCAATATGAAGATTATAATTTGTTTTTAACCCTTTCGGAGGGTGGGTCACTTTTTCCTACAAATGATTGGATGACACCTCTTCTAAGTTACGAAACTTAAGCTAAAAAAATCGAGTGCGATTCCCAGTCCCCTAGTGAAAAAGACTCATGGCTGTAATGAGAATACTGTAACAGTTTCCAATGAAGCATATAAAACATATTTAAGCTTTTCGGGGAGGAAGTGTACTTTCCGCTACTCATGAAAGGGTTAAAAGTAAATTACCATTACTTATGCATGCGGTTATAGTAAAACATCAAGAGTTTTTAAACATATTCTTAGCGGATAATTCCTGAATTGTGTGGGAAAATATTGTCCTGAGGTTGTAACCTTTTGTAAATTAATTTCGGAATATGTTGGCGACATGCTCTTTGAGTAATAAAAAATGACTGGAAAGACAATAAAATTTATTGAAACTCAATTCAAAATTGTGCTGTTTAAAAGACTTTCGATATACCACGTGGTCAAAGGTGACATTTTGCCCCCTTTCTTCCGTGTATACACTTAGAAATATGGATACATGCTCAAGAAAAAATGTTTCGGGATCTTATATGTAACGTAATAGTGCATGAATTTTGAGAAAATATAATTTCAGTATTTTTTTTTTTTTTTTTGCCAATATTTGAGAAGAGACCGTGACTTTCTATATGGTGTTAGTCTCGTCTCGATATCATCTCGAATTACAAATGACTGTCTCGAGTTAGTCTCGGTCTTGACTCGATTTAAAATGTAAGTCTCGTTCTCGATCTCGTTTCGAAATTTCGAGACGAGATGAAATAGAGACTTCAGTCTCTGTACCATCCCTAGAGAGTACAGTAATAGTTGTCAGACTAATACCTAATTATGAGTTGGTAAAATATTTTATAAAGTACGGTAAATAAATATATAAGAAAAAGGAAATGTAGGTTTTGGATCATCACTTTTAACTAACCAATAATTTTAAAATGATGGGTGATGAAAGACTAAATCCAATACTGGACATGATACAAAGAAAAAAATATTTTCAGTAAGAATTTTGAATTTTCTCTGCTAAAATTCTATAAGTGATTTTTCCATTCTAGAAACCATATTATTGAAAGAGCCTCAATACGTGTACCAGACATTTCCGTAAAATTGCAGTAAATCATTGAAAATTATGCTGTCATGAGTCATGATATCGTTTTATATCACAATTTGATATTTCACAAGAAATAGGGTTGACATTATAAAATAAAGAATGATTTATCATTGTTAGTAATTATCGCTATTCATGTGTACAAGCATAGTCAACTGTATTTTTACTACTGTATTATGGTTGATTATAATTTAAGAACTATTTTCCGGCAGCATATTTGTCGGGTATTCGCATTAATTTTCCTTTATACAAATCTTAACGTGTTGAACTACTTTTAAAAATTCTGTTTAGTTTAATGCCCTGTGATTATGCTCCGAGACAAGGAAGATGGTGATAATGAATGAAATGGTGGAATGAAGAAAGTGGGAGAGAACAGGAAAACCGGAGAAAGTACACATATACGGCGTCTGTATCACGACAAAGGCTACTTAACCTAAGTAGGGATCGAGCCAGGGACCTCAAACACCAGAACTAAACGCCTTTCACTAAACCACTGTAGCCCCCTTCAAACTAAACTAGAGGTAGATAGGAGACCAACTTGCTGTGAAATTGATCGAACTACAAATATGTATGAATACTTATTGTTTTTCAAATAGGTCTATGCGTTATGGAATTATACATGAATACAGTAGAGGTCTGCAAACTTGACTCTTGATTTCCCAACGTTCCATATAAACTCGACGATCACTTTTTTTTAAATCCCTAAATGATTTTTTTGTTTGTCAAGCAGAACATTATATGAGAAATACTGTAATGTGGTGGTGATTTATTAATAGCTAGTATTTAATCCAATTCTATACGTATTTTTGATCCTGGGTTTACAATTCAGGTATAATAATAACCAACGTTCGAAAAATTTTCCTCTGACCTAGGCGCCAGTTCTGAAAAATCAAGCGTCATAATGATATAAATCTAATTTGATACATTGGTCTACATGTTTTAACGTAAAATAACAAGGTTCCGATCTTGTATTTCCGATCTTGTCATAAAAGTGTGCACCTATAGAAATAAATGTGCCGATTATCATAAAAGTGTGTACCTATAGAAAAATAAGTGTACCGGTTGTCATAAAAGTGTGTACCTATAGAAATAAGTGTGTCGGTTATCATAAAAGTATGCACTTAGAAATAAGTCTGCCGGTTATCATAAAAGTGTGCATCTATAGAAATAAGTGTACCGGTTATTAACAAAAGTGTGCACCTATAGAAATAAGTGTGCCAGTTATCATAAAAATGTGCACCTATAGAAAAATAAATGTACCGGTTATCATAAAAGTGTCCACCTATAGAAATAAGTGTGCCGGTTATCATAATAGTGTGCACCTATAGAAATAAGTGTGCCGGTTATCATAAAAGTGTGCACCTATGGAAAAATAAATGTACCGGTTATCATAAAAGTGTGCACCTATAGAAATAAGTGTGCCGGTTATTAACAAAAGTGTGCACCTATAGAAATAAGTGTGCCGGTTATTATAAAAGTGTGCACCTATGGAAAAATAAGTGTACCGGTTATTAATAAAAGTGTGCATCTGTAGAAATAAGTGTGCTCTCATGAAGATAAAGTGGGCTCGTCATAATTTAGACTAATTGGGTATATACTCATATTATGTAGAATTTTAATTCTAGTGAATGTAAGCCATATTACTTGAGATTTGAGTCAAGGCAGGAAGTATGGGAAATAAAGAGGGAAAAACAAACATATTATGGATAGTACGTGAATAACTAAACAAAAGTAAATCCATGAGTCTCCTTCTTTCCTTTTTAACGTATTTCCCTTTGAATAAAGAGCAAAGAACAAACCTTCACGTGACAAACTCCAACGAATGGCGTTAAGAAAAATACTCTTTTCTTCAATTCGTGCCTGTAATCACTTGGAGTAACTTAAATAAATGACGCGCCGAACGGGTCAAAATGTCACATTAGCGTCACGAAAAGTGACGTCATATTGCTACGTGTCACGCACGAAAAATAAGCAGCAGAAGCATTACAATTCTCTCCCCTCCACCCACCCTGTCTCTTATTTTCTGTGTTTGGTACTGTCACAAAATTGGAGACAATGCCTTACACCCCCTGTGTTTTCCTCAAAGAGAAAAGACTGAAAAGTCCATAAAATATGCCAGTGATTGAGGGCGTATTCCTTTATTGTTAAAATTTCGTGCTGCCTTTTTGCCTTGCCCGTCCTGCATTTTCTTTCTTCTTTCTTTTTCTCAAAAAAATGCAAAATTGCTCTCTTTTTGTACCTTATCTCCCCCCTTCTTCGCATTTCCCCACCGCCACAATTTGATGTCCCGCCTCCATCCGCTTTTTGTCTCCAACTGTTATTAACTGAATCACAAGCCTTTGATCGAAATTGGAATTGAAGTAGGTTGGTTTCAGAATTTAATCGAGAGATGTCGCTGGCATAAAGCTTTTCTTTTCTTTGTATTATAACTTACAGATCTAACTTCAAAAAGGTTTTGTTATTTTCTTTCTTTTTTTCTTCTATATCTGCTTCTCTCGTATTTCTCTTTCTCGGAGAGTTTCTTTTACACGAACAAAATGCTCTAAGAATTGAACAAAAAATAAATAAATAAATAAATAAACTTTAACTGAAAACACAAATGAAAATAATATTAAAGAAAAAAATAAGTAAAAATTGTAAAGCTTTTTTAAGAGCTTATTTATAAACAAATTTATTAACGAAGTGATCCCAAAAGTGATTTGGTTAACAATCATTTAGTTGTTGCGCATTATCCCATATTTGAATTCCAATAACAATACAGAACTCTTATTAGTATTGACCCAGCATTCATTGGAAGTTGGGGGTTTATCTGAGTTAAGAAGTGGTCAACACTGGTCTAGAAAGCCTAAAAAGTTGTATACCAACCAGATACGTTGATCTTCTACCGTCAACTAACCCGCTGTAGCGTAAGGGGATTTCATTTCATCAAGATACAACTGCTGCAGAAGCTATCTTCTACCAAAATAGAAAAATATAAAGTATTTTGGGGGGAAATCTGCCAGGACTAGTACTTAATTCCAAATACCGTTCTCAAATTTGCGTAATGAAGCTGAAGAAAATTCTTTGTCAATAATTGTAGATGAAAGCTTTGAAACCTGGGCAGATCGATTTTAAACTGATAACCTTTGCAGTTCACTTATTCTAAGGTAGCTGCAGGTATATACGCCAGTGCAGCTAAATACGCAAAGTGTTCAGTTCTGGGACGTTTCCGACGAAATCCGCTAGAATTCACCTCCAATATGTGCCACGGTCTTGGACAAGTCCGATTTGGCAAATATTCCGGGAGACAATGCTGAGACCGCCATGCCGTGCAGTGTTGTTTGCTTCGGGAAGGTTACGTGGAGGGCCGTTATTATTTCTATAGAGGTAAGAATCCGTTATTAATACCGTGCTAACTTAGAACATTGCCGACTGTTTACAACAATTAACGCCTTATTTCATGTCCGTCTGGAAACACTTTCTTTTGTAAGTGTAATTTTAGCATTTGTGATTCCATGACTACTAAATCAATACCAAGCATGGTGCAGTGAAATACGCAGGGCTTGTGCAGGACTGACTGCAGAAGACAAAGATGCCTTCATTTGTCCCACATGTTCCATGTAATATCGGTGCAGTTTCCTTTAAGTCACACTATAGTGACACTGTTTGTTTATCTTCTTATGGACTAAAACTTTTCAGTTTGGAATTTCATTTCAACTTTGACTATTATCGTTTTTATATTTTATATTTATTATCTTCATCTTGCACTTGGTTATTCTATTTTTTGCTTCACCATGTTGTGTAGTAATATTTGAGTTCGTATAATACAGACGATGAAATCAGCTGCAAGCTTTATTACAAGTTTCTAGTAGTATCTTAGACTTGGCGTAATTACCTGCACGTATTGGTAAATACGCCACTTTGTAAAATTTTTCTTTTACCTTGGATACAAAATAGAAGTGAGCCGCATCATTGCCACATTTTTTTTACACGCGGAAAAGGCTATTCTGAAACGCACGTGTCTTATTCTTTGTGTTTCATGAAAATTAAGGCCATAAAAATACAACATCCTTAACATGGCGTATTTACCTGCACCTACCTTATATGATTGATACACTGAAACTCAGTTGCATTGGCATAACGGTTTCACTTATGTTACATGATTGATAAAGCAAAACTCAATTGCATTGGTATAGCAGTATTTTCAGCGTGCATAGTTATGATATCAATCAACCACACCGACTTTTTTCTTTTTATTACTGAAATTATGTGTGAACTATAATTTGATATAATAATAATAATAAAATAATAATAATAATAATAATAATAATAATAATAATAATAATAATAATAATAATAATAATAATAATAATAATAAGCCTAGGAAGGTCAATGATTAACTACTCGCTTCTCATTTAGGTGGTGTGAGATCAGCACATCAACCGTTATTTCAGATTTTTTGGTTGGACTTTCCTTATTTTTTAAAAATTTAAGTTCCTTCGCCATTACCAGTCGACACTTAGTCAACATCGAAAATCTAACCCTTCGTCGGAGAATTGAACCAAGGATTATGCAAACTAAAGGACACACACACACTGACCAATCAACTACAAAGAAGCATAATAATAATAATAATAATAATATTATTATTATTACTATTACTATTAATAATAATAATAATAATAATAATAATAATAATAATAATAATAATAATAATAATATTAATAGAAATATATAATACTTCTTTGGATTATTTTTTGTTCTTTATTTGCTGAAGTTTATGCGCAATGCGTTCAAATTATGCTCATGGAACAAAAGTACACCTAGGGTGCCACTAGACCAGCAGGAAGAACTTACATGTTTCGAGACGAGACATCTCTTTGATGACACATTTTTGAGACGAGACATCCTCAACTCTTGCCTCATAAGAATTACTACTTTCTGCAATAACTAATAAACCTTGTCAGTTTTTCAAGATTTTTCATATAGGGTATATTAAACCTGAAGCATACAATAGAAGTAAACAAGTATATTTCAAGAAAATATATATACACTGTATATATGGCGTACAAATAAACTTTCATAGACTGACTTTGCTATTCGTTATTAATACATTTAATTGCATTGCACTTAGGTTGTAATTCAATATTAAATTCAGTTTAAATACAAAAAAAAAAAAAAAAAAAAAAAGCCGCAAAGAATAATGCGTCTGTGACGTGAACACGGACGAAGAAAAAATTAAGGAAACAATAGAAATTATAAGTAAGCTCTTCCTGACGTGGTTTCGCGCCACAATTCTTACCACCATCCGACAGTTCATCTGATGTCTTTACGTCCTTTGAGGCAATTAACTACCAGGATCTCCATCACCATCTTTCTTGGTGGTGGGAAGAATACTTGTTACGAGTATTGTCTTTAGAATTAAGGTTGTTATCTTATTTAACACTACATGTCCTTCTACCGTAATGTACTTACATTCATATACAGTAAGATGAAATTTGATTCATAAATTTTGAGTTGTTATACACTCGTTGTAAAAGAAAAATGAAATAAAATAAATAAAATAAAGGCATAGTTCTTGTAATAATGCAGGAGAGCAATCCAGAGTTCCTGATTCGAGATCATAACAGAAATGAGGAGATTTGTCCAGGAGTCGAGACATGACAAATATCGTCACGATAGAGAGCTCGTCTAATAGAAACACAAACACTTTCCGAGATAAGACAGACTTCCCCGAATAGAAAGAGATACAATTGTCAAGACAGAATTCTCCTAATAGAACAGATATGGTCATAAACATTTCTAGATAAGACAGAAGTATTCTAATAAAAACAGATAGACACTTTCCAGAGCAAGACAGAATTCTTCCAATAGTACAAATATGCTTTCTAAGGCCGAGAGTTCTTTCCATAGAACAAATACACTTTACAGGACTCAGTTCTTCCAAGAGAACAAATACATTTTTTGAAGGCAAGACGGAGTTCTTCCAATGAAAGAAATGTATTTTCCAAGACAAAACCCAATTACTCCAATAAGACAAATACACTTTCCAAGACAAGACAAAGGTCTTCCAATAGAACAAACTTAGTTTCAAAGATAAGATAGAGCTCTTCCAATAGAACAAATAGGCTACATGTACATTTTCCAAGACAAATCACAGTAGTTCCAATACAACAAATACACTTTCCAAGAAAAGGCAGAGTTTTTCCATAGAACAAACCCTCTTTCCAAGACGAAGCAGAGTTGTTCCAATAGAAAAATACACTTTCCAAGACAAAACAGAATTCTTCCAATTGAAGAAAATTACGTTTCGAAATAATACAGTCCAGAGTTTTTCCAATAGAAAAGACGCACTTTTCTATACGAGAAATAATTTTCACAATACCTTTCCGAGATGAGACAACCCCAAATATTGTCTCGTAGACAACTGCAGGTATGTAGAACTACGTAAAATCAAAATGCAGTGAATTCTGGTCTACGAAACCAGAATAAACGTTGATGACCCAATTTTTCCTCGCACATTACTCAGTCACCCGGAGTCTTGTTTTACAAAATGTGCTATCTTGTAATAATTTAATGATGTGGCAATATAGAACTTACAAAAATCAAAATTTTGACAACTGTATATATCATAAATACACAACTGTACTCATATAACAAGTAGAGATATTCCTAGCTATTAGTACAGTATTTACAAATAACCTTTATTACCTCTTATTGCCTTTCTTTTGTAAAACTTCAAGAGATGTAAAAACAATCGTAAATTTGTATGTTTTGTCATACGTTGACTGTGACAGCTGTAGTCCTAACAGAGCTGTAACAATAAGGATTTATACATAATATCTACTACAAAGAATCTGTGTATTAAAATGCTAGATTTATACATATGTTTGTGGTCAAGAAAAGTTTATATGTTTGAGGCCAATGCTTTCGACAATTGTAACGCCCCCTTCCACCTAGCCTCGTCTAATCGAATTCACATGGAGAGTTTACAACAAAAAAAAATAATTAAACAAACTGTCAATATGAACTCAGATCACAAAGCCTGGCAGAGAGGGCTTGGGAGAGGAGAATCGAGCAGTTTCGCGTAATCAACTATGCTAGTATTAGCTGGAATTGCAGATCCAATATTTCTAGTTGGAAAAGGAAACACACTAAACATAAACTTAAAGAACATGTACTACAGTGTTTCAAGTTTTAAGATAACAACTTTATTTCCAATATAAGGAGGTGTATATGAACTAAAACGTTTGAATAGCTTATATACACTCGTTTGAAATGTGCAATATACAACTATTCTAATAATAATTATCTGATGATTAAGTTGATTAAATCTCAAAAAATTTCAATTAAAACTTTACTAGTTGATTCTTATCTTCTTTAAATTTAATTTCAATTATATTTCAAACAGTATCTCCAATCAATAATTACTAATTCTCTTCAAATCTTGACTTTAACAGTTAATAATCTCTCAACGACTTTTACGACCATTAACTACTCATTGATAAATTTCTTCAAACATGAATAATATTTCTGAACTAAAATCTTACAATATTTTTAGATCTTAATTAGTTAATTTATCAAATTAATAGCAGTCAAATTAATATCTGAATCAAAATCTTAACTTTCAAACTTATGACAACTTCGAGAAAAAATTTATATATTTCTTTCGAGAAAATAATATCTAAATACGCTCTCCTTCTGACATATGGCTAACAGCTGAAAAAGAAATACTTAATTTAAACGAAATATCGGATCCGCAGGTGGTTTATTTCTTGTTTCAACGATTAAGGTCAAAGTAGAAAGAATAATCGCCACAATTTCTGGGAGGAAAAATAACTACTGTTGGAAGGCAAAGGTTCGCGAAGTTTAAACCCTTTGGAAACAAACTATCAACGACCCCACAATCCACAGTTTTGACAAACACAATTACTATAAGTAAATATAATATTATTAACTCACCAGGTGTCGGAAACTCAATGGTTTACCTATTTCCTTTTTTCCTCTCGTTTGGTATTTGGCCTCTTTGACTAACTGTTGACTATGCACGTACGCAATTCTTGCTCTGTGCCAGAAATTATACTATCACGTTGTTACAGAGGATAAATTCCAGGACAAATCTTTAGGATTGCCAGAATAACCAGGTATCCAAACTAGCAATCTCTACGGACTCTACTAAGAAATGTCCCACACTACAAGAATTCTCTCTCTCTTTAATAAATTCCTTTTTTTTTTTTTAGAAAAAAGAAATATTTCAGAGAGATTAATAAGTAATGAAACAGGACCAAAATGCACAATGAATTCACTCACCAAATAGAACTGAATAGAGCGAATTGAGGGTTCACTTTGCATGCACACTTTCCCTCTCTGACTCTGTAACAAGCACAAAAATAGGCTATTTCCTTGCCATCTTTTTTCACTAACACTGTGAACTTGTTCAACACATCGTGATATTTAACTTCGCTTAACTCGCAAAGAACAAATAGTAGCAAAAGATTTTCTGGCACGGAACTTAGACTTGCCCACGTATATTCACTCACAAACATGTCCTACTTAACACAAAGCAAAGCAAGAACACGTAACCACCAAACAACTCCATCCTCTCTGGGCTAACGTAGGGAACAAGATAACGGGTCCCTGAGTCACCGAGCCAGGTAGAGTTGTCGGTACAAGCCACGCCCACCGAACAAACACGCGCAAAACCTTTTTTCCCTCAAGTTGTCATAGCATATAGTTTCTCAGTCAATTCCTCCTTACATTATTCCTATCAAACTTTTTTATATACTTTTTTCTTTCTCCTATTTTTCTAAAATGAATACTTTTTACAAAGAGAAAAAGATCGTTTTTAAATATTGAAATTGATTAACAATAGGAGTCTTAATAGACAATATATCGCTCAATGTACAATTTTCCTTCATGTAACCATCCATTCTTCTTCTTCCCAGATCCAGAAGGATGGTGCGTTACATCCGCCACGCCTTAGAGTAAAAAAAATATACAAAGCTATATTTTTTTTTGCAGGAAATCTACAAAATAGAAAAACAAACTATTAGTCCAACAACATATTTACAAATATAAAAAATTAAATACCTATAAACAATTCTTTGAATGCAAATCATTAATTTAATAATTAAATCAACAATTTACTATTTACAATTTATTTACAAAGTTTAGAGATCTCTAGGTGCATTTAGTATTATCAAAAGTTTTTCTAATTCCATGGCCATGGAAAATAAATGCAAATAAATTAATAGATTATCAATAACAAAACTATATATAAATATACGAGATCAAATAACAATAATAAAAATATATGACTAATAGTTGTTATTATTTAATATTCCTTATCACAAATGAATTAATTTCATTTCTCTTCCATTTCTATTATTAATTCAAACTCTAGGTTCTCTATATACTTTTATTTCCGAGACATGACTTCTACGGAATGAATTTAAACTATTTTCTTCATCCGATACTAATACTGTACTTGGGGTCAGGAAACGACGGACTACAAATGGACCAAGCCATTTGTCACTAAGAGACTTTGCTATTTTATCTTTAAGAGATGACTTTACATGGGATCTAATAAGAACCTTATCTCCTAATCCAAAAGATACTTCCCTTCTCCTCTGAGCCATTAATTTCTTTCTTTTATTCCACGATTTCTCCATATTCTGCATGGCATTTAGCCATAGCTCTTGGGTTGATTTACCCCCAATATCTGACTCTGAGATGTTCCATCGGTTCTCCAAAGGTGTGTTGGTCGGACGTCCATAAAATATCTCGATCGGAGACATCTTCAAGCCAGAATGCTCACTAATATTCAATGTGTATTGCAAATCGGGAATAAGATTAGACCACTGGTTTTGCTTATCTGCAAAATAAGCTCGAATTGACCCCTTCAAGGTCTTGATAAATCGCTCAGAAATGTTTCCTTCAGGATGATATGGACTAAGCTTAATATGATTTATGCCAAGTCCAAACATAAACTTTCTGAAATGCTCAGATACAAAAACTGAAGCATTGTCAGTAGATATTGCTTCAGGAAATCCCAACCTACTAAACATATACATAAGCTTTTCGGTAATTGATGCTGAAGTTAAAGTTCTTAGCTTCTCCAACACCACAAACCTACTAGCGTTATCAACTCCAATGAGTATATACTTAAAGCCTTTAGAGGTTGGCAAAATTCCAATGATGTCAATCATCCAATGTGATCCTATTCTCTTATTGTATTCAGAGATTAGGTGTCCCATTTTCTTTTTATTTTCCTCCTTTGACAACTGACATCGATGGCAACATCGAACAAACTCCGTTACTTCTTGCTTCATATTTTCCCAAGTGAATCTCTTATATAGCTTCTTCAAGGTCCGATAAATGCCAGAATGGCCGCCAACCAGTTTATCATTGTGATAATATTCGATTAGCACCTTTCTTAGATTCTTGGGAATAACAATCTTGTAAGGGTTGTTTACCGAGTTTGTCTTTTTCATTAATATGCTCTTATTCAGGATATAGCCTGAAACTAACTCACCTTTCTCGATCTTCAGAATAATATCTCTTAATTCAGAGTCTTCTCTCTGCAGCTCTTCGATCGGTTCTTTTATCAAAGGAAGTCTCCACATATGCGCTAACCTTAGATTCTCATTAAAGGCAGCTAATCCCATAGGCCCATCAATAATGCGGAATTCAAAGGGATCGTAAACCCTTGTCAATGTGTCTGCTACTAAATTCTCGGAAGACCTAACGTGCTTTATTTGAAAATCAAATTGACAAAGGGTTTCTACTAATGGTCCGTATTTCATAAGTCTCTTTGAATTGCTGAGAATCCAAGTCAAAGCCTTATTGTCCGTTAGTACGTCGAATTCCTTTACCAAGTAATGCCGGAATCGAGCAATCGTTTTTACCAAGCTAATGAACTCGATTTCATAAATGCTGCGGTGTTTGTCAGCTTCCGACAGTTTCTTACTGAAGAACGCAACGGGTTGGTACTCCCCCTTGCTGTTCTCCTGCTGCAAACACCCAGCGATACTCTTCCCTGAGCCATCCACGTTTACTATAAAACGTTTATTGAGGTCAGGAGTTTTTAACACAACATTCTCCACCAACAATTTCTTCAAGCTGTCAAGAATCTTTTGATGTTCTAGATTCCATTCAAATTTTCTATTGACAGACTTGAGTTCACTTAAAGGTCCCATGAGTTCTTGCATTTCGGGCGCGAACTTAGAATAATAACTAAACAACCCGAGAATTTTCATCAGACCTCTACGATTCCTTGGTGGAGGAATATTTTGGATTGCAGATACCCGTTTCGGATCAATCTCCATTTGGTCCCCTGATACTACATAACCTAGGTAATTAATCTTATTATAAAAAAACAAACACTTATCAGGTGAGACCGTTACATTATATTTTCTAAATATATCGAAAACCTTTCTAATTGTTTCCTTATGTTCCTTTACAGTATCTGAAAATATCAATACATCGTCGAAATACGTTTTTACACCCTCTTTTTCCAAGTCTCCTAACAATTTTTTCATTACACGAGTTAATAGGTTACTCCCAGTTTTAATTCCAACTGGCACTCGTGTATAACGATATAATCCCTTTGGAGTAACTATTGTAGTAATGTCTCTTGAGTTATCGTCTAGTTTAATCTGATTGTACGCACGCCGTAAGTCAATGCGTGAATACAGCATCTTCCCCGACAACCCTGTCAGACATTCCTCCAAGTTTGGAGCAGGAAAAGGATCATTAACTATTAACGAATTAGCCTTAACGTAATTCCCGACAATTCTAAATGTATTATTTTTATTCTTAACAAGGAAGCAACTGCTAGCGTAGTTGGAATGGTCTACTTCCTCTAATATACCCTGTTCAACCAACTCTCGAATCTGTTCGTCAAAAATCTTTTCCTTTCCCTTCGGGATTGGAAATGGATTTTGTTTAAATGGTTTGTCTTCTAATAAATAAATATGACCGGTGAAATCTTTGATGCATCCAACTCGTTCAGTGATAACATCTGCATAATCTTTATTAATCGAATCTATGAATGAATTAACATCCTGATTGCGATACTTCCAGTTTTCATCATCTGATTTTTCCCCCTGTGTGTTCGATGTGTTTTTCACCTGTGGAGATCGTTTACATTTGGTTTCTCCCTGGTGAGAATCTTTATTAAAATATTTTTTATTTCTATTGACAAGTTTATGGAAGTTTTCTGCCTGTTCAATATCCACATCTGATGCTTCCGATGAACTGCGATGATGTCCAGTCCGTACCTTCGAATCAGAAGGAATTTCCTTATTGGATTCCTGACTCTCGTCCCTATTCACCAGATCTGCACTCTTCTTCTTCTTAATCCTCCTCTTTCTTGACTTCTTAGAAGGAATCTTCTTTTTCAAACAACCCAAAGATTGATCCATTTCTTCACTTCTTCCATCAACTTCATTGTTCTTCTCCATGGCTATCTGCTCTTCATCTGGCTGAGTTTGAACTAAATCTCTACCATTAACATCGGTCGAGATCATAGCCATGTCGAAACATGTTGTTCTACCAGGTGTTTCCTCTGTATGAGTGGTTGGAAATCTTCCTAGTTCAAATCCTTCACCATTCACGCTAGGAGATCTTGATGTATCACTAACTGCATTTGCTGGAGTTCCCTTGGTGTTGGAAACCCTCAACAAATCGCACTCAATCCAATTCTTCATCTCAATTAATTGTGATGAATTAGGAACTTCAATCGTAAGCAACTGATCTTCTAAGTTATTCAGTTCAAGTTCGCATTGAATTCCCCTATCACAATATCCCGAAGAATTGTAATCCGATCTAATAAAAATCGAAGAAACACTCGCTGAAGTCTGATTCATTACTTTCTTTCTCACTGGTCTTCTTATAAATTGTCGCTGTTCTTGAGGATCTACAGATCTGAATCCACCTTTAAACACGTTCTTCTGAAATGTTAAACGGACTCTCTTTCTTCCTCCGTTCAAAACTAAAATATGATTCTCGTAGTCCAAAATAGTAGATGTAGATTTAAGGAAAGGCATTCCTAACAAACACTCACATGGCAACTGTTCCACAACACGAAAATTCACCACTTGGAAATATCCGGATAAGTTAACATTCAACGTAATCTCTTCTCCCGTGGAGAAATGTAATCCTGAAGGGGCATTCACCGTTTTTTCTTCCACAGTACGTATATGTTGTTCGGCACCACTGCGACGAACTAAAGATCTAGTAACAAGATTAAAACTTGACCCTCCGTCTACACAGACACTTGTTAATATATTATTAATCTTGCCAATAACGAAGGTCGCTACTAATCCGTCCATCTCCGAAGGAATTTTCTGGTTTACTGTCTTTTCCATAACTTTTGAACGATCTCTATTGTTATTAACTTTCGAGAATTTTGAAGGTATCGAAACCTCGGAATTTTCATTCATTCGATTCGATTTTACATAATTATTTGAAAAATTCATATATTTCTGATTATTGTCACTGACTTTCAACTTATTATTAGAAAGAACCATTTGATTTTTACTTTTGACTCCCATCGCTCTATTATACTCACTTTGTTCTCGAGTACTCATTATAAATCTTTCGGCTATGTCTAATAGTTCTAAACGGCTATTAGGAAAATAATTTCCTAGCATCCTATTCCTTTGGTTTGGGTTCATTCCCATTAATATTATTCTAACTAACTCACGTTCTTCCATGTTTAATCCTAATACATTCATTGATATAGTTACTGATTTCACAAATTCATTCATGAGTTCCGACAACTTCTGCTTTCTATAAATTCTGTCACTCACTAATGAATGAACAGTTGTAGGAGTAATAAATCTAGATAGTAAGTTATTCTTAAACACATTCCAATCTAAATGATCATTCAATGCCGAAGTAACTATTCTTAAAACAACCCCATTACATTTTGGAATTAAAACTGATAGTATCATGTTAAATGAATAGCTGCTCTCCATTAGTATTTCTTCAATTTTGAACAATAGTTCGAAAATTTGCAAGCTATCACTACCATTCACGTTTTTAATATTCATAAATCTATTCTCCAAATAAGTTAAAGAACTAGAATGGGTATACTTCAACATTAATTTATGTTCATAATTAGCTTCTGAATGATGATCATCTAAATTTACATGAGATTGTACTCCCCTATCAATATTTCTACCGTCTAGATTTCTCATACTTGGACCAAAGTTAGAATTGCCAGCATGCATATTATTTATTCCCATTCTAGGAGTCGAACTGAGAATATTCGAAACTCTATTATAGTAATTACCTAAATTTAAGTATCTATTTCGAAATCTATTTTCATTGGAAGAATTAAAATCAGGAGGAGAAGTCCCCATCTCTCTTCTTATAGGCGGTTCATTAAATGTAACCCTATGCTCTGGTCTAGAAATATTCAAGCTAGGAGGATTAGCTATCCTACTAAAACCGTAAGTCCCCGCTGAACTATTAACTGAAAAATTCAAATTATTCCTATTTGGAGTAGGAAAGAACCTAACACCTGAATTAGTATGCATCGGCGGCGTTAAACTCATACTCAAAGAGCCGAAATTAGAATTTAAACTCGGATGCCCAGTTGCATCAATAGTAACAAATTCGGAGTCTGGCATGTCAATGCTGATATAATCACGTTCGCTTTGAATGTTATCCATAGTACAAAAATAAACAAAGCAAAACAGCACAATATATAAACAATACTTATAAATAGTCATATACAGATACTAAACTACTAATACTACAAGGAACACAAACTAGAAATTGATACGAAAAACCTTGGAAGAGATCTGAAATTATTCATAAACTACAATACTGTTCGACCAAATAATGATCCTCAAATTCAAAGAACACAACGGAGTGGCGATATATTTTTATCAATATTTGGAAAAATAATCCTCAAATTTTCAAAATTTATATTCATAAACAATTTAGAATTCAATTTCATTCAAATAATATAAGTTAAATACAATTATCAACTCTAAGTAGAATGATAATGTTGGAGGAAAATGAGAAATTTGAAATTTATTTACACAAATTTGAAAGTCTTTCTCAATAATCATCAAATGATTTATAAATATTCATAAATTTTACCAAAAATGCAAAAAAATTATTTTAGTGGAATTAAAATGTAGGAAGAAAAGACTATCTCTCTTTAATAGGACAAATTTCTTCCAAAAATTCAATTCCAAATAAATATACTTAATAATCATTACATTTATCAAAGTCCTAACAATATTATAAACTTTTTTGTAGAATGAGAATGTTAGAGGAAAGTATCAACTAACAGCTTAAAAATGTGAAAACCTACTAACAAATTTAATTTAAGCAGTCAATACTCCAACACATTCACAAACTTATTCTTTAAATTCAATATTAAATTCATGTGGAATGAGAACGTTGGAGGAATCTGAAAATTCAACTAAGTTTTTACAAGAATACTAATGTCAAAAATAAATTACCAAAATATATTTTAGGATATTCTACTTCAATAATATTTCCTATTCTTTTTATTTTGTAACTCGTAATGGAATGAAAATGTATAAGATATCCTAAAAATAACACAAACATAAACTTACTCTCTTAATGATCTAGATATGAGATCTTAAAATGGTGATCTTGTTCCCTACTGAAATTGTAACGCCCCCTTCCACCTAGCCTCGTCTAATCGAATTCACATGGAGAGTTTACAACAAAAAAAAATAATTAAACAAACTGTCAATATGAACTCAGATCACAAAGTCTGGCAGAGAGGGCTTGGGAGAGGAGAATCGAGCAGTTTCGCGTAATCAACTATGCTAGTATTAGCTGGAATTGCAGATCCAATATTTCTAGTTGGAAAAGGAAACACACTAAACATAAACTTAAAGAACATGTACTACAGTGTTTCAAGTTTTAAGATAACAACTTTATTTCCAATATAAGGAGGTGTATATGAACTAAAACGTTTGAATAGCTTATATACACTCGTTTGAAATGTGCAATATACAACTATTCTAATAATAATTATCTGATGATTAAGTTGATTAAATCTCAAAAAATTTCAATTAAAACTTTACTAGTTGATTCTTATCTTCTTTAAATTTAATTTCAATTATATTTCAAACAGTATCTCCAATCAATAATTACTAATTCTCTTCAAATCTTGACTTTAACAGTTAATAATCTCTCAACGACTTTTACGACCATTAACTACTCATTGATAAATTTCTTCAAACATGAATAATATTTCTGAACTAAAATCTTACAATATTTTTAGATCTTAATTAGTTAATTTATCAAATTAATAGCAGTCAAATTAATATCTGAATCAAAATCTTAACTTTCAAACTTATGACAACTTCGAGAAAAAATTTATATATTTCTTTCGAGAAAATAATATCTAAATACGCTCTCCTTCTGACATATGGCTAACAGCTGAAAAAGAAATACTTAATTTAAACGAAATATCGGATCCGCAGGTGGTTTATTTCTTGTTTCAACGATTAAGGTCAAAGTAGAAAGAATAATCGCCACAATTTCTGGGAGGAAAAATAACTACTGTTGGAAGGCAAAGGTTCGCGAAGTTTAAACCCTTTGGAAACAAACTATCAACGACCCCACAATCCACAGTTTTGACAAACACAATTACTATAAGTAAATATAATATTATTAACTCACCAGGTGTCGGAAACTCAATGGTTTACCTATTTCCTTTTTTCCTCTCGTTTGGTATTTGGCCTCTTTGACTAACTGTTGACTATGCACGTACGCAATTCTTGCTCTGTGCCAGAAATTATACTATCACGTTGTTACAGAGGATAAATTCCAGGACAAATCTTTAGGATTGCCAGAATAACCAGGTATCCAAACTAGCAATCTCTACGGACTCTACTAAGAAATGTCCCACACTACAAGAATTCTCTCTCTCTTTAATAAATTCCTTTTTTTTTTTTTAGAAAAAAGAAATATTTCAGAGAGATTAATAAGTAATGAAACAGGACCAAAATGCACAATGAATTCACTCACCAAATAGAACTGAATAGAGCGAATTGAGGGTTCACTTTGCATGCACACTTTCCCTCTCTGACTCTGTAACAAGCACAAAAATAGGCTATTTCCTTGCCATCTTTTTTCACTAACACTGTGAACTTGTTCAACACATCGTGATATTTAACTTCGCTTAACTCGCAAAGAACAAATAGTAGCAAAAGATTTTCTGGCACGGAACTTAGACTTGCCCACGTATATTCACTCACAAACATGTCCTACTTAACACAAAGCAAAGCAAGAACACGTAACCACCAAACAACTCCATCCTCTCTGGGCTAACGTAGGGAACAAGATAACGGGTCCCTGAGTCACCGAGCCAGGTAGAGTTGTCGGTACAAGCCACGCCCACCGAACAAACACGCGCAAAACCTTTTTTCCCTCAAGTTGTCATAGCATATAGTTTCTCAGTCAATTCCTCCTTACATTATTCCTATCAAACTTTTTTATATACTTTTTTCTTTCTCCTATTTTTCTAAAATGAATACTTTTTACAAAGAGAAAAAGATCGTTTTTAAATATTGAAATTGATTAACAATAGGAGTCTTAATAGACAATATATCGCTCAATGTACAATTTTCCTTCATGTAACCATCCATTCTTCTTCTTCCCAGATCCAGAAGGATGGTGCGTTACACAATGAGATCTCGAAAAGCACAAGTGTTAGATCTCGAAAAGTGCAAGTGCCGTTTTTGCTGGTCGATTCCAAATGTTCTGTAGATTTTCCAGTTCTCATTCAAATTTTCAAAAAAACTTGTCTTTATTTTTCTATTCCACATTTTAGGTGTCGCTTTGACCCTATTAGTTTAATACTCTATTGCCACTAGAAAGTTAAGGTTGAGATCCTTGTGAAAGGCAACCAGTAGAGGAGATACGTATGATGGACATTTCAAGCACTTTGCTTTAATTTGAATGACAAAACATATTGCAAGTTGGCAACTTTGAAAGTTTGTGGTCCCACAATGAGGCGTACTCGGATATGGAATTATAAGAAATAAAATTGCATTTGATCTTATCATCTATCACTTATCCAAGTTTGCCACAATCTCACCTCAATACTATATATATTAAAACTACATTTATATGTTTGTAGCATTCACTCCCTTTGGAAGTCTTTCTCTCCTTTATTTGTGTCCGTAAAGGGATTTTCTATTAAAATTGTTGAAAAAAATGGTATTCAGCACACACATTATTATTAGTATATGTAGGGTTCATATATTTTTGAAAAAATGCGGAACAGTTTTGATTTGAATAATATGGACACTTTTCCATCACAACTTATGCTATAATAAAGGGTTTTTCAGTCCTTACGATTTTCTGTGAGAATACACATTCTTTTTGGTATTTTAAAGGCATGTAAAACAATAAAACTAATTTAGATTCATATTAGTTTCACATTAATTTCGTTATTTTTGACCATTTCAACTTCCAATCAACATCGATTATATGAAAATCAAATATATATATATATATATATATATATATATATATATATATATATATATATATATATATATATATATATATATATATATATATATATATATATATATTTACGAAACTTACCGTAGATCTTTTTGTTATATTACATATAGATAATTTTACCTATAGAAAAACTTTCAGCTTGAGTTAATTTTACAGTTAAGTTATCCCTTGTTTTAACTTTTTTAAAAGAAATTAAGCGTATATGAAGTTTCATTAAAGTCTGTTAATGTTATCTACGAATGTTTCCTTGCAATATAAACATACAACATACAGACAATCAAACAGACGCACTAGTGTAAACTGAATCCCGATTAGCAGCTAGTAACATTTAGAACTTTGTAGATTTAATTGCATCTTTTTTCTTTTCCGCCATTTTCGAAACAGAAAATGAACAGTCTGTAAGAAAATTTGTACTGCAAGGAATTATAGGTAACAAAAAGTTATTTATTTATTTACGTAGTCCGCTTGTAGCTATAAAGAGATTTTCACTCTAGAAACAATAAACTATGTTAAAGATACTAAAGAAGATCACACGAGTCTCTAGCCTTTATATAGGCAACAAACATTTCATTGCTGCTGTGCAGGTTGAATAGAAGCAAAGGAATGTTACAGATTTTCAACGGGATATGGTTAGCCACCGTTAACACGTCACTGTTACTTGTGAAGAGGTTAACGAATTGACTCCATCAACGGACTCGGACAAGATAATCACTCTAGATGTCCATTACAAAAAACAGAATTGAAAAATTCGTTCAAGAGTTATCGTATGGAGTAACGGACGGACAGACGGACTAATATTACAACTTTATAAATATCATTACATGATACTAATAACAGTGAAAAGTATAAGACTTTTTTTTTATGCAAGCCGTAGCCAGGCATCACCTCGGTGTTCACTTGCTTGTTGTGACTGAGGATAAACATCGAAAAATCTTAGTCGAGACATACTACCATGGAATTCGTATTTCCTTCTCAAATGCGAAGCAAAAATCTAACTGTTCAATTATTGTTAGTAACTTATTGAGTCAATATATCTTCACAACTTGAGCACCGTTAATACTTATGTCATATAACGAAAGGGTAAATTATACAAAGGTCAATTTATATTTCAGAGACACTGTTCATCTTATTTCGTCTCTCTTCAGTATTAAAACACGGCTGTTGTTAATATTTTGATGAAATTACAAGAATATATTGACAAACGTATTGCCCCTGTGTCAGTGTTGAAATACTTGATGAGCAACACGAACAACACAAGTAAAGGTATAATATGATTGATTTCTATTCGACCTATTTTATTAATCGTTAGTTTGATATCAAATATTTCATTATTATTTTCACTAGTTTTTCTCAATAAGCCTCCCGCTCTTTTGCAAGTTGTTTGCATGAAACTTTAGGATTTAGGAATTAGAGTTCTGGTATTTCGGCATCTATGGCCATGTTAGTCTTCGGCAATCACACTATCCGAGGAAAGGAAACGAAGAAAGGATTGAGAAAGGAACGAAGCGGCCTAGGACCTATATGTTAAGTACCACCTCAACATTTGCCTGATGTGAATAAGGAAAGACCCACGGAAACCTCACTTAGGGTGGTTGGCCTGAAGAAGTTTTTTACACTTTTTCGATCGAGTGTCCTCATTGGGAATCGAATCCGGGACATCTGGGCGATATTGATATCCCCTGACATCAGATAAGAGGTAGTGCAGCTATTAATCTGGCTGTGTGACCGACAGACTGAAGTGGCATGGTTTGATAGTAGGGATATCGACAATAAAAAAAGATTGAATGACAATATGGTTGCCAAGAATTCTTTCTAATTTATTTTTTAAAAAATATTACGATTATGTTTATTTTATCAGTTCCTCAATATTTTCAACACTGTAGAAGTTTCACACAAAACTAATAGCGCTATATAAAGAAACAGCATAATTTAGACAAATTCTCTTGAAAGTCAAATATTTTCCCAATTTTTACTTTATGTGCTCTTTTATGCTTTTCCCCCCTTCATTTTTAAGTAGTAGTTCATTTTTATGGTCTACTGGAAATGTATCAACTGTTGAACTTTTGGTGGGCAAATGGAGACTTAAAGCTTATGTAGTTCATCATAACATCTGGAAAGTTGCCACCGAATTGTGGTTTTGCCAGAGAGAAGCGCTTCCGTTTTGTTGATTGCGCTACCACTACCAATGACGATGAAAATGTAAAACTTTTTGTTATTCGAACCCAGGAAGCCAACCACCTGTTTTCCGCATATCCTGTCACAATTTTAGAAGAGATCATAACTCATCGCTCTGACCTTACAATTACATCGGTCATAACAAGATCCCTAACTAACTACCGTATAACTATAACTTGAGGAATTCGAGGATTCGTTGTAATAGGAACAAAATATTAAGTGGATGTTATAGATGGTATCTTATGCGAAACCAATCTAATGAGGATTGTCACTAGCCACTACACCCACTCATTACACTTTATGCTGGGGCCGCGGTGGCTCAGTGGTAGAGCGTTCACCTCTGGTGCTTGGAGTTCCGGGTTCGATCCCAGCCCCCGCCAAGTGAAGTTTGTGGTGGACAAACACCGTGTGCGTGGGTTTTCTCGGTGTTCTCCCGTTTCCTCCCACTTTCTTCATTCCACCATTTCATTCATTTCTCATAATCACCGTCTCCTTTAGCCTAACCGGCATAACCGTGGGATGTAAAACTCAAAGATTTCATTTCATTTCCTATTTTTTTACACTTTATGCTATTTTTTATCTTCTCGGCCTATTCAGAAATATTTTAATGCCTACGATTTTCGAACTCATTTGCTTTTTTTTGCAGATAATTTCTTCAAAATTCTCAGCCTTCTCACTCCCATCTCTATTTCTTTACGTAATAAAATTCCAAACTATGCTATCTAAATGTATTGTAAGTCTTATAGGTAGGCCTATATGCGTCCCGTTCGTCTGTGAGTCTAGCGACGGGTTTAGAACTAGGATTAGGAATTATATTTCCGAGCATTCGACATCTATGGCCTTAAGTGAGGATAAAAAGAAGAAAGGATTGGAGAAGGAAGAAAGTGGCCTGAAACCTTTATGTTAGATACCATCCCGACATTTGTCTAATACAAATTAGGAAAACCCAGGAATCTCACCTAGAATGGTTGGTCTGAAAAGGCTTTTTACACTTTTCCGACTCTTACACTTTTACACTGTGCTCACCAGGAGCCCAAGACGAGACTTAGTGAGTCTGCTTACAGATACTAGTACAAACTGTTAGAGAAAACGAGAATTTCTGGTAACGATTCAACATTCCAAGATCATATTCTAACTTAATCCTTTATTACAACCAGAAGTGGAACAAATCTACCATTTCCGGTAATATTATTAGTAATACTTGCAAACAGACCTGATATCACTGTTATCAATAAAATCGGATCAAGAAGTAACTCTCATAGACGTAGCAGTACCATTATCTCATATAACATACGTACAAAAATAAGCAAATACAAAGACCTGTCAGACGAAATCAAGAAACTATGGAAATATCAGAAAGTTACAATAAGACATTATCTCAGCTACTGCAATCGTCACTAAAAGTACTGTGACGCAAGTTGAACAGATAAACGTAAAACATCTTCTAGCACACCTACAAAAATCAGTAATACTAGACACCTGTCATATGGTCAGGAAGTTCTTTGGAGAAGAACTCTTCGAATAATCTGCATTTGTCAGAGACAGCCGTTAGATTATTAAGATGAAATTGGCCGGTTTGAACCGAGATACAGCAATAATAATAATAATAATAATAATAATAATAATAATAATAATAATAATAATAATAATAATAATAATAATAATAATAATAATAAAATGACCAAGAAGTAACCCTCATAGTCTCATAGATGTTGCAGTACCATTGACTTATAACGTACGTACAACATTCAGTACAAAAGTAAACAAACATAAAGACCTGGCAGGCGAAATCAAGAAGCAATAGAAATGTAAGAAAGTTACAATAAGACCAATCATTATCTCAGCTACTGCAATCGTCTCTAAAAGTACTGTGACGCAAGTTGAACAGATAAACGCAAAACATCTTCTAACACACCTACAAAAATCAGTAATACTAGGTACCTGTCATATGGTCAGGAAGTTCTTTGGAGAAGAAGAACTCTTCAAATAATCTGCATTTGTCAGAGACAGCCGTTAGATTATTAAGCTGAAACCGGCCGGTTTAAACCGAGATACAGCAATAATAATAATAATAATAATAATAATAATAATAATAATAATAATAATAATAATAATAATAATAATAATAATAATAATAATAATAATAATAATAATAATAATAGTGTAAAATTGATAAAAGAAATAGCTATATTGTCTTCTGATAGGGATTCAGCATCTGAAGAAGAACCTTTTTCTCTGTCTTACTAAAACTGGAAGTGGTTAAAAAATCCACTGCAATTTCGGATTTCAAAGTGAATCGCTATAGAGAAACACGGTAAGAGCTACCGAAAAATGTTTTTTATTCTTTAAGAACACTGTTTATTGAGCAATCCAATTAGTGTTGCCCGCAAGACGATAAATTTCTAGTGTCGTCACTATTCTCGTCTCGGAAACGATACAAGAATGCAGACAAGAAAATTACATTTTCAATTGAAGACCAAGGAACTTCGAAAATTGTTGTCTGAACTTCGAAAATCGAGACGAGACGAGAAATTTCTCTCGTGAGCAGTAGTACCAGTTCACTCAAGTCGTAGATCTCAAACACTGTTTTAGTGTTATATGATCCAAACTGTCAACACAACATTGCTACACATCTTGCAAATTAAGAACAGAGATAAAGCACAACTACTGAACAAGACTGTACTATTCATAAAAAATAAATAGTTTATATGTTACGTTTCGATCTTCTAACCAAGATCCTCATCAGACATATAAAAGCAATAAATTGAAATTCTTTCAGGTTAACATCCCACGAATACACAATTACGCCCTTTAGGCTATGGAAGATGGATAATTAAGACAAGTAAACAAGGGTGCCCATGTTGTGGTTTCCAAGGGGGGGGGGGCAAGTATAAGGGACGTTTCAAACATAGTTTCAAATTTTGCTGTAACTAATGTAAAAATTCTATTGGGTTTTCAATATTCCCAAGTACAATTTCCTCTTAAGGGGGGCGAGCGCCCCATCTTGCCCCCCCTGATGGACGCCCTTGGTAGTGAATAATGATGGAAGAACTGGTGAAATGATAATGTCAAAGGAAACAAGAGTATCTCGAGAAACCCCAGGGAAGCGATATTGTCCACCAGAAACTTACTTGGTTGAGGATCGAACTAGAGACCCTATGCACCAGAGGCAAGCGCTCTACCACTTTTTTTTTTAAAAAAACTTCCTGACTATTTTTTTTCTATTTTAACCACTTCTCAGGACTACTGGACACGACAGGGACACGAACACAGAAACATCGAGGACAGTTAAAATTCCACCCTTGCTCTTCAGAGGGACTCGAACCCCCAATGGGCTTCAACTTACGATCATCAGCCTAACGCCTCAGACCGTTCGGCTACACCCACCGGCTTACCACTGAGCCACCATGCCTCCCAGCAATAAATTGAGAAAATGATTGTACGGACACAATGAAGAACATTTATCAATATTTTAAAATACGCAAAGCATTACATAATATAAACCGATAGTAAATATGGCTTAAATGTTATCTTCGTGAACTTTTCGTCACGCAAAGTTATTCCAATAACTTGTAAATGTTTTTTTTTTTTTAAAAAAAAGACGAATTTTGTACATAAACTTACAAAAAAAAAAAATGAGACGACAATCTTATTTCCCCTTCCCATCTCATGGGCAACAACAATAAAAGATGCCATTTCTGTCCTTAACACCTTCTACCAAAACCGGAAGTAGTAAAACATTGATTACTACTTCCGGTTTCAGTATTGATTTTCCATGATGCAGAACTGCGTATAGATAGAGTGAAGCAGTTTCTTCGATACGAATTCACTGTTCCGAGAATAATTTCAATCTAGGCTTGAATCCTTTTAATTGAGAGCAGAGTGAACTATAAATATACCACATCGACTTGATCCCTAGTCTTCCGTTTCAAGCGCTGCTATCGGCTGAAGGTATTCCACTCGCTTTCTCTCACTTAGCAACAGCTTAACCCTTATTGGCTCAACGCGTGGGTGTGTAAAAGTGTGAGCTTTAGTTCGCATTTTTGCCACGGCACAAGACATTTTGGCAGCACAATAGTATTGCCGACGAGACTAGAGAAATTCCTTGTCTCTTCTCGAATTTAAAACGGTACTTCTCGTCTCGTTACTTTTTTCCGTCTCATTTTACAACACAATACAACAGAAGCACAATTAGCGTATAGCTGTTATTAAATACTTTTCTTTATATATATATACTGTATATCATACACATTTTAGACTGAAAAGACGAATGACTTAAGGAAATCGGCGTTCTTTTATGAATAGCAAAAGAACAAAGAAGCGTGAAGAATACACAACTATTTCTTCATTTTTTTTCTCATTTATTTATTTGTTTATTTATACACATACATGCCTTGACGCTATTTAAATACTAAATATTGCTAACGTGCTTGAAATCAATGACTAATGACTTCCACATATTAGAATCAGAAAGTTTGCCGCTCCACACCTGTTGGTAAATTGACAAGCACGATTATGTATGTTAGAAACATTGTAACTGGATAAAAAAGAACCTGATAAACTTATGTGAGTCCTAATAAGACAAGAGGTGGGGGTATAAAGCAAAAGAAATCTCACTAAGAATTCAATTTTGAAGCTAATTAGTATCGTAATATGACGATCAGACCCGAAAAGGAAAACAAGAAGAAAAAGGAACTGATGATCTAACATGCAAACTGATAAAGATTTCAAATGAGCGGCAGTCTTTATAAGCGAATATACTCGTAAAAGCGTCTTATAGTGGTTAAGCTGTGTCAGGGAAACAAAAACATTCATAAAGTAAAAGAAAGAAGCTTCTCAAACAGACATCTGCCTCTACCGAAGAAATCAAATATATATATATATTTAACAGAGCAGATGCTCACACGTGTTTCCAATAACTTGAATATTGAATATCGATTACAAACCAGAGCTGAAATGTGAAACTTAAAGCCGAATACAGATGCAGAACAGCCAACGTCCTAGCTTCACTGTAATATATCGCTTCTCGTGAAACAAGCAGAGTCAAGCAGTGCCGGGTTTGGTCAGAGAAAAGATCAGTGACCGTTCGTACTCACCAGATAACGTTGGCATTGCGATGTCTACCTAGCGTCGTGACTACAATTGAGGAGATAGTTGAACGAACGAAGTAGCGAACTCTGATCTAGAAAGTCAATAACAGCGAGGGGAATCAGTTGAACGAACGAAGTAGCGAACTCTGATCTAGAAAGTCAGTAACTGCGAAGGGAACCAGTTGAACGAACGAAGTAGCGAACTCTGATCTAAAAAGTCAATAACGGTGAGGGGAACCAGTTGAACGAACGAAGTAGCGAACTCTGATTTAGAAAGTCAATAACAGCGAGGGAACCAGTTGAACGAACGAACTAGTGAACTCTGATCTAAAAAGTCAATAACGGTGAGGGGAACCAGTTGAACGAACGAGGTAGCGAATTCTGATCTAGAAAGTCAATAACGGCGAGGGAACCAGTTGAACGAACGAAGTAGTGAACTCTGATCTAAAAAGTCAATAACGGTGAGGGGAACCAGTTGAACGAACGAAGTAGCGAACTCTGATCTAGAAAGTCAATAACGGCGAGGGGAACCAGTTGAACGAACGAAGTAGTGAACTCTGATCTAGAAAGTCAATAACGGCGAGTGGAATCATTTGAACGAACGAAGTGCGAATTCTGATCTAGAAAGTTAATAACGGGGAGGGGAATCAATGAGCTGACCACATTTCATCCCAAAGGCTTGAGTGTCATAAGCCTGCTGTAGGCTGTGGTCCCTAATAAGGGCTGTTGTACCAAGAAAGTAAGAGATGTAAACGTGAGTTCCTTAAACTTAACTAGAAACCATTCTGTTGGTTATTTCCTTATACCTTTGAAATATTTCCGAGTTAAAAGTCAAGTTTTTCGACTCAGGCATATTATGATGGCTATTTAACTTTTTTCTCTTATGCATGGAGTTGACAAAAAATAGTTTTAACCTCTTCACGGATATGGCATGAAATGAAGCCATATATTTATCGAAAAATAATCCGATTTTTTTTTTCTTCACGAAGAAGAGTGCGAACTGAAGGTAAGTAAAAATTATATTCTGGAGCACTTGTTTTCACTTACCTTCAGTTCGCACTCTTCTTCGTGAAAGAAAAATTTCGGATTATTTTTCCGATAAATAAGTGGCATCATTTGATGCCATATCCGTGAAGAGGTTTAATCTATTTGCGGCCCGCTATACTGGTCTAAAACAATGGTCGCTAAACTTATAAATATTCTGAGCTACCGTACCGTTTTAAACCATACTGCAAGCTACCAACGAAAAGAAGTACCAACTCTTTCTTTTAAAAAAAATAATCTTACATTTGCCTATGGAGGAATCAGTGGAGGAATGAAAGTTAGCCAACTTGAGCGCTAACGCAATCTACCGAAAATGTAGCTGCGAGCCACTAGTAGCTCGCCACCGACGGTTTGACGATCACTGGTCTAGATCGTATAAATTTCAACAAATATCTTTAATCATTTAATCAATGAATGAAACTATATATTTACTTAGAAATCCGTCACAATTCTCATAAAATTCGAAATTTCACTTTATGAAATCGAGAAATTAAGCTCAGTTCCCAAAATTGTAGACTACTTGAATAATTTTATACTGTATGACAATGATCAATCTCACTGTATAAATGTTCATGACTTTTATTTTGAAATTTTAGAGTTATGATTTGGCAACACTGAAAAAAAAAGTTATATCATCTATTTTTTTTTTTCTTTCTCTTTATGTAATTCTGGAAAGCTCACAATTCGTGATCGACAGCATTCAAGTTTCGGATTTATTTATCAAGGAAACCCACCAATTATTCATGGCTTTTCTACCGTAACGATCGACAATCCAGGCTTTTTAAAGCTTTATAGAAAAGTTCACTTGCATACAAACATATTCGAATACCTACAGAGTGTTTTCAAAATATTTTCGTTTCTATTATGACCGGTAATAGAAGTACAATATACAACATCAGTCCTAACTTAAGCTCAAATTCAATCACTTTGAAGCATATATTCTGAGTTTTCCAAGAAGATTCGCGCGAATCTTCATAGTCGATTCTATTGCATGAAGAAAAAAAAAAGAAATGAAAATTTTCAGTTTAACGTCCCACAATTATGCCCTTTAGGCTAAGGGAGACGGATGATTAAGAGTCTTCATCCCGGCGAAATTAAAATACCGCTAATTTTACAGTAATTATGTGATATCTTCAAATAGATAAAAGATAATCGAAATATGGAACAAGAGCGCCCTAGACAATATTATTTTACATGAGAAATCGTTATCACGACTCACTTATCTGCTTTCGATTTCGAACCATTTTGAAAATCGGCATTTATTTTCGCGTTTCTAAACAGCTGAAAACGGAAAGCCTCTAGATAACTTCTGATAACGGTACCTCACGCAAAATAATATTGTCTAGGGCGCTCTTGTTCCATATTTCAATTATCTTTTATCTATTTGAAGATATCACATAATTACTGTAAAATTAGCGGTATTTTAATTTCGCCGGGATGAAGACTTTTAAGGCAAGTGAATGATGATGAAAGAATTGGTGGAACGAGATTGTTGGAGGAAAAGGAAGTACCCCCCCCCCCAAAAAAAATAGGGAAACGATGTTGTTCACCGCAAACTTACTTGGCTAGAATTGAACCAGGGACCTCAAGCACCAGAGGTGCCACTGAGCCACCATACCCCACTTCCTATTGCACCGAATTATATCGAAGGTACGCGGAATATAGTTAAATCTTCTATAATATTAAAACTAAAAAAAAGACCAAACTATACAAAATGATAGATCTCATTAGTCTGAACAAGATGATATGGGTGAGTATAAATTATCATGCGTAGTTTTCGAGAAAATCGCCAAAATACGATTTATTTTTGTAAACTTCAAAATTGATGTTGTACGATGACCACGTTTAACTATTAATATGAAACGGATACTGAACCATACACTCAGCAAGTTTTTCATTATGAGTCTACCAACACGGCAATATACAATATGGCGAGGGTTTTCAACCTGTGATCGGGGCTCCTAAGGGTGTCGCGATAACAAATACATTAGAGCTACAAAGGGAAACGAAAAAAAATGTAATTAGTATCCAATAGCTAAAAGAAAAAAGTTTTTGAGGATTTCTTTAAGTTTCTGATTTTGATACAATTTTTTTTTATTTCCATATTTATTGTCAAATACTATATTAAACCATATTAAACAAAATTTTTAACAAATAAAGAATCGTTTAAAGAAGAAAACAATTGGAATAAATTAGGAAAAGGATAAATAATACTAATCAAAAGCTTATTACGAATAGAGGTCGCTAACAAGAAGACGTGATGATGATAAAAAAAAAGCGGGTTGTGTTATGAAATAAGTTTAGAAAGCCTGCAGTTTGATTATAGAAATATAGCCCCAAATAATAATTAAACCAAAAAATATCCCTAGAAAGCATGGAAATTTTAGGTAAGGAAGTAGTGTGGTGATTTACTTTCTAATAGGATATCGGAAACAGGAAATATGCCAAAAGAATAGAAAAGCAACTGTGTTATAACTATTTTGAAAAACAAAGTAGATACGTAAGAATGTGGCAACTATAAGAAAATAAAACTTATAACTCGTGCAATGAAGGGCTGGGAGATACGATAGAAATAAGATTAAGTTTATTCCCTTATAGTTGCGGAGATGACACCGAAATAACGGACAACCAATTCGGTTTCAAGTTAGGACAGTCGATAAAGCATGCGATATACATGTACAGGAGATTGAAACGCTTTTAATAATCATACATTGAACCCATCAAAAGTATATTATAATTGTTTTATTATAATTATTCTTTCATCATGTTGATGTTCAGTTTATCATATTGAGCGACAAGCTAGTAGTTTTAAATGGACGGAAGTTGTATTTATAGGTTTTTCATAAATTATTATAATTAAAAAGTGCACAAGGAATCATTTTCACAGTCTCGGCTTTTGTCTGCTAATATCAGAAAATACGTATTTTTCCTAATATTAGTACAGTTAATAGTTTGTTTTCACCCCGCAGTTATCCTCAGACAACTGTTCTTAAGTATTCTTATTTATCAAGTAACATGAATCTCTATTTTCAATTATCAAAAGTAAAATTATACGTATCACATTTACATTAGCTGCCGAGACGTAATTTGTAACAAGGTAGCAACCGGAACGGAAATGAAACTTTCTGCACCAGCGTATTTTATTTCTTCCCTCTTTTTTCGCCCTCCAATTTTTTTCGCCCCAAATTTTTTGCGCCCTAGGCACGTGCATAGCTTGCTTAAGCAGAAAAGCGGCCCTGCTTTGTTGGTTTAGACATGTAAGAAGAGAATATGTACCTCACCGAGTGGATGGTATAGAGCTGAGTAAGAAACGAGCACAAAGCCAAACAAAGAAGAAATAGTGAGATTGTGTGAAGAATGATGTGGTACAGTGTGATACAATAGTGGATATGCCATAAGATAGAAACAACAGTGATCTGATAAGCCGACCCCAGTTAACTGGGAAAAAGGTTTATAATAAGGATGGCCATTTCCGGAAAAAGAGTTTTGCAGTTTGCGGAAATAACATTTTCCGTTTTCCGTTTATCCGGAAAATTGTCCATCTTCCGTTTTTCCGGAAAATTTTCCGTCTTCCGTTTTTCCGAAAAATTTTTGTTTTCCGTTTTCCGGAAAAAAAATTTTCCGTTTTTCCGGAAAATGTGCCCATCCCTAGTTTATAAGAAGAAAGATGAGAGCGGAAGTGACTGCAGAGGAAATCACTGCAGAAATACATGCAATATTGAAGATAGATTTCGCAGCTCCATGGAGAATTGTTTCCTCGGAGCCACCCCCCCCCCCCCTGAAATCATCACTGCATACACATCTCGTACTAATATAATTAGAGTTAGAGTTTTTGTTCACAAGATGAGATGAAACAGAATTTTTGTGACGAGACAGAGCACTTCTGATGGAAATAGATATATTTTTAGAAACAAGATAACCTCAACTCCTGTCTCATAGGCAACCCTACATTATTATTATTATTATTATTATTATTATTATTATTATTATTATTATTATTATTATTATTATTATTATTATTATTATTATTATTATTATTATTATTATTAAGTATTCTGCCTGTTGACAGGTCCAGGAACTAAGATTTTTTCTTTTTAACTTTAGGTTTGGGCCTGGAAATGTTTCTTTCATGTTTCTCAATTTTCAGCTTCCTCTTTTAACTCCCAATATTTCCTTCTATTTTTCAAATCATCGACCACTTGTGTTCTTCTTCTTATTCCTCGCTTTCCCTCCATCTTTCCTCCTGTAGCGATATGAAAAAGACAATTTGTCCAATCCAATTGGCCTTCCTACGAAGGGTGCTGGCAAAAAGTGTCCTCTTCTCTCCTATCCGTTTTAAAACATCTTCATTCGTTACTCTCTCTGTCCATTTTATCTTCTCCATCGTACTCCAACTCCACATTTCGAAGCTCTCTAAATATTTCTTATCCAACTTTCGTAGTGTTAAAGTCTCTGAACCATACAGTCCAAGATTCCATATATAGCACTTGATAAACTTCTTCCTTAGTTCCATATTAAGCCTGCTAGTTAAGAGAGATCTTTTCTTGTTGAATGTTTCTTTGGCTATTGCAATTCTTGACCTGCTCTTTTTGGTGCAGTAAGCGTGTCTCATTAAAATACTTTCCAGATACTTGAAAATATCGACTTCTGCAACTTCTCTTTGTTCTACTCTGACCCGTAAACGCGCGTTTCTATGAGATATTTTCATTACTTACGATTTTTCAATGTTGATTTCCTTTTCATATAGTTTCCCAGTGTTAACTATTTTGTCAATCATCTCCTGTAGTCCTTCGGTTCTAGGTATAATAACTGTATCATCTGCCTACCTGATCAGCCCTACACACAATAACAAAAGTTTTTTCTTTTTTAATATAAGTAAAGAACAAACAATATGGTTGCATATGGTTGATAGAACTAACAATATCATTCCATAGCATTCAACATCGACAATAAACAGAAAAAGTGAGATTTAATACCAAACTACATTTTTTAGTCAATGAAATTCCTTTCGTTTTCCTGAAGAATTGTTTCTTTAACATTAAAATATATATTATTAAATGATTATATCATTATGTAACAACGATATTAAGTAATGTCGTTAGCATCACTTAATTTCCTGCCATTTCATGAACTAGTCAAGAGGAACCAACAAAAATGAAATTAAATGACAGGGATTCATTACAAAATAATCAAGTTGGCAACACTTAATTACAAGAACAATTTTCTCTCCATCGCTCTTTTCAATTTTTCTTTTCCACCTTTTTTATTTATTTTTTTCAAACATTCCGTCTTCTGTGTACATATTTCACAGTGCGTGTCATATGACACTGAATATAACATGCAAAAGTGAGGTACTGTTCATATTCCAAAACAAAGAGAAATGACAATTTTCATGGAACGCTTGGTGGTATACAAACCAAATTTCCTGTTCTGTTCAGGTAATTTCAATGATTGGTTTGACCTCCGTTCAAAAAAGCATGAATGTTACATCTCATGAGCCCCTCCTCCCACCCACCTTCTGTATCACTAAACAAATTATTGTCGTGGTATCAAATTCTCTTTCTCTTTCCTTTTTTCATCTTCCTATCATTTCCTACCTAGCGTTTCGTATCATATTTGTCCCTTTTGCTTGAATTCATAATAAAAGAGGCATCCTTTTTTTCTTTCTTTATTCGTAACTATGTTGCGTTCAGATAATTGTAAACCATGAGTCAGTCGTACACCTTAGGTCACAATTGACAGGGCTGTTTTCTTCACACAGGCGTCACCCATCCGAAAAGTCCTTGTTTCCAGAAGTTAACGTGCGTATA